>NW_009258310.1:250875-263040 GCF_000687185.1 Egretta garzetta
CCCCCAAAACGGGGGAAGCTGACGTATAGACCGGGCCTGCATCTAAATAGCAAAGCTGGAACTGCTGCAGGTACCAGCACGTTGTCTGCCAGTGCAATTGGTATTGCCTGAATTATGCCTGCACCCTAGCAGACAAACCAGCCAGCAGCAAAATGCCTGGATTTTGGGATGTCACAAGCCATTACTTCACTGAAGTGCCGTAGCCAAGCAGCACGTCAGACCTCACTCGCTGTGGGGACAGGGAAGGAAGCATCACAGCGAGCTGCGTGCGCCGCAGGGCTGTGCGCGGGGCTTTGCAGGGTACACAGTTCTTCGTTTGGGGGGAAAAAAGGAAACTGGAACTGCACCTTTAAGAAATGTGAAAGGAACAACGTAATTTAATATATGCCAATAATAAAAACTCCGCCAGAGTGTATTAGGCAACTGGAAAAGGGGTCTGATTGAATTTTAGAACCGGTTCTTGAATGTGAATCAGATTAGGAGGAAGAGCTGAGGGAGAGTGGGATGAGCCTGGTAGTGTGCAAGAGGATCTCTAGAGCGTATAAATACCTTAAAAAAAAAAACCCTAGGAGGAAGACAACGGGGACTTTGGAGTTCCCATTTCATTTTCCTCCTTGTGAAGCAGTCCAGAACACCCCTGGATGACCACAAGCGGCCGAAGGGTACGTCTCACCTAGCAGAGGGACTTCAGAGCCCTGAGACTGGCAGCTCCTCGAGGCCCGGGTCTCAGCCAGCCTCAGGTGATCCCTTCTCACCTCGCACCGAGATGCATCAATCGGAGCCAGCGCAACAGAAGTGAGGATGGAGCCAGACTCTTCCCAGTGGTGCCCAGCGCCAGGCCAAGGGGCCATGGGCACAACCGCCTGGCCGCTGTCCTGTGCCCCCTGCTCTGGGTGAGCCTGCTTGGGCAGGGGGTGGCACTGGGTGAGCTCCGGAGGGCCCTGCCAGCCCCCGCCAGTCTGGGATTCTGGGATTCTGTGAAGTAGCCAAGTGCCCCAGGAACGAGGTCTGTGTCAGGACCTGGACAGCCTGTTCATATCACAGCTGAGACGAGAGAGGGAAAACTTCAGGGATGTGGTTTGGGAAGTTCCACTCAACCAAAGTCACAGACTGAGCCCCAGCAAAGCAAGCAGCAGGTCTGCCAGCACACCCATGGACCGGCGCGCGGCCCCAGGCAGGGCTCCCATGTGCGGAAGCACTGCAGCAACGGCACGTCTGCTCTCACAACGAGGGAGGCAAGGCCCCAGGACGGAAGCCATACGTAGCCTAAACAGATCTCACAGTGACACCGCTAATGCAGTCGGGCACACGTGGTGCTCCCAACCGCCAGCAGGTACGAGAGGCCAGAAGCTTTCCATCACGTTTTCAACATCTAGTGTGGGAACTGAAACACTCTCTACAAACTTGAGGTCAAATAGATACAACACGACATCAGCAACAGCCTCACTCTACGCTAATTAACCAGTAGCTAAATACTCCACAGGACCAGATTAAAGGTCCATTACCCAGTTCCCTGTCCTTGACAGTGGCATTACAAGTAATGTGGGTACCCCAAGTGGGTACCCCACTGCTGTTTGCCATCCTGAAAAGTGACATTTCAGTCCCACTCTTTGCTTCCTCCCTTTAACAAACTTTTGAGTCATAAGGAAGTTTTTTAATTTTTAGTTTCATCAATAGCCTTGATAGGAAAACTTATCTAAAGCTTTTCTGGAAATCCAGATACATTTTGTTCACCAGGTGCCCTCCACGCAGAGGTTTGCTGGCACCTTGTAGAGCTCCTCTATCAGGTCAGCAAGGCAAGCGTCCCTTCACAAAACCGATGATGGTTCCTTCCCAGCAGGCTGTCCCCCACATGCTCAGTGACCTCATCCTTCACCGGTGGCAGACGCCACCATCGTACGAAGGATTCCAGCAGCTTCCTGGAGCCTCTTGCAGCCCCTCTGTCGTGTGGGGATCACGCTGGCAAGCCCAGTCCCCTGGCGCAGTGGCAGTTTGCAATGACAGGTTCCACACCTCGGCCAGAAATCCTGCAATTGCACATGTAAACTCCCGCAGGCTCTGCTGTGAATGCTGGGTTAAGCAATCCCCAGGACCTGTCATTTTTCGGTGCCAGCAGACTGGCTCTGTCTCTCCTGTCAGGTCCCTCCTGCCCCCAAGGGCTCCCTCATTCTTCCCATGCCCAAATCCCCCTCTCTGCACCACCGTGATCCATGGACCACAAGCCAGACCGGTGCCTGCCCTTGGCCTTGTATGCAGCATAGCCGGGATGCCACCACCGATGTCCCGGGACCTCTCGTTTCACCCAGGGTAACGCTGATGTGAAGCTCTTGGGCAACCTTGTCCCTCTACGATACAAGGAAAGCAGCAGAAGCCGTGTGGCACCGTGCCCATGCGCTCTCCCGCTGGAGGACACTTCCTTCAGCTGCTTTCAGCACGGATGCCCACCACCTTGTTAGGAAAGGACGAAGACGGCTGTCGGGCCACCATGGAGAACAACAAGCAAAGGCTGCAGCTGAGAGAAGCTTGGCAAAACTGCAAAGAGAACGGAGAGCTGCAGTGGCGAGAGATGACCTAGGGGACATGATGCCAGCATGTGGGGCCCGCACCAGGAAGCCTTGTCTCACTGTGCTTCAGTAACGAGGGCTTCCAGCGCCAGAGGAAGCAGAGCGCCCAAGCTGAGAGGATGGCTGAAAATGGCTCCAGACTTTCAGGCAGGATCATTGCAGTCACCTACTCTGACCTTCCTCTCGCACAGACCACAGGAATTGCCTTCAGAATGGCGCTCCCGGGCTAACGCATTGCACCCCGTCGCCCCTGCACAAGCCCTCTGCCACGTGGCTGGACTAGAACAGCAGTAGTCCTTCTGTCTCCATCCCAGCGTGCCTCTGAATTCCTCTTCAAAATTCGGCCAGCGCACCCGGACACAGAAGCCAGCGACGCTCGGCCAGTGCTCGGTGCAGGCACCGTAACCGGTGACCCGTGCTGCTCCCTCACAAAGCTCGCACGGCCTCTGCAGGCCTGGATCATGCTCAGGAGGGCTGGGGTGGGGTTTGCTGTGAATACTGTCAATGGTGACGGCTCCTTCTCCTGGACTGCATGGCCAGAGGAGTCTTCTCCAGCCCGCTGATGCCAGCCCTGAGCTCTGCAAGCTTGGGGGATCCCCTGGTGAGCAGGCATCGAGCCTGATGTGCCACCACAGTTCAACCCAGAGCCTGCTTTCTCATTAAGGAGAAGTTCAGAGCTGCCCTTGTCCTCAGCACAAGACTCAGGGCATCCTCTGTGTGTAAAATCATTTTGCAGCCCACTCAGTTGTTCAAAGACAGAAGCAGGGGCTCCCAGTCCCCCCCAGCTTAGCAGTCCTTTGAACCTGGCAGTGACCAGTGCCAGCTTCTTCCAGGAAAACAGAACAAAACATCGGGTAGATCGTCCACCAGGGACGTTTCATGTGCCTTCACGTAGACAGAAGCTGTCTGTGCCTGAAGAGGGCATTTCAAATCCCTTCCTAAAGCGATGGATGTGCTCACCTGCAGCCTCCTCCTTCTTGCTGGATGGCTCCGGTCTGAGACCCCGGGTAACTCAGGGCGCCCCCGAGGGTCAGTCACTGCTGGGAGGGGTGCTGGGGTCTCTCTCTCTCAATAGACACAACAAGTGGGGAGCGGGAGGGGCCAGAAATAAGCAGCTAAAATTCTGGAAAGACCCCCTGTGTGAGAGGGCAGTGAAAAGATGAGGACTGTGCAACTGCAGCCGACAGAAAACCTTGCTAAGGAAGTTAAGGCAAGCAGGGAAAGCTCTTCAGGTGCTTGGAGAAAAAGAACCCAGACAAAGGAGGCACGGCGCTATGTGGCGAGAGTGGCGTAAAGAAAGCCTAAAAATTAAATCAGTGCTTTGCCGCGGTTGTGATACGAATGTGATGCAAAGGCTGACTGGTGGGTGAGAGCATGGAAATCACCCCAGACAAAGCAGCAAACCCTAGAGCGTTTGTGGTGTCCAGGCAGGATGTGGGGTAATCTCCATCTGGGATGTTTAAAGGAGCTGGCACGTGGCTGCAGTGGACCAGTAGCATGCACTTGTAATGAAGTTACGGAGCCAGGGAAGGACGTTGTACTGCCTTGAGAACAGCAAGCACAACCCTGTCTGCTCTATGGGAGGGAAATCTGGTGTGGGCAACAACCTACTCCAGTAACACCCGCAGCACTACAGCAGCCAAGGTGGGACCCAAACCCCCTCACCAGCACAAACGACACAAGAAACATTTTCCCGACAGGTACGAGGAGTAATTTTGCAGTTACAGGAACCCCAAACAGAGCCTGAGACGGTGATGGCTTGCAACAAGGAGGGCAGACACCGCCACGTCTGCTGTGTTCATTAGGGAAGGCTTCGCACAGAAGACTGGCACGGTGCCAGGGATGAGCCATTTTGCCTCAGTGATCTTGGAATTAGAGGAGGTGTGAAAGATCACGCAGAAGAAGGTGTGGAGGAGGATGCAAGAGTCCCATATTAGGCACAAACGTCTGATCACGCTGCTGGGCAAACCTCAGCTCAAAAGGCAACGCTGTCGACGGCCACCTGAACTCACCGGCTCCTCCCTGGTGCTGGAGGAAAGTCCTGCCTGGAGCTCTGCGGCGCGGAGGTAGGAGCGAGGAACCACCGTGACCTCAGGCTCCCGCTGCCATTTGCAAGCCCAATGCTCAGCTCCACGCTGGGTTCGCGCACGGTGCTCGCTCTCGCCGTCGTGTGGAGCAGACGCATGAATAGCAACGTCCCGAACAGGCGCTCCTCAAAGGAGAACAGACGGGGACAGCCTTTACAAAACCTGCCCGGCACCTCCAGAAGCACCACAAGGTGAGGTCCACACCTCGCACCACATGCCCGCACCCTGGGCCGCATGCCCCGCAGCCACCTCTCTCCGGCCCAGCACTGGGGATCCCAAGGAGCTCCAGCGCAGAGGGAGAAGCGCGCCCAATTGCACACATCCGCCACCGGCCCGCGTCACAGCCGTGCCGGTCCCTCGCTGGGGCTGGCTCCATGGCGTGCCCCGGGGAGAGCAGCGCCCACCTTGGCCAAGGGACACCTGGGGTGGCCTCGCCAGTGCTCAGCAAACCGCCTCTGCCCAGCTGCTCACCCGTCATCCTCTCCACGCTGGCATGGACAGCCCTGCTATGAGAAACGCGAGGGAAGTGCCGCAGGAAAGGGCTCCCCACCCTGCGCCAGGGCAGGTATTTACATGGGCTGTGAATTTTAGGGTCCATTCCAGGGTTCTGAGCAAGAAGTGTCGCTGCCAGCTCAAGCGCTTAGTGCTGTCAAAGGCACGAATGTCCCTCCCCATCCCGTGGCACACCTGGGAGACACGGACCTGCACTTGGCTTTCCAAGCTGCCCGCTCTATCAGGCGCCCGTGCGGTTTGGGGGGGCAAGGATCAGTGAGTGACTGCAGGAGAGGAGAAGTGAAGCCAAGGCAAATCTCTCTGTAGAGACATGACCTAGACCACGACAGCATTTATGGGCCCCTGAGTTAGTACGTTGCTGTTTGTAAATAAGGATACAACTACAAACCCTGGTTTTTCTAATCCCTACTGCCATGCGCCATCAGAATTCATCTCCTCTGAAGCACCATAACCTACCTGCTTCACTGCTAATGCCCATGTAAAACATCAGCTCTCCATCCTGCCGGGGTTTTACCCACATAAAACATCAGCTCTCCATCCTGCTGGAGTTTTTTTTAAAGCATCATGTCTACTCAAAGAATATATTGCAACCATTTTTCTTTCACCTTGCCTCATTTAAAAAATTCTGGTCCATTTTAACTGAAACTGAGCCAGAAGCAATGAAAAACCTGGGAAGTTTCAGATATTTGAACAGAAAGATTAAAACCAGCCAAAGAAATTCTTCACTGAGAGCAGCCCAGCTCAGTAAATGCCACTAGCGAGACTTCTACCCACCATGAAGTAATAGCTCCGTAAATGGGAAACACCACCACTTTACAGCAGCTGAGATTGCTACCCTGTGTCAGCAACGCCGAACCCCAGGCAGTGTTAGCAACTCCATGCCAAGTCATAAAGCCTGGTCTCATCTGGGGTGCAGCTATCGTAGTGAGGGAGCCTCATAAAAATGTGCAATAAACACCCCCTCATTGAAATGGCAACGACGAGAAGTTCATCGCTTCCGCACGGGGCCATTCCATACGGCTCACACCAGAAAGCCCTGGGGGCCTGGGGGCCTTTGGCAGGCTTAGAGGGAGACTTCTGCATGCTGGTTGTGAGCCGCATGAACATTAAACCAAGGCATAAAATTTGTAAAATATCAGCTATTTGGAGCTGAAGCCCAGCCTCGTGACTGGGGCATCTCCCCTCCGCTCAGGTGCCTGGCCCCTCCTGTGACCCAGGCTGGCGGAGCCTCCCAGGGAGGCAGCAGAGATGCCCTGGTGGTGCCGGTGCACGACGCCGGCGCCCGTGCCCAGCCCAGCCCGCCCAGCCCAGCCCAGCCCAGCGGCCACGCGTGCCCTGGAGCAGCAGGCGGGGCAGGGGAGCTGCAGCCTGACGTCCCGGAGGTGTAGCCTAATGACCCCCCCAACACAGCACCTCATCCAGGAGATGGCACTGTCCAAACCAGGGGCAAACTCCTGCCAAACCGGGGCCGCTAGAACTGCAACGCCAAAACGAGCCTGCAAAGGAGGAGGTGCTGAATCATTCTGGCCTTGCATTAGGGCACTTTTTTGGGAGAAGCAGGTAAAAACTGGGATTAGGGACCAGCCTTCCAGATTTAGTGTGTAATTCAGAGTTGGCCATCTTTAGGTAAAATTAAAAGCTGTCCTGGAGCCAAAATCCCCACTGAACAAGGTGCCACGAGCTCCACTCCCTCCTCTCCTTCTGGCCTCGTGCCCAGCTGCACGGCACGCGGGGGGCTCGTACGGGGGCGTGCGGTCTTGGGGTTACTGCAGCTTCACTCCTGTGCTCTGAAAGCCCCTGGCACCGGCGTCTGCTTTCTGCTCCAGTACTTTGGAGATGCGGGTGATTGCGCTGACGGCGAGCACTGCTCCTGTGGCGCCAGATGAAGCGAGGCTCCGCCAGCGTGCGGGCAAGCGCGCAGACGCTTCATGAACTTGGGCACAGGCAGCTCAGCCAAGGTTCATCACACCGGACCCACCCTCGCCGGCAGGGGCGTAAAGCCACGCTCCCACCAGATCAGAGTGGCCCTTGTGGGTGGACAGCAGGGCTGGATGTCTCACGCTGCTGCGCTGAAGCCCCTGAGCCTGCTGAAAAGCTCTGAGGGGACGGGTGCTTTCCCAAAAAGGGCCAGTGGTGCCTCGGGGCTGGGGGGCAGCACTGCCAGCCCGGCCCCGCTGCTGGCACAGCCACTGGGCGAGGAGCGACAGCCTCTGCCATGCACCGTCCTGTGTAACCGAGACAGCTTATGGCAAAACAACCGCAGAACCCCAGAAATGGCAACTGGGATTTGGAACCAAAGTCCAGCCTGCACAACCGCCAGCGGGAGGCAGGGTTAACTCTAAAGGTCGAAGGTACAACAACCCGCAGCAGCAAGCTGGGACAAGCCTGCCCCTACACAGGTGGTTTTCTGCTTCCAGTTAGAAATTCCCACACCAGCCAAGCGGAGCTGTGATACCCCTGCGTGACTCCTGCGAGCAGCAGCCCTCGTGCCCTGGCCAGAAGCATCGCTCCTCGGCGTGGGCACATGCTGGCGCTGCAGAGGGAGCTCCCCAGTTCGTTACCCGACGGGCAGCCGTGGCTTCCTTTGCAGTTCATCGTTTCATTGCTTGGGCCCTGCTGCTTTTCGCTGCGAGTCAGCCCTGCAGCCAGTGTCAGCCATAAATACACTGGACGGGCAAAACTGAACTCATCCACCGATTCCCTGCACCCCAGCATCCCTGTGCCTTGCCAGGGCAGCTGGCTCTGCGGCGCATCCGGAGAGGGAGCGTGCTCCCCGCTGAGCAGCGCAGTCGGCATTGCCCAGCCGCCGCTCCACCCGCTCTCACCTATCGGCTGTGAATAAACGTGTTCCTGCTCACGCCGAGGGAACCAGCGATGCTGGGAGAAGCTGCGCAGAGGGCGTTGTGGCGAAGGGGCACCTGTGGCTCCTCCAAACCAACCGGTACGTTAGACCACATCCTCCTTGTTTGGTCCCAGCCTTCCCAACATCTCTGCGTACAGGAGGCCATCTCCAGGCCCCCGCTAATTCGCAGCGTTTGTCTCTGCCTTCACCCTGCCCAGCTCTGTTCAAGCAGGCTGCCCAATAACACCCGTGCTGTTCAGGCCAGGCTGTGCCTCTGATGGACACAAGGGCACCGGAACAGCTCTGCGGCCGCTCGCTGCCGTCTCTTACGGTGCCAGCTGCCTGTTGAATTTCTGGCAGAACCTGCAGAGCAGGCAAAGCCTCCCCAAGGAGGCTGCAACGGCACCTTGGCCCCTGCCCAGCACTGGCACTGGCGCGTCCGGCAGCGGTTGCAGGAGGAGCACTGGGAAGCGGTGCTGAAACGGCAGCGGGACGGTGCGAAGAGCACTGGGCATCCCGGCAGGTGAATACACAGGGAGAGGCAGGAGAAGGCTGAGGCTGAAGGAACCGCAGCAGGGCCGAGGGACATCACCTGCGGCTCCTCAGGGACAGGAGCCAAGCACAGCAATGCAGGATTGAAGGGAAGAACATTAACTCACTCCCCATGGTGAAGCACTCAGAGATCTCACCTGGATGACACTGGGGAGGAGGAAAGAATTGCTTTACTAACATATTTGGGAAAAGCAGCTGGATGCACAGAGACACGTAGATAGCCACAAGTGGAGAGTCATGACACATCACCACCCAGAAAATCCATCGCTGGAACCAGACCAGCACACACCAGGGCACCGCACTGGAGAGGAAAACCACGCTGCCTGACCATCCACTGCCACGCAGCTCCCTTCCCGGCAAACCCGCGCTGGGAGCAGCGTCGCCCGCCCGCCCAGTCCCCTCCGCGTTGCTGCCTGCTGCCCAGGTCCCTGCGAGGAGGCACATGTTGCTCGCCCTGCAGAGCCCCACAGCGTGCGTCCGCACGCCGGGCACTGCCTTTGCTCCCGGCCCACTGCTCGGAGCCGCGCGGCCACTTGCATCCTGCTGGGAACACACATCGACGCCAAAATTTGCCCCAGGTCTTTTGAGGACATCCCCTCCCCGAAGCTGCACAGGGACAGAGGAGCGCCCAAGCGCGCCCCGTGGGCACAGGGAGAGGAGCAGGGACTGTTGTGTTAACAGGACACTGGCATGGCAAGGGAGGGACAGCCTGCAGCTGCGGCACACAGCCCGTAAAAAAAAATAGGCTGAAAAATCAAAGGAGGAAAGCGCAAGCCCCAAGCAGAAATACTCTGTGGATGGAAAAGCTCATCTGGGAGAGCAACACCACAGTGATGGATTGTGAGCGGTGCACCAGGGAGGATGCCGGCGGTCCTTGGGCACAGCCAGGACATCTGTGGGACTTGCCGGCCCCTGCGCCAGCACAGGCGATGCGCAGCCACCTCCGCTCAGACCCTACTGGGCACCCCCGGCTGAGGGGGCTCTGGACACCCCGGGGAGGCCCATGGGGGCAAGCTGGTCCTGAGAAGACATCCTCCTCACCAGCAAGCAGATGGCCAAGGTAAATCTCAACAAGCCGAGACCGCCACGAAGTACCAACCGTGGGAAAGCCAGCCCTGGGAGCTGCACGGTGCAGCTGGGCGCAAACGAAATCACGGTCCCTTTTGGGGGCGCAAATGAAATCACGATCCCTTTTGGAGGCTTTAAATGTCGCCTCCCAGTTTCAGTGGCGCTTGCCCTCCTCCAGACAAACCCAGTGGCCCCCGGGCGCCCCAGCGTGTTGCTGCTCCGCTGGCAGAGCCCTCCACCGCTCCCGTCCCCTGCTCAGCCGGGGTGACCGGGGCTGTACCCCAGCCGGGTGACAGCATCCCTCCGAGTGACAGGATAGCATCGTCATGTTACTGACACTCTTTTCCGGCTCATTTTACAGATTCTGATGCTTTGTTCTGTATTTTAATGAGCGAGCAGGGATTTTTCATGGCGGCACTGACAAGGAAGCCTGCGGGACTGCAGTTAATTTAAAGCCCAGCAAAACGTGGAATCTCCTCCTGTCTGAATCTCCTCCTTGCGGTATGCATCGCCTGTATTTATCAACAAACTCCATCGGCCTTTGAAGTCTCACGGTTTCCTCTGGTATGAAATAACGAAGCCAGGGCCCAGCAATGGGGAGACGTGGAGCAGAGAGGCACAAAGTCTGGCTCTGGAGGGTCTGCGGGCGCCCCAGAGCCCCAGGCTGTCCCCAATTAGGACTCTGGAGGACAGGGATTGCTGCTGCCACCCCCGGGCAGGGGCTCAGCCTCCCACCCCGCCTGGCGGCCGGGCAGAGCCCAGGAGCCCTCGCCAAGAGCGGCCTCGGGCTCAGGCAAAAGCAGGGGCCGCACGGCGCCCCGCAAGGCTGCCGGCCCAACGCAGGCAGCAGCGGGGGTTTTGCCGTATCGTCGTCATCACAGTAGTCATTTGTAATGCAGATAATTTCTTTTCTCTTAGATGATGTTCACGGCGTTGCTCTGCATCATCCCCTAAACTTCCATATTATCCCCACACATGAGTAACCTGATGAAAGCTCCGATGCATTACTTGTACATCGCTCTAACATTTATAACAAAAGTTTTAGTGGTTTGGACTGGTGAAACGAAAATCCCCCGCTGAACAATCCCACCACAGCTTAAGCCCTTTTCCCCTCACGTAGCCACCACCGGCTCAGAGCGGTCGTGTAACCCTGCTGACAAAGGCTATCTCACTGTCCAAGTCATTGATGAAGATGTTGAACAGCACCGGTCCTAGTACGGACCCCTGAGGGACACCACTTGTCACCGGTCTCCATCCGGACATTGTGCCGTTGACCACTACCCTCTGGACACGACCATCCAGCCAGTTCCTTATCCACCGAACAGTCCACCCATCAAATCCATAGCTTTCCAATTTAGAGAGAAGGATGTTGTGGGGGACCGTGTCAAAGGCCTTGCAGAAGTCCAGATAGATGACGTCTGTTGGTTGTCCCTTGTCCACTGATGCTGTCACTCCATCATAGAAAGTCACCAGGTTTGTCAGGCAGGACTTGCCCTTGGTGAAGCCATGCTGGCTATCTCGAATTATCTCCCTGGCCTCCATGTGCTTTAGCATAGCTTCTAGGAGGATCTGTTCCATGATCTTCCCAGGCACAGAGGTGAGGCTGACAGGGCGGTAGTTCCCAGGGTCTTCCTTTCTACCCTTTTTGAAAATGGGCACAACGTTGCCCTTCTTCCAGTCACCAGGGACTTCACCTGACTGCCATGACTTTTCAAATATTATGGAGAGTAATAATTTCTTTTCTCTTAGATGATGTTCACGGCGTTGCTCTGCATCATCCCCTAAACTTCCATATTATCCCCACACATGAGTAACCTGATGAAAGCTCCGATGCATTACTTGTACATCGCTCTAACATTTATAACAAAAGTTTTAGTGGTTTGGACTGGTGAAACGAAAATCCCCCGCTGAACAATCCCACCACAGCTTAAGCCCTTTTCCCCTCACGTAGCCACCACCGGCTCAGAGCGGTCGTGTAACCCTGCTGACAACGGCCGTCGCAGCACTCGGGGTGACGCAGCTTCTCTTCCCGCACCCTGGCTCGCCCTGCCCGCTCAGGGGAGAGGGGCATAAAGGAATTCTCCCTTGGGTGGCTCCCATGCCTGCGGCACTGGGACCTCAGACCCACCAGAGTCCATGCAAATTCCTCCTTCAGAAGACAGCTTCCCCTTGCTCTCAGCAGCTCGCACCGTCTTCCCCAAACCCAGATTCCCACACCCAGTGACTCCTTTACTTCTGGAGCGCCTCCCAGACCAGCCGCGCTGCTTTAGCCATGATCTCTTCCAAAGGCCCTGCCGCCTGCGGCTCTGCTGGACCATGCCAGCCCTTCCCCTGTCACCCTTACGGACATTCATAGAATCATAGAGCCCTAGGTCGGAAGGGACCTCAGGGATCGTCCAGTCCATGTTGTTACGGCTCTTGATTTTCAGGCCTTTCTGATGAATTTCTGTTTTCTTTCTGAAACTCCCCTTCCGAAGGTGGCTCAGGAAGTGCTCAGGGTCTCTCCATCCTCCCGCTGCTGAGCCCAGTAGAACCGCTG
>NW_009258310.1:263106-266595 GCF_000687185.1 Egretta garzetta
CCCCCCATCAGGCCCCCCCACCGCTGGGCTCCGGCAGCCCTCCCGTCCCCACACCCCCAGGTTTTGGGGTTTGCCTCCATGGCAGCTCTGGATGGCATCAGCCATTCGAACTTCAGCTCCTTGGACTCCACCAAGTCTTCCCCAGTTCTGCTCCAACCAGCCTGGACCTGATTGGACTAGATGACCTCTAGGGGTCCCTTCCAACCCAAAGCATTCTATGATTCTATGATTCTAGTCTCCTCTTGGACCAAGTTTAACGCTCGCCCATCATGCCTCCTCGCCCTACCATCACGCCAAGACCTTCCTCCACTGCTGGGCACTCCAGTTCACCCAGAACAAACCAGCTCCCCAGGCAGGTCCTGGAAACTCTGCCACTCTTCAGAATCCCTGCAGTGACGTTTGCAGACACAGAATTCAAGGTTTTAACCAAGAGAATATGTAAAAGCCTGTCCAAATGCTCTGCTATTTGTTCAGGTGCTGAGCTCTATTTATCGTAAGAGCTGCGTGCATCGCTCCCTCCCCTTGAACCGCTGCAGATTTTTGTGGGTATTTGGTAAGAACGCCCTGGCCAAAAGCTGGGGCCACCACCATGGCAGGGGGACACCTTCAGTCCCGGAGGCAGGGCGGGCATCTGCACCCCCGCAGGGGAGAGCGCACTCATGGGCACCTCCGCCCGGCTGATCTGGTCCCATTTTAATTCTGCCCAACTGAAATAAATATTCCTGAAGCTTCGCTGGTCTCTCCGACTGACAGCACATATTCTTATGGGAACTTTGAGGCAAACAGAAAAAGCTATTATGGAGGCAAACACGCCTGGCGCAGAGGCAAGCTCACTTGAATACTGCTCCGATCCCCTCTGGTTTATCAGAACCTAAAAGGCGTTTGTCCCGGTTACCCCAGGCACGCTCCGGCGAGCATCGAGGGAGCAGCGCATCCCAGCGGCGTTTTGTGGCGCAGGTGGTCACCTGCGTGTTTGAGGTGAGACTCGGTCCTGAGGTGTTCTGCCAAAGCAGGCTTCTCCCCCGCAGCAGAGGGGGGCTGGCTCCGGGGTGCATAAGGGGTCTGCAGGGGGGCCCCACTGGGCGCAGCCGGAGCGACCGGCGAGCCAGGAGCCCAGGGCACCAGCCCCACCGCTGGGAGCGCAGTCCTGGAGGACGAAGATGAGGGGCCGGCAGGACAGTGGTCTTGGGCATGAGGCGGGTCCCAGAGACCCCCGGGCACAGGCTCCCCGCAGCGTGGTGAGGGACCAGCGCTGCCCACCTGACTGCTTGCTGCTGCTGGAGTTGCTTGGACTACAGCGTCGCACCAGCAGCAAGAGATCCCCTGCCCGCGCTCGTCACTGTCCCACTGCACCCGAAGCACTGGGCACGGCGCTGGCGTCGTTGCGCTGCAAACAGCACGGAAGGGCCGCGAGCAGCTCGGTGACCCCGGCAGCATCCAGGGGAGCAGGCGACCCGAGCATCACCCACCACCAGGTTCCCCCCACCTCCAGGGACTGATTTTTGAGGAGCTGCTGTAGTGGGACTCAGGCTACAGCAGTGACATGGAGGGGACTCAAACCAGCAGCCGGTGCCAAGCTGAAAATCCAGGCACAGAGAAGAGTATGAAACAAATTGTGGTAATTTCTTCTCAAATCCCTGATGCAGGTAGAACAAATCAAATGGATCCAACCCTTTCAAAAGCCAGGGAGGGAAAACAAATCGTCTAAGGCTTTTAATAAATAAATAAATAAATCGGTGAATTAGTACTTGGAGCAAAGATCTCATTCACGTTGCTGAGGAAAAAAAGGGCTTGGGAATAGCAAATCAGTTCATGTTGTTAGAAGTAATAATATGAGAAAAGAGATTGGGACAAGGCATTTGTTTTATTAAACCCCCCAAGGAGAGGTCAAGAATATTAGAAATAAAGTCCCCTGGTTCCAGTTGATGCAGTAACTGCAGTTTTAGCAATTTCACAAGAAGGATGTTTGTTCAAGGTGGCAAAGCGCCAAGAATCTTCAGAGAGGTGCTGGCAAGGACGCCCTCTGGATTCCCGTGCCGCTGAAGAGCGCCGAGCTCAGTGCCAATTTGTGGAAGTACGGGTCTGCACAGGACTCTGCCAGCCGGCCAGGCAGCGGCAACTCGCATTCCCTTTTGCAGTGGCGCTCAGGGACGGCACCAGAGGAGGAGGTGTTTCAGCGAGCGGGGAGGATAACCCCTGGTTCCTCAGCACGCGTCCTGCTCTTCAGGCACAGGCCACGTCAGCCAAGACAGCAGGTTTGCCAGGCATCTGCTCCGATCAGCACAGGGGTTCCACCATGCCCCTCTAATGCCAGCTTATGGAGCTCAGGGGTAATAAGAGTCTGCCTTTATCCTGGGATGTACTGGGGAAGGATCAGGACACTGGCTGTCCAGCGAGCTCTCGGACTACGTTCATCATGACTGATTTTCGTGGAGGAGGTGCAAAAAGCAGCCACAGAAGCTCTTCTATCGCTTTGGTTCCAAGTGGCTGAAAATGTGAAGGCAGAGGTGATGCCGGCAGGGACGATCATGGGGCGGTGTTTGGTGCTTCGGAAGAAAGCGAGAAAGACCAGCAAAATACGAGCAATGTATTTTGAGGCCAACCTCGACAGGTTTCTGAATACCAGAGGCAAGGTTTCATGAGAAGTCAGCCCAGGGTGGGACAGATGCCCTCAGAGGTCCCTTTTAACCCAAACCATTACATGATCCTGTGGTAGGGAACGCGAAGGAAAACAGACTTCAGACCTACCCCAACACGGGGGATGCACAAGCAGAGAAGTAACAACCCAACGGAATCAGTGACTTCAGACACGCTGCGTGGACTGGGACACGGGAACACTTCCAATGGGCAGAGGTAAAGGAAAAGCCCAAGCCAAGGGAAGAAAACCTCTGGACAGCACAAGCACGAGAGGAAACGTCACCCTGGCAAGAAGCAGGGATCCATTCCGTCATACACGGACAGCAATAAGAAGATCCCAGGAATCGCTGGTGGTGCTCTTTGGCTAACTGCAGGGAGGGAGAGCTTTCAGTGGAGGAAACTAAAAGGCCGATGTGCTTAATGCTTGTTTGTCTCTGAATCAGAGATCAACCGTGAGAGTTCAGAGGCAGAGGGTTAAGATCCTACCTGGAAACCAGAAGCAGGAATTAATTAAGAATATTTGATGAGCCTGACTATACACATGGCAGGAAGTTTAAGAACAGATTGAGGCAATCTAAGAACACCTAGTCACCTCTGAAGGCTCATGTGAGACAGATGATGTCCAAAAGAGTGGAAAACAGAAAATGGCCAAAAAGGGGGAAAAAGAAAAGCTAAAGGAATACCATTGCTTCACGTCTTGGAAAAAAACACTGGAGCAGAGAAGGAGCTGGGGGGTTTGTGCTTGCCGAGAAGCAACGCGGTAACGGTCAGAAGGGATTTCTTGGGAACAGGCCACGAGAGGAGCTGGCTGCCCAGCAGCAGCCACGCACCTCGGCCTTCGCTGGGCTCCCA
>NW_009258310.1:266973-268452 GCF_000687185.1 Egretta garzetta
CCCCGCCGCCGCCACGCACCCCGGCCTTCGCGGGGCTCCCACAGCCCTGACGCTGTGCCGAGACCACCCAGCCAGCGGGCGGGAGAACAACCCCCAATGCCTCCCCGCCGAAGGGTGAGGTGCCCAGGGCCGGCCTGGGCCAGCGTCTCCTTTAGCAAGGCGAGCGATGGATTGGGGAAGATCCTTGCCAAATCTACAAGCGGTACAAAGGGGCTGCAAAATACTCCCAAGAACAGGATCAGGGTTCAAACGGGTCCTGATAAACTGAAGGTCCTGAATCTATGCCGGAATCATCAACTACACAGGGATTCAGATAGGGAAACACTGGTTCTGGAGTGGGTTTTGAGGGGGAAAAACCGTGGGGGCTATCGCAGGCTGGATGTGAGTCACACATCACACGTTTCGCAGGACGCAGCCTGATGAGCTACCAGAGCCACAGCCCGAGGAACACGCAGGCAACCCTGCTGCCGCGCTCCTCCGCGCTGCGCCGGCGCCAGGCACCGCGCTGCCAGGAAGGGGTGGGATGGCGGGAGCCTAGTGAGGAGCTGCGGCAGGAGCCCGGAGAAAACCCACCTTTGGGATGGGCAAGGCAGCGGGGGCTGAGACCGCATCGGGGAAAGTGCGGGAAGCAGCCTTCGGCACGCGCCGGCGGCCGTGGGGGGATGCGCGAGCTCTGCGCCGTGCCCGTGCTGGGTAAACGCGGAGCAACAAACCAGTGGAGAAATATTCAACCAGCGGAGAAATATGCAGAGCAGACATCAGAAAACCTCCCAGGGGTGAGGACAGGGGGAGGCAGGAGGGAGGAAGGCGCCAGGGCACGCCGTCACTGGGTTTTCCGAAGAAGAGGCGGGATGAGCACAGTCGGCATTCTGTGGGTTAGACCCTTCCCACCAGACCTCCCTGGGCCCCCGATGATCCACAGCACAACTGGGGGGTTCAGAGCCAACTGCATCGGCGCAGCCTCCCCCAGGGCTCGCTCCCAGGAGGGCATTATTAGCCCAAACACAGCCAACCCCCAAAATGCATGTGGGGACACGCCAGGCAAGGGTCACCCAAGCCCCACCGGGGTGCATCATAGAATCATAGAATAGAATCATAGAATCACTTTGGTTGGAAAAGACCTTTAAGATCATTGAGTCCAACCTTTAACCTAACACTGCCATCCCACCACTAAACCCTGTCCCTCAGCACCTCATCTATCCTTCTTTTAAATACCTCCAGGGATGGGGACTCAACCACCTCCCTGGGCAGCCCATTCCAGAGCCTGACAACCCTTTCGGTGAAGAAGTTTTTCCTAATATCTAACCTAAACCTGCCCTGGCGTAGCTTCAAACCATTTCCCCTCATCCTATCATCTGTTACCAGGGAGAAGAGGCCGACCCCCACCTCACTACCCCCTCCTCTCAGGCAGTTGTAGGGAGCGATGAGGGCTCCCCTCAGCCTCCTCTGCTCCAGACTGAACATCCCCAGCTCCCCCAC
>NW_009258310.1:269581-280992 GCF_000687185.1 Egretta garzetta
TTTTCCACCAGGCAGCTTTCCAGCCACTCTTCCCCAAGCCTGTAGCGCTGCATGGGGTTGTTGTGACCAAAGTGCAGGACCCGGCGCTTGGCCTTGTTGAACCTCATACAGTTGGCCTCAGCCCATGGATCCAGCCTGGCCAGGTCTCTCTGCAGAGCCCTCCTCCCCTCAAGCAGATCAACACTACCACCCAGTTTGATGCCGTCTGCAATTTTACTGAGGGCACACTCAATCCCCTCATCCAGGTCATTGATAAAGATATTAAACAAGACTGGCCCTAGAACTGAGCCCTGGAGGACACCGCTTGTGACCGGCCGCCAACTGGCTTTAGCTCCATTCACCACGACTCTCTGGGCTCGGCCATCCAGCCAGTTTTTAAACCAGCAAAGAGTACATCCATCTAGGCCATGAACTGCCAGCTTCTCCAGGAGAATGGTATGGGAGACTGGGTCGAAGGCTTTGCTGAAGTCCAGGTAGACAACATCCACAGCCTTTCCCTCATCTACCAGGCAGGTCCCCTGGTCGTAGAAGGAAATCAGGTTGGTTAGGCAAGATCTGCCTTTCATGAACCCATGCTGGCTGCGCCTGATCTCTTGATCGTCCTCCATGTGCCTGGTGAGCACACTCAAGATGAACCTCTCCATACTCTTCCCCAGTACTGAGGTCAGGCTGACTGGTCTGTAGTTCCACGGAGGCCAGAGAGCTGCAGGGCGTGGCAAACCAGCCACTGGCCAACGGCTCTTCCAGCAGCCCTAGAGACCAGCGTTTGCAAGCCCTCCTCGGGCTGCTGCCCCTGGCAGACCCTAAATCCCCCGGCAGACTCTAAATCCCCCGGCATCCCCATGCCCGGCCGCGTTCCTGCTGTCCCCCCGCTGGGAAAGGCTGGGCTCTTCTCCCGCTGCCCTCCTCCTGCCTTGCCAGGGGTGTTCCAGGCCACAGAATCATGGAATCATAGAATCAAATCATGGAATGTTTTCGGTGGGAAGGGACCCCTAGAGGTCACCCAGCCCAACCCCCCTGCAGGACCAGGGACACCTTGAACCACATCAGGTTGCTCATAGCCCCAGCCAACCTGGCCTGGAATGGTCCCAGGGATGGGGCCTCCACCCCCTCTCGGGGCAACCCCTGCCAGGGTTTCACCACCCTCACTGCAAAGAAGTCTGGCCCTACTAAAAACCTTGTCCCCCCCTTTCCTCTGGGCCCCCTTGAAGCCCTGAGCGGCCGCACTCAGCTCTGCCCGCAGCCTTCTCTTCTCCAGGCTGAACACCCCCAACTCTCCCAGCCTGGCCTCATAGCAGAGGGGCTCCAGCCCTCGGAGCATTTTAGTAGCCCTCCTCTGGCCCCGCTCCAACAGGTCCATGAGAACTACTTGAGAGTACTTCCAAAAGCTTATTGACTCTAAAAACCCACGGTAGTTTTTTCACCCACGCCAGCCCCCCAAGGCTTTTACAATCACACTGTGCTGCTGGCTCCAGCAAGCCCCACGGCAGCGAAGCCCTGAGCTAACCGCAGGGTGGAGGAAAACCCCACTGTTCCATACCGCGCTTGAGTGCACCTGCCTCTGACTTCATTACAGGCTTCGTTCTCCTGGTGGCGTGGAACAGGCAGAGGTTCCCCATTTCCCCCCAATAAGCCAGTCAGTATTTTCAATATTTTTAACATATTTCCTCCTATTCACCTTGTTTCTAAGGTAACAATCCTGCTCTTCTAAAACTCTCTTCAAAGCAGAGATTATTTTTTTTTTCCCCTTATTCCTGACCATTTTCACTGCGCACCTGGAACCCTTTGCCTCACGCTGCTCCTGCTGGCCGGTGGCGCCCAGCCCGGCACGCAGCGCCCCAAGGTGCCATCATTGGCTTTGACCGAGGCGTTAGGCTGTTCCCATACCATCATCTATCGCACCAGCAGGCCATCCAGTGCCACTGTACCTTGTGCCGAAGCTGCACATTGAGCCGAGGCCTCCACGGAGCTGCTTAGAAACACCCCGCCATTTGTCCTGGGTTAAACCATCAGTTAACAATCCCAGCAGGTACCTGAGGGGCTCAATTTTTCCCTCTCCAGTAACTATTTTACATTTATTTTCATTACTTTTTATTCACTGATGTGTTTCTCTTACTTTCCCTGAATTCTTTCGATTGCCCCAAAGGGCTGCAGCGCTGCTCCTGCTGCCGAGTGGCGTAAAGAGCCGCCATCTGCAGATTGGCTCCTCCGCGCTCAGACCCATCTTGGCCATCAGCGAACGCCGCTGCAGCTGGTGAACACCCAGGACTGGGACTCACCCTTCCAGCCCCTGCTCTGGCCTCGCGGTATCGGAGCTTCTTGTGAGCCTGTTCCGAGCCGATGCTGCTTCCCATCAGCTGTGGCTGCGGTCGCCCTTGCCCCCCACTAACAGAGGGCTTCCGAAAGCCAAGCCTGACCCCAGCGGTCACCAAAGGGACCCTCGGCCACAGAGGCTCTCCAGCAGCGCTCCTGCCGTCCGAGGGGAGCAGCATCTGTCCTTCAGGAGGAGCGCCCGTGCCTGGCTTCCAGCAAGTGCCAGCTGCGGTAAGCGGCGCCGGAGCCGGTGTTCGCATCGCACATGGACAGCGAGTGATGGGAGCAGCGGGAGAATGTGAGGTCCACATTGCACCCACCGCCCACGGGAACCCCCTGAAGCACGAGGGAGGACTCGCCGCACCGCCCAGTGGGGTCAGCGGAGCATCAGCCGCTCCCGGGCCCCGGTGGGGTCGGCAGAGCAACGCCGCCAGCCGGGCCCGTAGGCAGAGCACCCATAACCGCAACAGCCACGGGTCGGCTGGGACACATTAGGTGTTGGCTGATCCGCAATGTGCCACGTCGAAGTATTAGTTTTCAAGATGCATTCATTGTCATAGCAACGACAAGCGCAACGCAGCATCGATGTGCTCACCATTTGTGTGAGATGCAAGATTAGACTGAGGGCTGGGGAGAACATCGAGGGAAAAACCCCTTGGCGCTCACCGCGGGCCCCAGGCTGCCCCGATCCCCGAGGCGCAAGGACAGGGATGCATCGGGTTCCACCAGCCCCCTTGCTCCCCACCTGATGCCTGGGGTCCCATGGGCATGTGGCCCTGCGCAGGCACGGAGGCTCTGGTGGGTGCCCAGGCATGGGGGCTCCGGTGGGCGCCAAGGCACGGGGGCTCCGGTGGGTGCCCAGGCACGTGCCAGCCACGGCACAGGGCAGCCGCGCTCTGCCTCCCCCCGGCCCCTTACCTGGCCTTGCCGCGGCTGCTCCTCCGGAGCGTGGGGAGGTCGGCCTCCTTCTCCTCCTGCACCCGCTGCAGGGACGGGGAGCGGCTGTGGGCGCTGCGGGAGCTTGCCAGGCTGCCGTCCCCCGCCCCGGGCCCCACCGCTGCCTCCTGCATCTGCGCCAGCAGCTGTGGGGGCAGGCTGCGGAGCGAGGGCACCGGCGAGTAGGACGCCCGGCTCTCCGCCTTCAGGTTGTTGTCGCTGGCCGAGCGCTGCAGCATGCGTGGGGACGAGAGGCCGCCGGCACCGAGGATCCGTCTCCGCTTCGTGTAGCTGGGAGTTTCTCTGAAAGGCACTGCAAGAGAGCCGGGAAAGCAGCATTAGCTACGGGGCACGCGGCGCAGAGCCGGCATCGGCCAGCCATGCTGGGCCTGGGAAACGGCGGCAAAGCAGGAGGGCTGGGAAAGCACGTGGGGCTGGGCTGGGAGGGCAGGAACAGCCGGGGCCAAAGTGGGGGACAGCACTGCAGGCAGCCAGCCCCTCTCCCTGCACCACCCCGGGGAAACCCAGGCGAGCCTGGCCACAGCGCACTGTCACGATGAGGACTCGGAGGTGGCATCTCAGGAAGCATCGAGGAGCACGGCCAGAGGGGGAGCCCGCGCCGGGGAGGGAGTGTGGGGCCACCAGCGGGACCCCTGCCAGCCCATCTCCAACCGATGCCCCGGATGAGAGGCGGCAACACGCACACAGGACGCTGACACCGGCAGCAACCCCGGCCACCCCTCGCCCTTCTGTCTCAGAGGCAGGGACAGCCTAAATCTACAGCTCCAGGCACGTGCCAAGTACAAGGCTAGAAAATACCAGGCACAAAAAAAAATACCAGCCACTCCCTGCCCTCCCTGACACTGTACCAAACCCTCGGGAGTGCGTGGAAGAAGGGACCTCCAGAAGCTACCCGAAGATCACAGAATCACAGAATCGCTTTGGTTGGAAAAGACCATCAAGATCATCAAGTCCAACCATTAACCTAACCCTGCCATCCCACCACTAAACCCTGTCCCTAAGCACCTCATCTGTCCTTCTTTTAAATACCTCCAGGGATGGGGACTTGACCACCTCCCTGGGCAGCCCATTCCAGAGCCTGACAGCCCTTTTGGGGAAGAAGTTTTTCCTAATGTCTAGCCTAAACCTGCCCTGAAGATGCAAACTCCTGCCTCTGCCCACAGCTCTGCAGAGAGGAAAGGGTGGGAGCGGGGAACCCGACGCAGCCGCAGGGAAGAGGGCTCTGCTGCGGAGCCACCGCACTGCGGGCCTAAGGCCAGGAGAGACGTGTTCTCCTAGATTTTGTTTAATGAATCCATTTCCATCCTAAAGCTTAACACGCCTGAAGTTTGCCTGACGTGTGGCAACGCCTGGCGGGGAGCCCAGAGATGACAACATCCAGCCATTCCTGGTGCCAATGTAGTGGCAAAAGCCACGGACAGGTAAAGCACCCGAGGGCTCCTGTGTGCCCGCCCAAAGCACGCGCGGGGGCGGCGTGGTCCTGCTAACAGGGGACCTCCTGCCCCATCCGCACCCAAGACTCCCCAGCGTCATCCTTCCAAGGCCACCTCTCCCACAGCAGCTTGCACGGAGGCATGCGAGACCCGACTGTACTCTGATGGCCACCACCAAGGGTCTGCAGCAGATGGGAGAGGGCAAGGCTCCGGGTGGGATGCTGGCGGCACTGAGTGAGGCCTCAGGCCCGCGCCACCCTTGACCAGACACCCCAAAGACACCTCCCAGCCGTGCTGCGCGGCTGCACTTGGAGTATTTTTCCAAGGAATATTTTGGGTTCAAAGTACAAGAATGTCAGGTTCCTGTAAATCTTCCTGTTGTCATAGCAACGTGATGCATTTGTTCTCCGATGAGTTTCAACCACGTGGCGGTGGAATCTCTGCCAGCAGCGTCCACGCTCCCCGCGGCGGCTAACCCGGCCTCCTGCTGCCGGCCGCCTGCCCATGTCCCCGCTGCCATCATTGGCCTGCGCCCAGGCCACCCCAACAGGGAAAATGGGCCAAAATGGTCACCCAGTGGCCACAGGCAAGGAAGGGTATCGGAGGGAAAGAAGCAAAGCGTGGGCTGAGGATGGGACCCAGTCCCCGGGGCAAAACGTGCTGTGGATTCAGCGTCTGGGGGTCTGCGGGACTGTAGCTCACGGGATGCTGATGCCTGTCCGGCCAACGCGACGCGCTGGAGGGGGAGCCGCAGCCAGGGCTGGCTACAGCCACATCACCAGCAACGCTGAACAAGTTCAGCTGATGAGGACTGCGGACCCGAGGTCACGTGCCATCCGGACACATGACCGATCGCCAGGAGACATTTCACTGTGTACTGCATCACTTCTCATGGAAAACCACTTCACAATGAGAGAAGCAAACGTTAAATGGAGGCATGTCACGGTAACTGCTGGCAGGTCTAAAAATTACTGGAAATTGGAAACAGTCCCTGGAAACACAAGGAGGTTTCTCGCTAGCCCCAAAGAGCTGCTTTCCACCCAAGCCAAGTCCATAGCTTTAGGCGTGGTTCTTGGAAAAAAGCACAGAATTGCGTCTCCAACGCAGCGGTCGGTGCCTGAGGAGTGTTCCCAGTCGAAGGCCAAGGCATATTCTGGTCAGGTGAGCGCACCTATGGCGTACCTGAGGGACCAACACCACTGGCAAGACCACGCAATCGGGGGATTCTAACCCGAGAAAAGCGTTGAGCTCATAGCATCCACCCACCGAGCAGGAGCTCAGAGCCGTTCTGCCAGAATGGGGGCAGCCTGAGCCTGCTGGGGAACAGCGGCGCCCCGGAGAGGTGATCTCGGCCACGCTCCATCAGCAGGCAACGCCGCAGCCGGAGAAACGCCAGGTTTGGATCTGCACCGTATGAGAACTTCGGTAAACAGGAACCATTCAGCAAGAAAAAATTCGAGATGAGAAACCTGCCTGGGCCATTCTCCCCCACCCTGGGAGAAGCCAGGAGCAGCAGTCAGCCCTCTGCAGACGACCGGTGCTGCCCATGCTCCGCACCGGCTGCTCAGGCAGAGTCCCCGCTGCGCCCCCCCTGCAAGTGCCCATCACCAGAGGAGCCAAAAGGGCCCCTCAGAGCACCAGAACCACAGACAGGCCCACACTGGGGAAACTGGTCCGGTTCATCGTTCCCCCCTGCGTGTCTGGGCTCAGCATCGTTGGTCTTGACGCCAAACCAAAAGAGAAACAAGAGCGCAGCAATGAAAACTTCGGACAGCAGGAGCTGGCCTGGGCTGGCTTTAGTGTGGTTTATGAAGTAAATTCATCATTAGCTTCTTGGTATTAATTGCTTAGGAAGACAGGAATCGCAACTGTATGCTGAACTGATCACATGCAAGCTTACTGCAGAATAATCCTGGGGGCGAGCTGTTTTTGCCAAGGTGACGAAGAAAAGGAAAAAGGAAAGGAAACAAAACAAAGCCGAGATTTATCTTGCAAGGGGAGAAAGCAGTGCACCAGGCAGGAGATCGATGCTGGGGGTCGGTGCTAGATCCCCTCTGCTCCTGGCTGCCTTAGCTTAAGCGAAAAGCAGCAACCCCGTCCCTGCTGCCCACAGGGAGATGCCCAAGGGGTCAGGGCCAGGCTCGGAGGGGCAAGGCTGGCACCCATGGTGGGACATTTGCAGCAAGAGCAAACCACCAGGCAGCGGCAGGCAAACGGGCGGCTCGAGGACTCGCGGGTAAAGGGAAGGTGCTTTGTAATTCCTGACACAGGTCAGGGCAAGTGTGTTAATTCAGCCTGTCAAATAAATCATGCGGCCACCCGCTCCCACACAGGAGCAGCCATCACCTTACACATTCACAGTGCTCCCTCCCAACACCAGAACTACAGCATCCACCTTAAAGACAGGGAAAAACACCGCCTCCGTCTTGGAGTCACATCAGAGAGGGCGAGCGGGGTGGCTGGAGAGAGCAGCCCAGGACCGCTCTGCTACTCACCAATCCATCCATCACAACATCCAGCATCAGAGGCCCCGAAGTGCAACGCAGCAGCATTTACAGCATGAACGAGAAGGTACCCAGGTCACATAACAGGTACAGCCAAGGCTTCCCGAGTATTTAGTTCCAGAACCATATTAGGACAGCGTTACAGCTGCGAAGGCCACCTTCTGGATGGCAGGGTGTACCTGTGCTGCCTCTGTAGCCACGTGCCAGGTGGCGTTCAGGCAGCCTCCTGCATTTGCCAAGTGGGATTTGGGAGCAAGGGAGTCACACAAACCCCCCAAACAAGTGACAAAGCCTGCTTTCCAGCACTGTCGTGGGAGCACAGGCTTTCGGCTGATGGCCAAGTTCCCCAGGCTCTCAGTGTCCAAACACGCTCCAATGTCTCCTGACCCAAGGAGCTGCAGCCAAGGACCCAGGCTGCCCGCTCTGCATGTTGATGAGAGCTCGGGGGGGCTCAGCAAGGCCCCCGGGAGCCTCGGAGCAGCGGTACAGGCGACAGAAACCTCACCCACCCCGACTTCAGTGCTCAGCTTCTGGTTCCTGGACTGCCTCAGGGCCCATTTCAGGGCCACCGAGCAGCCAGGAAGGCAACGGGACCAAGATCAGATGTTCCTACACAGAGATTAGAAACCTAGGAATGACGGCACGTGCCTGGGAAAGCCTGGCTCTCACTGAGAATGCCAGCGAGCGGACATCCAGGCAGCATCACGGGAGGAGGACCACAAGGGGAATGCAGCTACCCCTCCCGTGAGCCATACAGGACCTCTCTCTCCAGCTGCTCCAGCGCTGCTCCAAAGCCCTCATCTACGCACACTTACGTCCAGCCAGCCTGGAAGCTCTGCCATGCAGATGCAGCACAAGCCTGGGTCTGTCTGGACAGAAATCAGATCTATTCAGAGATAAAAGCATGTTCTCGGCTGTAACACGCAACACGATGGAGACAGGAAGGGAGACGAAGTCTGTTCCGTGTGGCAGAAATGTGGAAGCGAATATTGCCTGTGCCACAGCCAGATGGCAAAAGGACAGGAGAGAAACCCACACTGCATGGGGTGTGGGCTGGGGCAAACCCATAAAGCAAAAGAGGAACTGGTGGAGGCAGTTCGATGCGGAAGGGTGCTATGGGTGCACTGATTTGTAGGAGAAAGCAGCAGCAGATCAGCATTTGGCAAAGGCACCAGGAACACGGGGGCTGCAGCAGACAGAAAATCGAGGCCACCCCATACACGGGGCAGCGATGCAGGCAAAGGACGACCGCAGCCGGTGCTGATGGCAGAGCCCGGCTCAGTGCTGGAGCCCGGCTCAGTGCTGGAGCCCTCTAGGCACACTCTTATTGCTGTTTCTAAATTGGCTTTTCCTAGGAGAGGTAAGCAAGGGACCAACAACCCTAATCTGATTTGCTGTTTACTTCTCTCCCTGGAGGAGCACTGTGTGTTCAAAAGCAAAAGTCTCGGGGAAACTCTCTGCGAGTGAAAGACCAGAACTTTCCACCCGGGCTGGGAGCACCATTAACCCTAACTCTGTTCCGAGCCGCGTGCTTCAGAGGCCCCGGCCCCCTAACAGGGAAAATGGCACAGACCAGCCACGTGCTTGCAATAGCCGAATGTCATTGGCGTAGCTGTATCCAGGTCTCCAGAACGTGCAGCAATCCCAGGCCATTTAATGCCTTAAAACCACAAAAGGAGCCCCCTCTGCCCACACTGTCCTGCCGGTGAGGATGCCACGATCCTGCCCGCTCCGCTGGCTCCAACTCCGAGGGCCAACCTCCTCTAGCACTGCAGAGTGGCTTCATTCAGCCAAAAATTAGGTCACCCTCAGCTTTAGAGAGAGCTTAGTCCTCTTCTGTTCAGAAGGCAGCTGAGCAAGGTTCCTTCACGCCGCTCTCCCTGTGGCATCCTCGTGTGTGAGCCCCAACTTGTCACTGAGACGGGGCCCTGCCCTGTCCCCTGCCGGCCACTGTCACAGCAGTACGAAGGACTGAAAGAAGGCAGCCAAAGGGAGGGCTGGAGAGGGCTCCTGGCAGGCTGGGCATCTGTTGCAGGGTGCACGACGTGTCTCATCCAACAGCTTCCCAATGCCAGAGGCAGAGGCACCCCCCTCGTCCCTGTCCCCTCGTCTGCTCCCACCTGCATTGGGTGCCAGACCCAGGCATCAGAGCAGCCCTAGCCTCCTGGAGAGCACACGCAGCAAATTAAAACTAATGAATAACCATGTGAGAGTAGTTTTCTTTGGGGTCAGTGAAAACCAGAGCCATGCAAGAGCTAGGGGCAGGAAAACACACAGGACCCGTGGACAAGACCTCCTCTTAGGCTGGGCACCCAGACTGGCACAGCCCTATCCCAGTGCCAGGGAACCGCAGGAGGAACCGCAGCCAGCCCCAGCCCCAGGGGTTCCTGTCTCCGGCCGGCTGAGCTTACAGCAGCGGCTGGGAAGCGGCTTCATTACAGCATCCTCATTACACCGTCCCCATTACACCGTCCTCACAGGCACCACCAGGGCAGGAGCCAGAAGGAAAGAGCAAGAGGGCCACGCACAGCAGGGCATTCAAGGCAGCCCCACAAGCCAACGGCAGCCAGGGAAGCCGCCCGGTCTGGCTACCTGCGTCCTCAGGGCTCTCGCAGAGGCAGTCGAGAGGTTTGGGAACAAGACTTGGAGAGGGTGAGTTTCCCCCCCAGGGAGCATGGTCCCTGGCCAGAACCAGGCAGGCAGCCCAGGGTGGGCAGGGGGACACGGCCACCACCCCACACAGGCAGGGGGAGCAGAGTGCCCAGCCAGGACACAGCAACTCTTCCCCCAGCCTTGGAGCGGGGACAGGGTAGCGGAAAGAGACCTTGGACCCAGCATGAGACCTGGGGAGCTGCTCCTCAGGCCGGGTCTGATGTGCCGAACCTCGGCATGGAGGCTCAGGCTTTGTACGGGCGGTTTACTCATTACTCCAGTTTATAACAGCGAGAGCTGATCTGCCTTGGTCTGGCAGGCGAACGCCTCCCCGGGAGGCTCCGAGGGGCTCCAGCACGTCCTGATGCCCCCAACCACCGCGCAAGTCCCGAGGCACACTTCAGCCAGCCCTGCGGGTGGCATGGCCAGCTTCTCCCGGCTCCTCAGCCCGCCCGGAGCAGGTAGGGGTGACGATAAACTGCCGAGCCTGAACTCCAGCCACCGGGCGCCAGGAACGGGACAGTGTCAGGCAGCTGCCAGGTAGCCAGATCTGAGGAAGGTTTCCCCTCCCCATCCCCCAAATCCCCTGTCCCAAGTGGAGAAGGGAGGGAAGTGAGAGCAATGAAAAGAAAAAAAAAAAAACAACTTGGTGCCGTTCATACAATCAGCTTTGAAGATTCTTTTCTATACCTTCTCAAGAGTTTAATCAAAGTGTGTTTACTGGGCTTCTCGCAGCAAAATGAATCACTTCAGTTACCATGACAGCGCTGCTCGAAGCAGGCAGCCGTGCCCCAGCCAGCCTGGTTCATCGGATGCGCCCGCGCTTGCCTTCTGCCCTCCAGAAGGGGAAATGCTCGGCTCTCGCCTGGAAAACGCCTCTCGCAGCTCCGGTGCGGTAGGAGCAGCACAGAGCCAGGACTCCCCGGGGAGTTCCCAGCCCCGAGATGCTTCGCTGGCACTGGGGCGGCACCTGGACCGCGCTCCAAACCACCCCGAGCTGCAGCCTAATGAACCAAAGTGTAATCAACACCCAGAGGTTATTTAGATATGCTGGCTCAATGTTAAATATTCATGTGAAAGAGCAAAAGCACACAGAGTGCAAATGTCTCCACAGCTCCGAGAGGCCACATTTACATTTTAATAGTGGAAAATTACAAAGCAAACTGGAGAAGGCGCTTTAGCATCTCCCCTCAGGCGGCGGACGGTGCCCAGGCTTCTCTGCCGTGCAGGAGAGGGGCTACTTCAAGAGGCCTGCCAGGGTTTTTGTGGTCGGTTTGGGTTTTTTTTTCCCTAGGAATGAAAACTAAAGGAAAAGGATGAGACATGAGGCAGACCAGAACCTCTCAACTCCGAAGAGAAGAATTTACCTCAGTACAGAGAAGTCCACTGGAAGGAACTATAGCGTCATTATGGTTTTTTAATAAAAAGAAAGAAAATCACCCTCCCACCTCTTCTCCAGTCATCTCCATTTGCCTCTCAGCCCCCGACCTCCACCGGGTGCTGCACCCCGGACGCAGCCCCGCAGAGCCACCCCCGCTCCCCCCGCCCCTTC
>NW_009258310.1:285698-287215 GCF_000687185.1 Egretta garzetta
CCCCCTGCCCCTTCCCCTCTCCACCCGAGCGGACGCCTCTCGCCTCGCCCACTCGGTGCCAGCCCTTCGCAGCTGGGAACAGATTTTACTCTGCATTTGTAAAACTTAAATGGGAACTGCTAAAAATATGTGTTAATTAAACTTGCCAGTTTTGCCCTACGAGCAACCTCCAACACGCTGGCAATCCACCTGCGCGTGGCGTGCTGATAGCAGATTTTCAGCCCTTCCCTTCGGATAAAGTCCATCAGCCTGATGCACCTCAGCTCTGCAAACTTCTCCTTGCACGGGTTTGGCGCGTTTTTCATCCCCCTGTTTCACCTCGTTACATCCAGCACATGGAAGGTCCTGCTCGGGCCACCAGGCCATTGCTAAACTCCCCCGAGGGAATCCTGGCAATGGCTCAGACCTGTTACAGGCGGCACAGAATTAAATCAACAACGATGGTGACAGAAAATCAGAAAAATCCAGCGAGTGTTTCTGATCGTGCTTTCAAAAAAATTCCCATACGTGCCTCTGTACTGGCATCCACGACTAAAGCAGAGCATTTGAAACTTCCCCCCGGTTCCAAGGGTAGCGGTACCGACACTTGCTCGGTTATGCACACCCAAATTAGCAGGTCGAAAGCTCCTGCAGCACAATTCAAAAGAATCTGCAGTACAGCTCGCTGGGTCGCTGGCCTATATTTACAGTCCTCCCCTCCAGAGATGGGGGGCAGCTTGGAAAGGGTCCGGGGGATGATTCCGACAGCTGCACAGAGCTCAGCTTCATACCATTTCAAGGAAAAGCTTGGGAAAACTGGAAGAGGACACCTATCCATTAATAAAAAGGAATGAGAATTTAATTTATATCGGTGAGGATGGCCTTAAGAGCTCAAATCTCACTGACAAAAATACCTGCTGACACCATAAGCTTGGGTGAAACCGTTGACACCAAGATATTCTGATTACGTGCTACTGATGGACAAGCTACCAGACCACACATTAACAGGCACAGTAATGAACGGTTAGTGCAGGATAATGGGTGGGATATTTCCAATATTATCATAGAATCACAGAATGGTTTGGGTGGGAAGGGACCCCTAGAGCCCACCCAGCCCAACCCCCCTGCAGGACCAGGGACACCTTGAACCACATCAGGTTGCTCACAGCCCCGGCCAACCTGGCCTGGAATGGTCCCAGGGATGGGGCCTCCACCACCTCTCGGGGCAACCCCTGCCAGGGTTTCACCACCCTCACTGGAAAGAAGTTCTTCCTTAGATCCAGTCTAACCCTCCCCTGCTTCAGTTTAAAGCCATCCCCCCTTGTCCTGTCCCAGCTGGCCCTACTAAAAAGCTTGTCCCCCCCTTTTCTCTGGGCCCCCTTGAAGCCCTGACCGGCCGCACTCAGCTCTGCCCGCAGCCTTCTCTTCTCCAGGCTGAACACCCCCAGCTCTCCCAGCCTGGCCTCAGAGCAGAGGGGCTCCAGCCCTCGGATCATTTTAGTAGGCCCTCGGATCATTTTCGTAGCTCCCCCGTGGCA
>NW_009258310.1:287231-287703 GCF_000687185.1 Egretta garzetta
CACCAGGCCCCCCAAGCCCCTCTCGGCAGGGCTCCTCTCCATCCTCTTCCCCCAGCCTGTACTGATACCAGGGGTTACCCTGACCCAGGGTCAGGACCTTGCACTTGGCCTTGTTGAACCTCATGAGGTTCACACAGGCCCACCTCTCCAGCTTGTCCAGGTCTCTTTGGGTGACATCCTGTCATTCTGGCAGTCAAGTAAGTCAGTAAGTCTATTCTTGGTACAGTAGTATTTGTATGTTTGTCTTTATCAAATACAGACCATTGGCAATAAAAGTACAGGTTCTGCAATGACTGCTGCAATGACATTGGCCAAACGTCATTGGTGAGAGTGGGTGGATTTAGACTGGACATAAGTAAGAATTTTTTTACGATGAAGGTGGCAAGACACTGGAACAGGCTACCCAGAGATGCTGTGGATGCCCCCCTCCCTGGAATTGTTCAAGGTCAGGTTCGACGGGGCTTTAAGCAAC
>NW_009258310.1:287729-295569 GCF_000687185.1 Egretta garzetta
AGATGGCCCTGCCCACGGCAGGGACCTTGGACTAGATGGTCTTTAAAGGTCCTTTCCAACCCAAACCATTCTGTGACTCTGTAACATACAAGAAAGGACATCAACACAATGAAACCTCAGGCCTTTGTTAAGACAGGATCATCTCAACACGCTTCATTGCAGCCTGACACAAGATGAAGCACCTGGAAAACACCAATGGAGGTTGTACAACACAGGACAGTTCCTTGAAAAGCAGCGAGATTGCAACAAGCCTGCGAGTCCTGACACAAACCACCCGAGGCCAGGCTGCAAGACCAATGCAGCGAGCAGTAGAGCTAACCTAAACAACAGATATATCAGCCCCGGGGAAGGGCAGCATCATCTGTTCATCCATAAGGTTGTTATGGAAAAATGCATCTAAATTCAGTCTACATTTCTAAAAATAATGCTAAAACCCAGGAGGTGTTCAAAATAAAGCCATGCAATGGTTCAGAGACTGGTCAGCCTGACCTAAATAAGAAAATAACAGCAGAGAAGCTGTTCAGGGTTTCCCAAGGTGGCGGTCATATACTGGGAAAGAAACTTTGCATAGACTTGTGCCAGCATTACTGCTTTTATCATGATACTGGTCACTCTGGTCTTAAATATTTATTGTTCCATCAGTAGCTTTTTGAGAAAATTTTTCAAACTCGTGATGAAAAAATAGATCTCTCCTGTGAGGTCACCCTGGTGCAGGCCTGTGGTCACCAACCACATCCCCTGCAGAAGGGGTGGCAAGGAGCCCTCGGAGCTCTTTCGGTGCTGGGGGCAGGCTCACAGCATCCCGCACAGGTCCCCTGGCCAGCCTGGGGTGAAAACCAAGGATCAACAACCGCCAGTGTTTCACCATGGGGAAATAAGTGTCCCAGAGAGGTTCAGACGTCTGAGGACACCACGAGGCCGAGGCATCCCTTCTCTTCAGAGACGGAAACCACAGCCTGAGGAGCTGCTGTTCAAAACTACATGCCTAATATACAAATAAACTCTAAAATTTGAGGTTCCGTGACCATCCTATGACTTCTGTGGAACATCCCTAGTCCAGACCACTGAATTTGCTGTGCCAAGAAGAGTACAGAACCTGTCTCTACCCTGCTGTAATTGAAGACCAACTTCTGGCAGGACCTGGGAGCTGTTCCAGTGGTGCCACCATATTTTACTGCATTTTTTGCAGAGAACACACCCTTTCTTAGGAACTGCTGGATTGCCAGACCAAGGCCTCACAGAGCCTGATATTCTGTCCAACAATAGTGAGCAAAAAACGTCTCTGTAGAAGGCACACAAGAAAGAAGGGCACATAGTAAGCTATCGTTCCCATCTCGTCTCTTTGCTGCTGCCAGCTTACAGATTTCCAGCTCTCCTTATGAATAGAATACGCTCAACATGAGCATCCACGTCTCACACATTGCAGGAAACTCGACACAAATAGACAAAATGGAGCAAAGCTTTCCACCGTACAAGAACTTACTTATGGCTTCCATGCAAAGGTTTTCAGTATCTGCCTCATTTAGCACTTTCCAAAAATTTCTCTGAGAAGGGATCAAGGGGAAAGGTTAGGAAGGAAGAATAAATATCATAACCTCTACTTCTGCTTGTCGCACATGTCTCTGCTTGTCGCACATGTCTACCCAAGATGCTCTATGCCATTCTGCAGCATAGATCCAAGGAAAGTTCTCCCTGAGCTCAGTAGTGGTTAGAATGATGTTAACACAGGATACCATTACAAAAATACAGAAAGAAAAGCAGACATCCTTATGCCACTGCAGAAATCCCCATCTCAGAAAAGACATAGCAGAGCCAAAAGGTGTTCAGACCAGGGCAACATGGATGGTCAAAGATCTGAAACAGCATCACGTTTCCCTCATAAAAGGAAAAACATTTCACCAACAGTGAATATTATGAACAAGTTATTAGATCTTAGCATATACAGCCACAGCGTCCTAAGGAAGCAAAATCACAGAATCATAGAATCATTTGGGTTGGAAAAGACCTTTAAGATCATCAAGTCCAACCATTCCTCTAACCCTGCCATCACACGACTAAACCCTGTCCCTAAGCAAATGCTGTCTTTTAAATCCTTTGCGGTGGATTTCTCCTCTTTACAGAGGAGTTTGAAGAATCAGTAGGGCGGGAAGACGTTAGATTTTTCACATGCTGGGTAATCCCAGCCTGAGCTCCCACAGGCAGTTTCTGACAGATAGCTCCACAGCACATGGACATACCTGGGACGGGCTTTGGGTAAGGAGGGCACCGCAAGGACAACAAGACACTGATCTTGGGTTGCCTCCAGGGCACCCTCATTAATGAGAATTAACTTTGGTTTGAGCTATAAAACATCATAAAGCTGAGATTTCTCAGCAGCAACTCAATGCAATGCCCAAGGTCTCATGTAACCTTCCTAGCACGTCGTGCCCCAAATCAATACCCTAGGGCCAGCTCACACAGGGAACGGGGCCATGTGCACCTGGCTATGCCCTGCTTATCACCTGTCCACCCAGCACGGACGGCGCACGAGGAGTTAGGTGATCAGGTCATTTTCTGACCTTTGCTGTGTCCAACCTTCATCTGCCCAAGTACCTTGAAAAACTCCACCCCAAAGCAGAAGGAGAGAGGAAGGCTCTGCCAGCCATGCTGCCCATACAGAGCTAATGGTACGCCAGGGCTGTAGGGTCTTGAGCAGACGTGGGCCAAGAGACTAACACATCCCAAAAGCAGGGACCACTGTGGGGTCACCGGAGGATGAGTTACCCCCCACCCCCGCCTGCACACACGAGGAGAACGAGCGTTGTTACTGCGCGCCTCAGTTCAGCAAACAAACACCCGTGATCTCATGCGGAGCTGCAGATCATCTTCTCCAACAAAAAGGTATTCCATGCAATGTGGGGTAACCGCCTTGGACCTCGTTATGACTGCTAATTAATTCCTTTGACTTAAAGTTGGTGGTTGCTTGGTGACCGTGAATCATGACCTGATTACATTCAGCGTAAGAAGAGGGAAGACAGCCCCAACCAGTATGGCACATATGTAGTGGTTAGGACTAATTTCTCAATGTTGGGCTAACATTATATTATTCTTCCACATCTGCTTTCATGCAGGGAGAAAAAGTATGAATGAAAATTGGGAGTTTTTAAAAAAGTAGCAAAAAAAAGTTATAAAACCACAATTATGAAATAAAGCAACTATGGTCAAATGCCTGTGTGGACAAGAGTGGCAAAATGAAGACATCAGTTGGTACTGCAGAATATATTTGTTATGTAATTATGGAAAATAATTGAAATTGATATGAGATTACAATGCACTCAAACTATACAGAAAACAAGTGCTTTGTAGAATGGAAGAAACTCCAGAAAAGCTTCTGGGTTGAATATTGGAAGAGAAGCAGGAAGAGGCACTTGTGCCATCGTGACAACAAAGCAGAGACAGCTATTCATTAGCTGGAACACACACTTTAAAACTTGCAGGCTAAGAAAACCTACCAAAAAGATGGATCATGAAAATTATTGAGCAGCTGGTACAGGATCCAACTGATAAAAAAACAACGTGCAATTAACACCACTGCAAATGTTTTAATGAAAAACAGGTGATGGCGTGCACATCTGATTTATGGAGTGGAGTTCGACGTTGGCCTGATGCATGTTGATGTGGGTTTAAGACTTGAACATCAACAGGACAAGCAGACATGCCAGGAGGTGGGCAATGGCAGTCCAGAGCGGCCCCGAGGTTCAGACACCATCCCATTTGTGTTGTTTCCCATTGAGCAGCTCCTGGTGCTCCTGCTCAACACGCAGCCCGTTTCCACCACCAGCGCCAGGGGCTGTGCTGGGAACTGGACACACAGCGCAGGGCCGCCCTGGCACGAGCCCTCCCTGTACAGCCCCTGCAAACCAACACAAGGCTGCTGGAGTAGGTGGCCTGGGTACTTCCCCAAGGCACTACCAGCAACGGTGCTTAACTGGGAACATCTCCAATTCTGCCCAGAGCAGTCGGAGACAAGGCTCTGCAGCCACATCCTAGGAGACCCTCCTGCTGCTTAGGAAGAGGGTTAGGGCTGCCCTCGCCGCTCCACGGAAACCATGCCCATACGGGCAACAGCAGAGGCTGCACGGACCAACAAGCACTGGGATATGCCACAGAGGGTCTGTGGTGGCATCGACAAATCCTCAGGATCCAACCTCTCTGGTCCAACCAAGAAAATAAAGCGCAGCAGTTGCCACTCACAGCATTGTCTGTCTGGAGATCCGTAAAACATGAGAATAAGGGAAAAAAGAGAAGTGATGGAACAGCCCCGTTCCACAGCCAATGTTTTCTACTTGTAAGAACACGTTCTCCCTCCCCAGATTTGCAGCCTTGCACTCTGAACTTCCACCCCAGTGCTGGCAGCTCTCGGTCTCTCCACCGACCGAAGGGACGGGGACCTGTGCAGAGGGAACCGCAGCGAAGCCTGCACAAGAAGTCCTGCAGCCCGGCGGGCTGTAAACCTGTCACTGACCACCCAGCGGCCACACCGGGCATCTTCAAACCGTGTTGGGCTGGCTGGACCCGCATGCTGGGTACCCGTCAGCAGGAGGAGCGCATCAGGTGTTTTTCTGGAACATGGTTTCTGGGTTATTTTCACCTGAAAGCAACTCAGTTCATGCCCTCCGGGCTTGCTCTACATTGTACGACAAGGCACAAGTGGGGACAGCCGGCTCCGCCTCCAAGAGCGCTCCAGGTCCAGACGGACGCACCGATGAATGCTCTAAGGGCTGGGAAGTACAGCCACACGCTAAGGGCTGTCCTGCTCCCGCAGCCACAACACAGCAGCTCCTCTCCAAACATGTCTGATGTTGGGGGCCACCCATTCTTGTCTCGCAGCTAGACAAGAGCAGCCTGATATTGGCAACTCGAGAAGATTTCCCCAAGAGCTAGCGCTTGCGACGCTGCCGTACGCTGCCCTTTCCTACCAGATTCTGGGTTTCAGCATTCCTTCAACTGTTACAACAGAACTATCGGAGGAGAGGCCAGACCAAGCACTGCCCCTTCCCCATCCCAAGAAGCGCCAGGCTCTCTCCTCCGGCCAGGCGCTCGTCCTTCCCAGTTCTCAATGAACTTCAGGAAACAATTCCTCCGTGCCTGGGAAGTTCCTCCGCCAGTTCCCCCAACCCCAGGTGGGTACCATCTGGGCCTGCTGGCTTGCACAGGATTCGTTTGCTGCTGTTACCTGACCTATTTACAGAAACAGCCATGTCTAAAACACGAGCAATTCATCCTACCTGGCATGTTTCCATGCCCTTTGTCCTTACACTTTCTCAATAAGAATAATTCAACCAGTCAGTCACAGATTCCAATTCATTCACGGAAGAATTTAGGGACCTTTGGAGGTCCTCTAATCCGAGCCCCCCCTCACAGCAAAGACAGCTGCTTTCCTCTTGAATTCACAGGGTGGCTTTCTTACAAGCACCATTCACTGATGTAGTTCTAAGGAATTTTCAGGCTTTTCCCCACATCCTTCCTGACTCCCCCATCTTCCTACAGATCCTCAGCAGCGCTCTGTAACTGCCAGCAGTAGCTGCTGGGAGAAGCAGCGATAAAGGATGTCTCGGGGCCCAGGCTTCCAGACTCACAGCCACTTCCATGAACCAAGCCCAATCCTTGCTGGCTGTTTTCAAACCCCACCAGCCTGTTGTCACCAGCCAGTTGTACCTTCTGTGCAGGCACAGACTGAGAATTAACTCCGCGCCGCCTCCTCCGCTGCCCTGGAGAGCTCTGGGCCAGAGAACTACTCAGAATAATTCAAGACAAATCACTAAGTGCTGATCTTATATCTGACCTAAACCTCAGTTTTACATGGACTACTGTGTATCACATGGCAACATCTACCCCACAGAAGGACACAAGAGGAAAGAGCTGACCAAGAAATCCCAAAATATTCCTCCATAGAGAAGCCAGTACAGCCAGGGTGGCTGCTGCTTCCCTTCTTTTCCCGCTCCAGTGTGAGGCAGCTCCGCAGCCACTACCACCGCTCAGACAGACGGGTCCCTGCGCTGAGCCCAGCTGACAGCCTCAGCAGGAGGGGATCTCCAGCATGAAACGGCCTCGAGGACACAAGGAGAGAGGAAAGGGTAAAGGGATCTTACACAAGAGCTTTTCAGAGCTCCTCCAGACTAACGGCTCAGCTAATTCTCTTGGCAGCCTCCGCAGTCACAAGCAAACACCGGACCGAACAAATAAACTGGATACCAATGGCCCCGGAGATCCGTCCTGACACTCCCACGACCCAAAACTGGCTGCAAGCTGCAGCTTCCACCGCCCGCTGGGTGCAGCACTGGGCACCGTGCCCTGGCACCCCCGCGCTAACGCAGCCCCGGCCTCTGCAGGGAGAGGTTAAAGAGGGAGAAAAGGGGGCAGAAGGAAGATCACACTCACCAACATCGGACTCTTTGTGGGTTTTGATGATTTCAGCCAATTCAAAATTTCCTGCAATGATGGCCACCTGGAAAGAGAGGGAGGGAAGACAGTTGAGTGGCTCCGAACAGCACGGATCCTGCGCCTGCTTGCATGGTGATGCCATACAGACGCTGCTTTCTATGGGGGGTGCGGGGCCAACGATGGTTCTGCCTCAGCTCACCCCGTCAGCAGCCCCAAGGTGGAAATTCGCCCCCCGTACACCAGGGAGAGCGCACGGCGGTGGCTTGTGTGGCAAGAGGGTGGCGAACAGCTCGGAGACAACCACTCGCCTCTCCTCGGAGCCTGGCAGTCACAAGCCCAGCGGCCAGCTTGGAATTAATCTTAGGTCTTGCAGGTAGGGACAAGATGTTCCCCAGCCTGAAGCTCTTCAGCGGATCCCAGTTAGCTCACCAGCAAGGAGCTCCCGGCACGTCTCACCTGAACAGTCCACAGGACAAACTCGTGCTCGCTCCAGGCTGTGCTGGCCGAAGAACCGCTTCCACCCAGAACGCTGCAGCAGCAGCAGCTCACCCCAGCAAAGCCTCGGCACTTCAGGCCAATGTTCAATACTGCTTTGCCCACCGCCCATCCCGGGGTCTCTCCCCACAAGAAGAATCGTAGGGAGCAAAAAGGAACAAGGAAAGCGGGGAAGCCAAATGCGGGTCTGCCCGCAAAGCACGCAGGCAAGACTGGTCTGTCCGACTACAGACACCACTCCTCCAGGCACTCGCATCCCGAGGGACTGCAGACCATCAGCACTCGGCACCAAGGTGGGTTAACAACCTGAGAGGAGAGATTGAAGTATGACTGCTCCTGAAGCGAGACTTCAACCGGTAGACCAGTGACATCACTTGAACTCTCTGTTGATTTCTTACATATTTGGGGAAAAAAAACCCCAAACAGCACCACGTGACAGGTAGCAAGGCAGAATAAGTCAGTATTTTCAGAACAAGATCCAAATGTATTCTTTTAACACATGAAAGAACCACAGTGAGATCACAGAATCATGGAATGGTTTGGGTGGGAAGGGACCCCTAGAGCCCACCCAGCCCAACCCCCCTGCAGGACCAGGGACACCTTGAACCACATCAGGTTGCTCACAGCCCCGGCCAACCTGGCCTGGAATGGTCCCAGGGATGGGGCCTCCACCACCTCTCGGGGCAACCCCTGCCAGGGTTTCACCACCCTCACTGCAAAGAAGTTCTTCCTTAGATCCAGTCTAACCCTCCCCTGCTTCAGTTTAAAGCCATCCCCCCTTGTCCTGTCCCAGCTGGCCCTACTAAAAAGCTTGTCCCCCCCTTTCCTCTGGGCCCCCTTGAAGCCCTGACCGGCCGCACTCAGCTCTGCCCGCAGCCTTCTCTTCTCCAGGCTGAACACCCCCAACTCTCTCAGCCTGGCC
>NW_009258310.1:295630-299446 GCF_000687185.1 Egretta garzetta
CGCCGCGGACCCATGCCCGGCTGATGGCGAGCTTTTCACCCATCAGTGCCCCCAGGTCCCTCTCGGCAGGGCTGCTCTCCATCTTCTCTTCCCCCAGCCTGTGTGGGTACTGGGGGTTACCCTGACCCAGGGTCAGGACCTTGCACTTGGCTTTGTTGAACCTCATGAGGTCCACACAGGCGCCACCTCTCCAGCTTGTCCAGGTCTCTCTGGATGACATCCCGTCCTTCTGGCGTGTCAACCGTACCACTCAGTTTGGTGTCATCCGCAAACTTGCTGAGGGTGCACTCGATCTCGCTGTCTTAGTCATTGATGAAAACATTAAACAGCACCGGTCCCAGTACGGACCCCTGAGGGACACCACTTGTCACCGGTTTCCTTCCAGACACTGAGCTATTGGCCAGTACCCTCTTGATGCAACCATCCAACCAATTCTTTATCCACCAAACAGTCCATCCATCAAATCCATAGCTCTCCAATTTAGAGAGAAGGGTAGGGGTACACGAAATCCATCACTGGTCCTCAGGAAAATAAACTGGAAGGATTGCTTTGGACTGAACCGCCCAAGTCCTGCGTTCGATGCCCCTGTGGCCCGTGGCCACCTCTGCCCTTCCCACCGCTCCCAGCACACCCAGTCCCCCCAGTCACTGCTGAGCTCTTATTATGGTGCCCTCACCCAGCAGCATCTGCAGCTGATTTGGGCACAAGAAGCAGCCGGATCGAGTCGATGCGGGGTGAAAACAAAGTGCTGGGGCTCAGGGCATGAAGGTGCCTGTAAGAGCAGGCTGAGGTCCAGCCGCTGGTTTGCCTGCCCGCTCTGGGACAATCACCCCCCTTTCCTTTAGGTTGGGGTCAGTGTTTGAGACTGGTGCGTTTGACCAGGCAGGCAGCAGAAAGCAAACCCTCCCAGGCAGCGACAGAGGCGAGCGCAATACCGGCAGCTCCCGCCGCTAAACGTCTCCCTGCCCTCCTACAAGAACAGCTTTTAGAAATACGAGGTTCATTTGCATTTCACCACTAACTTGTGACGAAGGGATATATTTAACTTGGTGACTCAGTACAGCATGCACACCTCTCTACTATGATCCTTTATCAGCAGAAATAGTCTTACTATCTGCAGCTCAACAGTGTTTACGTGAATTCTTTTTCTTTTTCTGAGACCCAGAACTTGTGCTCCACCTCCTCCGCCAGAGATGGGCGCGATCAGTGATGGCTGGAAGAAGCGAAACTTTCCTTCTGCCTGTGAGAAATCAGGCCCCCCTATCAGAGAAAATCAAGGAAGAATCTCCAGTTCTCCCCAAGCCTGCTTCAAATCGCGATCCATCTCTGTCTCTATATACACACCCGTTTATACAGTCTGCTCTCCCAAAGGTCATGGTCTTCGAGCAGGCAAAGAAAGCTTTTGTACAGCCAGGTGAATGACCTGAATCTGGGGAAATCTGAAAGCAAAAATAACCAGACTGACAAAAGACTGGGAAGGAGAATTGAGAAAAAGCCTTTGAACTTCAGAGTTCCTCAAACGAACAATTAGTGTATGGCCCACGGCTTCTGTAAGAAAAGCGAATCCAAAGTACGAATTACGGCTCTCATTGGATGGACGTCTCGGGAGTCACTCCTACACCGTACAGTGCCTGCCCGTGCTGCACCAGGAGCAGCTTCTGCCATCACACGCGCCCCAGGTGCCCCTCCTGGTCCAGCTGCAGGAGGTGGAGGCCCCCACCGCTGTGCCCACCGCCCCACTGGGGTCTTGGCGCCGGGACAGCCGGTGCTGCAGGCAGCAGAAGCTCCCTCTCTCCCTGCCTCGGAAGCATTACGACTTCCAGGAAAGGCGAGAAGAAACAGGTGGGGTAAGAAGTCTGTCAAGAATACAATCTCACCTAAATCCCCAGGAAGAGAGGAGAGCCCGACTGGTTACGTTTTTCAATCCAACTCAGAAAAAGCAAAGGCGATGAAAGGATTTCACATACTGCGCTGCCACCTCAGCCAGTGCTTCCCAGCACACCGGCTTCCCCAGCCATGAAACCACCGCCGGCGTTCCCGTGCCCACCTGTTCACTCCTGCCCCAGCACCACTCTGCTGCAGGCCATCGTGCTGATGGGACTGTCTAAAAGTCTGCACAGGATAGACCGTGTCAGGGAATTCTAAACTCTAAGCCACAGCTTTTGGGGAACAGGTAAGCAAGGAAAGAAAGTCTCAAGGATGGAAACTTCAGAAAAACCTTTTTTTTTCCTTTTAAATATTCCCAGCTAGCAATTCTAGAGCTCGCACATGACAGTGGGAGGAATTGGTGACTATCAGAAAAAATAGCCTGGCTTCCCCGCAGAAGATAAACGCTCTCCTTTCAAGCAGGAAGCCATGTGTCCCACGTAGGAACGCCGCCGCAACGTCACGGCCAAGCTGCTGGTCCTAGCGATGCCGGAGAGCGAGCAGACATCGCGCAAAGGATGTTCATTATCGCGGCTCGTCCTGATGCTGCGAATGCGGACTCTGTCCTTCCCCGCGCCCTGGCCGAACGACGAACATCCGCGTCCAGGCTGCACAAGACGTACAACCGTGTCTCTGGCACGGGGTTATTTTCTGAAACATGGTAACACCTTGAGTCATTCCACAGCATGATATCAAAGTGACAATGGTTTTTATTCTAACAGCAATTTGCCTATTTTTATCTTTTTAGGCAAACTCAGTAATTTCTAAAAGCAAAAGGGAGGAGGGACATCCGAGGAGGCTGTGCAGCACATAACGGCAATCTGCTTCTAAAGCCTACAGTTAACAGCAGAAACCAGAAAGATCATTGAAATATTCCTGGTAAGAGCCATAGCTTTGAGATCTAACCCAGGTTCTGGAGATAACAGAATAACAGATACTGTGCAAACATCCAAAAAAAAAGAAAAAAAAGCCCCCTACGCTGCCTGAAAGCATGAGAAGATGCCCAGCCCCTCCTCCCCTCTTGGCAGCGCAGGCTGGCACAGAGCTGGGGTAACAACGGATGAGGATGCACCGTGGAGCAGCAACAGCGTGCCAAGGCGCAAGAGCACAGAGGGGCCATCTGCAAACCGCTGCTGCGCATCGCGTCGGTGGACGCAGCATCACGTCAGCCATCCGCTAACCCAGCCCCCGAACCACGCAGGAGGTGCCCAGTCTCTACAGAAGGGAAACCAAAGGAGCTCATCTCCACATCGTCACGGCCAGCGGCAGGGCTGGCCAGGGCTGCTGCCTCCCCCCTCCACCTAGCACCGGTTTCTCACAGAGGTGTGCATCGCTGGTTTGCCACCAAACACAAATGGAAGATGCACAGAGACTGATCAAACCATGGCACTTCACTGGGGTTTCATCCTGGGCCTGCTTTTATAATAGTATTTGATTTTTCCTGTTCTGAGTTGTCAATGTATGTTCATATTAAAGGATCTGTCATCTCCCTGCACCAAGTTGTGACGTGCAATGGAGAGCAAAGATGGATCTCAGGTGGATGTATTTTGCTATGGGAAGGCAGCGTGGTTTTCAGCTTCAAAACGTCTCTCAAAGGGGTAGGGTGCTCGGACAAGCAAGAGGACAAGCTTACGCCACATGAAAAACGGATCTGCTGAGAGCAGGAGCAAGAGGAGGCACCTCCAGGCCCCCAGCAGATGGGACAGGGCCCTGCAGACCAAACCCTGCGGCCCCTCTGCGCCTGCTATTGCCAGCCCATGCCCTCCACACGCCACAGACACGGATCTGGAAACCACCTCCAGGAGAGACCGCAGCTCCCCCCCAGCCCCGGGAGGGCAGCGCTCCCAGGCAGGGGTAACAAACCCCGCAGCCGCCCGCGCTCGACAGGCA
>NW_009258310.1:299674-305624 GCF_000687185.1 Egretta garzetta
GGGTAACAACCCCCCCAGCCGCCCGCGCTCGACAGGCACCGTGCAAGGCCCGGCCAGCACGGCTGCTCAGAGCGTCCGACGGGACACGACGGGAGCTCCAGCAACCAGTCCTGCCGTTCCTGTGAGGGAGGATGAACCACGGCACAGACAGATATGACATCTACGTTGACAATCCTGCCGCCACGGCCAGGATCTCAGTGGTCCTGTGGAGGGCTCAGGTAAGAATATCTCCTGGAACAAGAGTGCTGGCCAACCTGCAACATGGTATTTCACATGGGAAATGGGGAGAATAGCTGTCCCGAAGATTAAAAAAAAAAATCGAGCCACTTTCCTGATGCAACAACAGTGGATAGAGTGACCTTGAACTTGGCTCACAAGTATGGACACTGCTAGGTCCAAGGTGGACTTCCACCATTAACTGCTCTTTGGTCCCTAAAAAAATCCATGGTGAAGCACCATTCCCCTGCGATGAGGAAGGGTCAGGTCCTATGGCACGCAAAGCTCATGGACAGGCTGCCACCACTGGAGATACCACCTTGTAAAGGTCTCAGAGAGAAGGAGATTGGGGAATTGGGAGACAGAAGAGTAGCAGAACATATCAGCTAGCCATGAGCCACAGAGTCCTAGCCATATGCATTGGAGTCGATGGAAGCATCCAGTTGACATAAAAGCTTATCAGGATCTCCACAAAGTGGGAAGAAAAAGGAAGAGAGGAAGGCAAAGAGATCAAGTTCAGTGTCAGGAGTTTACATTTTTTATTATATCTTCAAAAGGGAGTTACCAGGATGAAGCCAGAACACTGAGTAGATGCCAGAGTGGCTCTGGAACCACTGGTATTTATTTTCATACCCGAAAAAGCAGATACCCCCACCTGCTGGAACCTCTGGCTTGAGAAGCGACAGGCTCTTCCTGAATCAAACCTCCGTGTCGCTTGCTCAGTGCTAAAGCCCACCACGCTCTCAGAGGTACTTCTCAGTTACAGACTGCAACAGTTTGAGATGCCCAGAATTCACCGTTAGCATCCTACGTGTGCAAAAGGCCTCAGGAGCAGCGATGGCTGCGGGGCGCAAAGGCAGGGGCAGAGCCATGAGGGAGACAGGCAAGATGCAGCAATGGCTGTAGGAGATGATGGGGCAAGAAGGAAGCAGTCATCAGCAGCACTGCTGGGCACGAAGGGAGCAGACCTTCGGTGGAAGAGGAACGTAAAAGGGCTGATGAAGTAAACGGACCTGTTGGAGCAGGGCCAGACGAGGGCTACATAACTTAGGGACATGGTTTAGTGGTGGAATGGCAGGGTTAGGCTAAAGGTTGGACTCGATGATCTCAAAGGTCTTTTCCAACCAAAGTGATTCTATCATTCTATTCTATGATTCTACTAAAATGCTCCGAGGGCTGGAGCCCCTCTGCTCTGGGGCCAGGCTGGGAGAGTTGGGGGTGTTCAGCCTGGAGAAGAGAAGGCTGCGGGCAGAGCTGAGTGCGGCCGGTCAGGGCTTCAAGGGGGCCCAGAGGAAAGGGGGGGACAAGCTTTTTAGCAGGGCCAGCTGTGACAGGACAAGGGGGGATGGTTTTAAACTGAAGCAGGGGAGGGTTAGACTGGATCAGGAAGAAATTCTTTCCAGTGAGGGTGGTGAACCCCTGGCAGGGGTTGCCCAGAGAGGTGGTGGAGGCCCCATCCCTGAGGACATACCAGGCCAGGTTGGCTCCCTGCAGGGGTGGTTGGGCTGGGTGACCTCTAGGGGTCCCTTCCAACCCAAACCATTCTATGATTCTATGATTAGTAGGGTGCTGGCAGCCAATTTAGCATCATAACACATTCCAGCTACTCAGCTCTCCCCAGACCCCAAGAAGCATCTGTAAACACGCCAGACTCTGTTGTCAGCTATTTTTGTATCACTTTACCCAAGACTTCTCCAATTATTAAGGCTTTCCGTTGCTGATGGCCTTCTACCCCTTCATTACCCCATAACAGAGCGCAGAATGGCTCTCCTTAAGCATCACGCTTTATTTAACCAGGTAGCACTGCTATACGGCTGGGCTTTTGTCAAAGTCGTCTACCTTTGCTTGGCCAGGCAGACTTCAGGCATGTTCTATATTTGTTCTAGATTTCCAGAAATCTGGCAGTCCTACTAGGTCAATCCTACTGCTCACAGACGGCAGCTCCATCTGGGCTGCCATATGAGCAGAAACCCTAGATGCGTTCACAACGACGTGTGCCGCCATGCCATCGCACAGATGCAGCCAGTCTGGTGCTTTCAGGAGGTGTCGCTGGGGTCGGTCACTGTAGGACTATGCTGTAGACACAACACTTCCCAGAAGCAACAGACAGACCTCCTGTGTGCCAGCCACGCAGCTGATCTGGGACAAACCATCGCAGATGCCCTCTGTGCCTGCGATGTGCATGCAGGAGACCCAACACCTCCTGGGAACACCCAACTTGCAGTCGATGGTCTATAGCAAAGTGAGTGTTTATTTTTCCCTATGGACCGCGCACCGAGCCCTTGATTTAGAAGAGGCGCTTCAGCCAGGCAGCTCGGCCAACGTTCTGCCACTAAGCCTATAAGGAGTATCTGCGAGTGGTCTGTGCTGGATGGTGGGCACATGTAAACACATATCAGAAGTAAAAACTGTCCAAAGCCACAACCATTCAGCTCCAGGCTGAGAGAGAGAGAGAACCTTCTAAGCATTTTCAGACGAGGCACACGGAGCTACTGGGAAAACAAGATGATTCTCCTAATGAGATGCATGGCAAACCTATCCTAAAGAGTCAGATGATGCTGTGATCTCCTCCACCAAGGGGAGCAGGATGTTCTGAAGTCGGAACTCTTCTGGAAAGTGGGAACAAATCTTACAAAGGCACCTTGGAGCCATGGTGCTCAGGAAGCCTTTGAGCTGGAGGAAAAGCGTGACCTCCAGACTCTGAGGAGTGAACCCCACCTCTGCCAGGACTGACGCTTCCAGCAGGGCTGACAACCATCAGGACAGGCTTTAGGGAGAACAGCGGTGCGTTGCCCAAGAGGTACTGGTATGAGCACCACCAGCAGCTGTGGCACGGGGCTGTTACCTCCTCTACCCCCTGCAATTACACTTGCAGGCCATGGCAGCGTTGCGCTGGGCAGGATGCAGGCTCCAAGTGCAATGTCCTCAAGGCCACAATTTCCATTAATTTGTTGTGCTGCAGAAAGACTCTGGAAATCAGCTTCAGCTTCCTGCAGAGCCCAAAGGCAGGTTGGTGGAATCTCCTGAAAGTTCAGAAAGAGAGTTTGCAAGGGAAGATCTGGCCAGAGCCACAATGGTGTCAGCACAGGAACCTCCCAGTGCCACAAACCACACCTTAAAAAAATCAGGTCACGGTTACTTGTCACAGGGAGCTGAATGCAAGGTCCATGGGTGGTCAGTGCCTGGGAGAAGAGTATCTCAGGCACCAGAGAGAGGGGAGACGTATCAGCGAGGATATTTTTTGTCTGCCTTGTTCAGATGGAGTCACGATGGACGATGCTGTCTAGAGCAGGCAGAACAGGATGGAGAGGACAGGCTGGTCTGCTCGGGGAAGAGCTGATTGGCCTGGCTTCTGGTCCAGCCAGCACTGAAGGATGCTTTCAAGGCACCAGACCGTGTGTAGATCTGCATCCAGAACCATTCTTACCCCCAGAATTAGAGATGGGTCTGGGAGGCCTGCCCAGAGCCACCCAAGCCAGCCCGAAGGACTGCAGGGCCTCCTGGGCAAAGCGGAGACTTTCAGGCAACATCTGTAACCGCAGTGTGACTGCCGCGGGTCAGGGGAGATTTCCAGTCAGCAACATCATCGGGATAATCGAAGCGGAGATAGCATCTGACTCAGAATTAGATCAGTCTCACACTGGAGACTGGAGGAGGAGTGGGAGGGAGCCAGGAGGCCAGAAACCTGATCAATTTTTACAAGACTAACTTCAAATGAAAAGAGAGAGAAAACAAATCCAATCAAATGAGGATAAGAAAGCCTTGAGAGAGTAGGTAAATAAAAAAAATAAAATAGCAGTTCATCAGCAAACGAGAGCTGCTCCCTGGTAAGCAGCCACAGCGCGCAGGCACGTACCTCCAGGTGCCCACAGAGGCGGCACGTGGGAGAGGCGACGTGCGTCCCGTGCAGGGCGGCAAGGCCGGGTACTCTTCCTTCGGCACGTACACTCGCCCCGTGAGCGTGCCCATGCTTGGCCTCTCAGGAAAAAACAACTGCCAGCCCATTAGGCGATGACAGAAAATCCTTGATGGCCAGACAGTCTTCTCATGGCCTGCGATCTTTTACTCCAGCAATGGGGAGCCCAGAGTCCAACCACACTACGATTAGTAAGAGAAGCTAAATAAACCGGTAATCTACTGGGAGAAAACACTTTAAATCTATCAGGAAGAAGCAAAGGACGGGTCTGTCCCTGGTCCATCACAGGGCAGAGGGTACAACTGTCAGCAGCAACGCAGATGAGGCAAGAAGGCAGGCACTTGGTAGGAACAGTGGAACGCACCCTTCCCAAACGACGGGGCATATGGAGCAGAAACCTCCCAGCTACAGCAAAGGAAGGCAGCAGCCAGCGTTTGCTAAACCTAATTAATATTTACACAGGCAAGTCCCGGTAAGTTACAGCAAGTCCTGAAAAAAAGGAGAAGATGAACTTCCCATCCCCATTGGAAAGACCCATGTTGGGTCTTGGAAAAACAGAGAAATCCCAGGGAAGGGAAGGACCATCGGTGTTCTGAAACACTTAAAATTATCAAAAGCTCGGAAACCAAGGGCCGAGCTGTCTGGCCTCAGTCCCAGGGGCACGAGACAAAAGGAGCACTTCTCCCACCACCCTTGGCCCCCCTGGGAGCCGGCGGCGCCAGTGCCTGCCCCTGCCCAGGCCACCGGCAGCTCTGCAGCACAGTCACGTTCTGGCACCGTGGGCTTGTGCAACGCCGGCCTCTGGCGCTGAAGGGACTCGTCTGCGCATCCCAGCTTCACCTGAACACACCGAACTCTCTCTTAAAATGAAAAAAGTTTTATTCTATCTGAGAAAGGGCTGAATTGTAGATCACAGAGTGGAAACAGTGCTGGGGAAAGCACGCACTCCCATTTCCTCATTTCATTAAAAAAGAAAAACAAAAAAAAACCCTCGCAATTTTGTTAAAAATGAACTCCCTTTTTTCTCCCTTTCCCATTTTCCTCTGATTGATTTCCTGGTTCTTTTTCTACTAAGAAGCCAGAAATTGTCTTCGTGTCTTCAGCTATGGTTATTCACACCTTTTCCCTTCTCTTTGCTTCACGATTCCTTTTTGCACCCATAGCTGGGTTTATATTCCTGTGTTTCATCCATCCCTGCACCTTTTTCCTCATCTGATCAGCTTTCCTGCTGTTCATTTTCAAAAGTGCCACCGTATTTTGTAAGCAACAGACCATAAGAGCGTTACCCACACTCCCAATATCTCGTGTGCTTTGTAAAATCTGCAGAGGCCACGCGTGGTACATTAAGAGTGCTGGCGGGTATTTAGCACTAGGAATGCTTTGCTGAATTCTTTTTTCCTGTGTACCTTAGGCCAGGCTTGATGCCACAGGGTCTCCTGCTGGGTTGACCCTGGCTGGGCACCAAGTGCCCACCAAAGCTGCTCCATCAGCTGGACGAGGGAGAGAAAACAGAACAAAACGCTCGTGGGTCGAGGTAAGGGCAGGGAGATCTCTTAGCAACCCGTCACAGGCAAAGGATGCTCAGCTTGGGGAAATTAGTTTGATTTATTACCAACCCAATCAGAGTAGGATAATGAGAACTAAAACTTAAAAACACCTTCCCCCACCCCTCCCTTCTTCCCAGGCTCAACCTCGCTCCCGAATCCTCTCCCTCCTCCCTCCCAGCAATGCAGGGGGACGAGGAATGGGGGTTGGGGTCAGTCCATCTCACGCTGTCCCTGCCAGTCCTTCCTCCCCAGGGCAGGACTCCTCACACTC
>NW_009258310.1:305693-306240 GCF_000687185.1 Egretta garzetta
CCCCCAGGCTCCAGTCCCCCGGGAGCAGACTGCTCCAGTGTGGGTCCATCCCTCCCACAGGGTGCAGTCCCCCGGGAGCAGACGGCCCCAGCGTGGGTCCATCCCTCCCACGGGGTGCAGTCCTTCAGGAGCAAATGGCCCCAGCGTGGGTCCATCCCCCCCACGGGGTGCAGTCCCTCGGGAGCAGACGGCTCCAGCGTGGGTCCATCCCTCCCATGGGGTGCAGTCCCTCAGGAGCAGACAGCTCCAGCATGGGTTCCCACAGGGTCACCAGCCCGGCCATCAAACCCACCCCAGCCTGGGCTCCTCTCCCCATGGGGCCAAATGGCCCCAGCGTGGGTCCATCCCCCCCACGGGGTGCAGTCCCTCGGGAGCAGACGGCTCCAGCGTGGGTCCATCCCTCCCATGGGGTGCAGTCCCTCAGGAGCAGACAGCTCCAGCATGGGTTCCCACAGGGTCACCAGCCCGGCCATCAAACCCACCCCAGCCTGGGCTCCTCTCCCCATGGGGCCACAGGCCCTGCCAGGAGCCTGCTCCAGCGTGCGCT
>NW_009258310.1:306294-312263 GCF_000687185.1 Egretta garzetta
AGGTGGGGATCTGCTCCCCCGTGGGCTCCCTGGGCTGCAGGGGCACAGCCTGCCCCACCACGGGCTGCCCCAGGGGCTGAGGGTAATCTCTGCTCCGGCGCCTGGAGCCCCTCCTGCACCGACTTGGGGGTCTGCAGGGCTGCTCCGCTCACACATCCTCACTCCCCTCTCTGGCTGCTGCTGCCCAGGGACTTTTCCCCCTTCTCAAACACCTTATCCACAAGGCACTACCACCACTGCTGATGGGCTGGGCCTTGGCCAGCGATGGGTCCATCTTGGAGCCGGCTGGCGTTGGCTCTGTCGGACACGGGGGAAGCCTCTGGCAGCTTCTCACAGGAGCCACCCCTGCAGCCCCCTCCGCTACCACAGCCTTGCCCCGCAAACCCAGTACAAGTCTAATTAGATTTTATTCTTGGTTTACTGATAATTTCCCTAGTTTTGGGAAAGTAAATCTTGCTAAAAGAAAAAAGCATCACATGAAGTTTGACTGACAAGCTTATGAGTCTGGCTGACAGAAGCAATGATGTCGGAAATCAGGAAGACAAAATCCAGCAAGGTCTAGCACAAGCTGTTACACTTGGAATGGAGAAAGCAAGTGCGTAAATACGAGGTGGAGAGCAACCAGCTGGGCATGGTAAAGCAGAAACAAAATGTGGTAACGGCGGTAACCCCAGGCTAAACACAAGTCAGGAAAATGGCGGCATTGCATAAAGACAAATTTAGGTCTAGGAGGTATTAACACGATGGCGAGGATCCATCTGGACTGGTGTGTCCAGTCTTTAAGGAGGGCGTAAACAAATTGAAAGCCATGAGCTGGAAAAGGTGCTTGGAAATGCTGACCGCTGAGGCAGTGCTGACGGAAGGGGGTTTGCTCACCTTAAATCATAAAGAGTATTACAAGAACATTGATGACCAGTTATCCCACCCGTCTGCTGTTGGAAGGACAAAGAAATACATTTACTTTGCAAAAAAAAAAAAAATTAAAACTTAAGAACAAATTTCTAATTTTCTCAGCACAGAGGAACACTGAGAAAAATCCACCTTGAAAGTAGGATCTGACAAACAGTTCCAGGGCTGATTGCCTACTCAGGGCAGGTAGAAAAAGTGTCCTCTCGACCTCTGTTCAGTACCTTTGTGCCCAGACATGCATGATACAACATATCCACCCTTCCCCGTGGCAGCGTATCTGGAGTGCATCCAGTAGAGAGAGATGCACGTGTATAATTGTTACATATAGTTTATCTTGCTCAGAAGTCATTTGTTAGCAAAGAGATCTCCTCAAGCAGGCTGCTGTTCAATGCGTTGCTCAGCTTCTTGGTCCAAACCAACTGTGTGCTGGCCGTGACCACCTCCCCCGAGGTGCCGATGCCGAGGGCAAAACCGAAGGCGCACGAAGTCTGGTGCGGTAACAGACCCTGTGCCCGAGGGCAGCCGGGCTGCGCACGAGGGCACGGCGCACCGCTGCAGGAGGCGAAGCACTCGCAGAGAGCGGGGACACAAAGCGGGGACACAAAACGTCAGCACAGGCGCTCAGCGGAACAACCGTAGCCATACAGACTAATTGACAGCATCAATTAGAAATATGCACGAATTCAGAGATGAGCTGCGTGCCGCAGCAGCAGGACATGTGCTAACACACTGGGTCACTCCTAGAGCTAAGGTCAGGAACGTAGGAACAGAGAGCCACATGACTGACACAGAAGTGACCCAGTAGCTGCAAAAGCCTTTAAAATGTGAAATGTTGGAGGAGATCAAACCATGCTACTTCTCAGTGGCGACGAGGTGATCGCTGCGCGGAGGTGCTATGATTTGGGGAACAAGTCCAGCTGCGAAGCTTCCCAGTTACTGCAACTGCACGAGAGCTCATAACGGATCATTAAATTAGGCAGAGTAACACCGAGGCGAAGGATGGCTTCTAGAAGCACGGGTAGTTAAACAGCAAGGAGCCCAGGCCCGGCAGCCCCGTGGAGCCATGCAGCCATCTGTCCCAGCCCGGGACAGGGGGACGGGTCTGCCTGCACCCCCCACTGGCATTTCCAGCCCTGAATCAAGACAGAGTCTGCACTCCAGGGGGTTACCGAATTTTTATGTTCAGGAGGAAGAGGAGGAGGTGGCTTTACCTATGATCCCCAACAGGCCTAAGGAGGCGTGACAATTAACACACGGGGAAGTCATCCATGCCCAAGCAAGGTTCGGTATATGTTCGGCACACCAGAAAAGCTGAGCGCTGCAGAGGCAACGCCTCTTCTGTACCTGGAGAAGCAAGCGAGGCGATGGGAACAGTCCCTGCGCAACCCAGCAGGCGTTGAGCCCAGCTGCACAGCCAAGCCCAGGGGTGCCAAGCTCACCTGCGGAAAATGCCGCCACTCTAGGAGGAGTAAATAGGCACTGCGATCACTAATAGTTGATTTTTGTCGCAAACTGCGCTTTTAAAATCTGGATTATGAGCAAGCTTTTAATTAATCGGAGGTATAAGAAAGGTTAGAAGCAGCTGGGTGACTGCGGTACCTGACCATTAAGGACAGCAAAGAGCCTAAGCACTGATAACAGATTTCTCAGGGGCCCCAAACTTTAGTTACCTGTAACGTTAAAAGTTCAGAAAGAAAGGCACTTCTAAATGCTAAAAAAATGGCTTCCCACTCAGACAGCAGATGCAGTAAGTTCGAGGGAGATGTGCTGCATTTTTAATACCCAACAGGTTGAATAACCACTCCAAGTGCCAACAGGAACTCCCCCCCTCCATAAATTATTTTGATTTCTACTACAGCAGAGCTAGAAGGCAAATCTGTAGGCTCTGCACAGGCTTGCAGAAACCCACAGCCCTTACAATCAAAATGTTTGACAGGAGAGAACAGATGGAGGAGGACAAGGTCACCGGCGCAGCGACGACAAGGAAAATATGGAGCTTATTAATGACAATAATGCTATAGACGTTCTCACATCAGTGAAAGTTTTTGGCATGAGTGAGGACGCAGCCGCTAAGACACATCCAGCAGCGGGCGTTTGCACCTTCTACACGCGTCGGGGGGCGACGGCAGCTGGCAGAGCCAGACTCCGCAGCTCAGCCACCGAGAGTGCCAAACACCGACCGGCCTCATCATGTCCCTCCGAGCATCCCTAGCACTGAACGCTTGTGATCTACATAAGCAGAATTAAATTTATTCATTTCCATGACATCACAAGATATGATGTCATTACTAAGTTAGAAACGCAAACGCTGTCAGCTACAGTTTAATTTAAATTAGAAAAATCGCAGTGAACTGAAGGCATTCTTTAACAAAAGTCACTCCATTTGAGAATATTCTGTTGCCTGGGCAACACGACTGCAAATCGCAGAGTTCAAATCACGATGTCTATTTTAAAGCAACAAGATACAAATCTCTGAAGGAAATGCATCCAACAGCCTGTTTGCATTGCACCAGAAGCTGGTGCAAACGGCACATTAAGGTAACATCAAAGCGTTAATCTTCAGGGATTGGAGGAGGACCGTTCAAAGCGCTGCAAGCCCCGATTACGTGTGCAACGGATGCAAGAGGGGTTGAGAAAGGTCAAGGTACAAAACGGGGTACAAGCAGCAAGGTGTGCAAAGAACAGCGGGGCCGCGGGCAAGCACGCCGCAACGCGCGCTCAGCAGGAGCCAGTCAAGTGTGCCAGCGCGTTGGCGGACGGGAAAGCATTAGTACCGCGGATCCAGAGGGTTTGCTGTCTTTTTGCTTGAGCTTTTTCCTCCAGAATGGGCTGCGATCACGCAGCAAACATCACCAAGTCGGCAGATCCGTCGGGCCTCGTAAAACCAACCCCCGGTGTTTGGGGCGATTCCTGCCTTTGCGCCTAGTTCTGCGCTCAGCTGACTAAAGGCCCTCGCTTTTCGACACCGCACCAGAGATCTGCAGACCATGAGCGGAGTCACACTGCCAAAAACCTGCTAGGAGAAGTCTCGGGCATTAGTGGTGAACCCCGATTATCCGTGATGGTGCTCAGATGCCTGGAAAAGCAAGGAAGTTACAACCAGCTTTAAACCCGTAGCGCACAGAGAGGAACATTGCACTGCAGACCAGGCAACTTAATTCTACCTTCCGGAAAAATGCTGGGCAAAGCAGGCGGTCTGTGAACAGAGGTGACCAATGACAGTGACCTGTAAAGGGCAAAGTGCGTGCAAGGGACCCAAGCTTCCTCCGGGAGAGTGGACCTGGCAGGGCGTTCTGAAGAGCGAACAAACTGAAGGTACCGTAGAGCTGCCTTCTGCAGAAACTCTGACAGCCTATGTGAAGTTCTCAGCAACAACAGAAATTAAATCTAGCAGACACTCCTGCCAAGGGATGAAAAACTGATCAGGACGGTGATTCGTGAGCGACTGTCAGACTGAAAGCATGTGTTAAATGGATTTCACAGGACCCTACCCCGGGTTCAGTAGTATCCAATTTTTTTCATTAGCAGCCAGGATGATGGAGTGCAGAATTGTGGAATGTGCTTATTAAATTCCTAGATGAGATCAATCTGGAAGGAGTCACAAAGTCATTAGAGGATTAGAATGGAAATGATTGTTGGAAACTCAAGAAATAGGTGTGTGCTGGGGGATTTAGTCAAGAGAGACAAGTGTAATGACCGGGATTACAGAGGTGGAGCCAGCCTCTCCTCCCAGGCGTACAAAGAACGAGACTCAATTGGCACAAGGTGTGAAGGGGAAGTTCTGTCTAGGCACAGCGAAAAGGCTCTTCACCAGGAGAAGGGCTGAGCGCCGGAGCAAGCCCCGGGGGAGCGCTCCAGGCGTGGGGGCTTTCCGAGCGTGGGGCTGGGAGGGCGCAGGGAGGGGCACCCCCAGGCTCCGTGGTGGGGATGGCTCAGCAAGCCCGCAACACCAGGCACAGAGGCGAGCCCGGGGACCGCAGGCGGCATCGCTGCCGAGGGAGACGTGAGGATCGCAGGATCACAAGCTGCAACTGAGTCAGCAGAGTCACGCTGTGGCAGAGCAGGGAAAACATGTCAGGGTGTACAGCTGGCAGCCCCACGCGTGACGCAACCCCTCCGCCGTGCAGAACCGGCTGGGTTTCTGCTGGAGAAGGCTACTTCTAGGAACAGAGTTAAATAAACCATACGGAGAGGATCCAGGGCACATCAGCAGTGATGACCAGATTACACTTTCAAGGTCCCGCTAGGAAGCCTGCGTGCTCTGGGGTACTCACCCCGAGAACAGATCCGGTGGGGAAGGGGTGATCTGACCGTAAAAACAGAAAGAAGGCAGCTGCAGCAAGGACAAAAATAATCTGTTCTCAACAACCATGGGAAAGTAACAGGCTTAAAATTCTGGAGGAAAGGCTTGGGTTAGATGTCAGAAAGCACATTTTGAGACCGTGGCCAGCTGTAAGCGCTGGAGCAGGCTGCCTCGGTGGGCTGCAGCCAGCACGGGGGGCTCACCAGCAGCTTTGGCAAACACCAGCCACAAAACATTCAGAGCCAATCCGGGGGAAGGAGGGGAGGGCAGAAGAGCCCAAAAAATGACCTCTCAGGTTCCTTCCCAGTCCTAGCTTTCTACTGCCTTCTCCAGCGGGGCAGCTGGCTCCGAACAAGGAGGGCGCAGCAAAGGTTGGCAACCCCGGGCTTAGGGAGGGGTTCATCATCGCGGTCTCCCATAGCGTCCTTACTGCAGAGAGGGACAGGGGGGTTTGGGCAGGTGCACTCCGAGCTGGGTGGAAAGCTGGCTGGAGCATCAGGCTGGAAGGGGGGTGATGGGCCTTACGGAGTCCAGCTGGTGGGCGGTTACGAGCCCATTCCTCAGGGATGGACGTGGAGCTGGTCCCTTTCGGTACCTTCATTGACCACTGGGACAATGGGAGGGAGATCCCTGCCACCAGCCTTGGGAGCGGCCGACGGGCGGGAGGGCAGGGCTGCTCCTCAACGGGAGCTCCCCAGGCTGGAGTAACGGGCTGAGGGGGCCGGCAGGGCTTGGCCAGGCCAGGTCGGGCTGACCA
>NW_009258310.1:312443-320113 GCF_000687185.1 Egretta garzetta
GAGCCAGGCTCCTCTCAGAGGTGCCGGGATGGGGCAAGGGGCACCGGCTGCAGCCGGGGATGTCCTCGCTCCGTGGCAGGAAAAGCCCTTCACCAGAGGGAGGTGGGGCACGGCCAGGGCCCCGAGAGGCTGTGGGGTCTCTGGCCTTGGGGATGCTCAGCCCTCGCCCGGCCACAGCCCCAGCAGCCCGTGCCGATGGGCACTGCTCCCCCCCCAGGCTTGCGCTGGGCTCCTCGGCAGCCCCTCCCCACCTCTCCCATCCCGTGGTTTTATGCTGCTGTTGAATTTCCCATGTGAAGCTATCGTAGGTATCTCGTTCCCCATGAGCTAGGACAGAAATCAAGCTGCGATACCGAGGCACTCGTCCTGCTCTGCAATGTGTTTGAGGGGTGAAACGCACCCATGCCTGGGGGGGACCTCGCCTCCCCACGCCAGATGATGCTGCTGCCCATCCCTGTGCTGCTGCCCAGCGGCGCTGTGGGCATCTCTGCCGTCCTGCACATCCCCTGCCCTGCAACCGATCACCAGCAACCCCGGCACCACCTTGGCTCTGCAGGGAGGGCATCTCCCCGCATGCACCCCTGATTCGGGCAGGGGCATTTGGCTTGACCTTAGGTCAAGCCAAAGGTTTGCCTGAGGTGCCCACAGCCAAGTTACAGGCTGCCTGACACCTCTGACACGGGCTCGAGGCTCATGGCCGGCGTCCGCCAGGCCGGTTGCAGATGCAGCACACGCGACGGAGTGCACCGCGGCCAGAGCAGCCCCGCATCACCAAAGCCTGTACTAATCCTAACAAGAAGCTCTGTTTACTTACAGCACAATTACCTACCAAAGGAAAAAACCAAACCAAAACCCAACCCACCCACCACAAAAACCTGTTCAGAAGAATTTAGCCTGGGGAGAGGAAATAAAACCACCGCACCAAACCACCACACACAAAAATGCAGCTATCAAAAGGACAGACAACTTTGTGACAGAAAAGCAGCAGCCCTGACTGCTAAATTTGAGTGAAATTAGAAGAAATTTGAAGCAACTACTTGCATATTATTTTTATATTCTGCATATGAAGCATTCAAGGCCAGGTTGGACGGGGCTGTGAGCAACCTGGTCTGGTTAAAGGTGTCCCTGCTCCTGCAGGGGGGTTGGGCTGGGTGACCTCTAGGGGTCCCTTCCCACCCAAAACATTCTATGACTCTATGATAATCCTCTCTGTGTATAAATAAAAAGTTCAACCATGAGTATCAGGAGGACAAAGAAATTTGTACAAAATCGACATTTACTGATCATTAAGAAACTTGTCTGCACTTCTAAAACCTGCATCAAGCGCGTTTGGGATGAGCTATCACAAGCGATCCCATAGCTCCACTGGCACACCAGTTCAACAGGACAGAAATCACAGCCTGTGTTTAGTTCCAGCGTGGTACCAGAGTCACCTGCTCACGTACATAAGCAAATCTTTAGATCAATATGGAAAAAAGTTACGAGGGATTTTTCCAAATAAATAACGCTGAATTACTATCTCTTGGTAGTTCCATGTCCCATCTTTATCTGTATAGACATTAGGACATTACAGTAGGGATGGGTGGACAGCTAGATGGGAAACAAATGGTTGGACAGTTAGGCCCAGAGAGTGGCTGTTTATGGGTCATGCTCTACCCAATGGCCAGCGACAGGTAGAGCACCACAGAGGTCAGGTTTGCAGGTAACACCAACCCGGGGGGAATGGTCAATGCCCGTGAGGGCAGGGCTGCCATCCAGAGGGACCTAGACAGGCTGGAGGAATAGGCCAGCGGGACCCCCATGAAACTGAAAAAGTCCCATGTCTGGGAAAGAAGCAGCTTTGACAATGACGTGGACTGGGGAGCAGCTCAGCAGAAAAGGCCCTGGAGGTCCTGGTAGACAGCAAGCCAGGTTAGAGCCATGGGGACAGCGACTTTTCCAGGGGGTATCTCCTTCCCTCTTGCACACTTGTTAATGAAGCCCCATCAAACCATTTCTCATCAGCTGGATGTCGAACCCTGGTGTGACAGGGTGCTTCACATGGGCTGTCTACACCACCAGGTGTTCTGACAAAGTTCAGCCTGCAAAGGCAAATGATTTCATTTCCAAGTCAAATCCTGCGATTTGCATGCTTAGAGGGACACAATCATTCACCGAATTTGAGAGGTCTTCTGTTTTGCATCACTCTGTCAGCATGGGAAAGGGAAAACAAAACGCCAAAGTTCTGCAGCGCAACAGCAGCTGGCACTTAATATTTCTGTAAAAACCACAAGGAACAGCAGACAGGCTGACCTGGAGGACTTTGAGCTTTTGACAGTCCCATGCAAGAAAAGACTGAAGTAGTGAGGGTGGGCAACCTTATCACATGGTAAAAAAGCACCTCTTCAAGAACAAGACTTAGAGACAAGCCATCACCCTCCTAAGAGACAAAAACATTGCCTAACGTCGCCATCCTGCACTTAAACTTATAAATACAGGATTTTGGCTCCCTGGCATCCAGCACAAGTCGCCAGCATGAAGGAGGACACCACCGACTGGTGCAGCCACCAGTCACGGTGTTGGCACAACTGCCTACCCACGCGCCTGTCCACACGTTCCAGCCCTCCGCTGGGTGCCGTTCTCTTGTTCAGATAGGACAGTGGCTTCACCACTTCAGCAACACCAACTGCTGTTTTTCACAGTCCTGGCTCAAGGGCCTGTCCTCATTGCAGGCTCCCGGCCCACAGCGTGCTCCAGTGGTCAACATGCCAAGCCCAGCCAGCGAGCAACTCAAGGCACGCGGGAAGTCTGAGAGACAACTAGTGCTTCGGCAGCACTTTGTTCCTGATCAATGATACTGCTAAAGCAGCTGGAAGACTAAAAAATCCAAACCCACAACCAAACAACTTTCCTTTCATCCAGTGCGTTTTGAGCATGCAACATCCTACCTGAAAAACGATGTCGCCGTCCTTCTGCGAGAAGAATGTATTTGCAGGAGGTGGGGGAGCTCTGGGGAGGACAGCATCTGGACAGAGGACTCTCTCAGACAATTTATGGATGAAAAGCCAGCTAAGAGCAATTGAAGACAGATGCAGATACAAGCCTGGCTCCCGAGAACAGAGATGGAGGTTGCCAGAAGCTGGGAAGACGCCCTGGGAAAGCTTCCACCCGAAATCCATCCTGCTCTCACAGTCCTTCCTGAAGCCTGCTACCGGCCACCAAGAGGTGAGGCCACTGCCGGCACCCCTGAGCCACCGCACAGGCCGTGCACTGCGCCGAGCTCCATGGGCTGGGATCGGGCCCCTTTGCGGCAGGAGGAACTCAACGCAGCGAGAGGCGGCACGGTACCCCAGGCAACAAGCATGCCGGTTTGCCTCAGCGAAGATAACTGAGCAGATTACAACTTGGCAACCCTCTAAATTACTCCCTGCTATCTCCAGTCATCTTGGGCCACTGACACTGAGCTACCTGATTAACAGCAGCAATCAAATTAAGAGGAGGTGCGTGCAGTGAGCTGACTAAATAGCCAGGCAGATGCAGAGGTGTTTGCATCCCAGAGCTCCCAGCAGCCACAGAGCCGCGGGGTGGCACGCGCCCCCTCCTGCAGGCCGTGCTGAAACACCATCGCGGCAAGGTAGCACCCCGGTACCACGGCTGCGCAAAGACGAGAGGCGAGACAGCACTCGATGTTGCAGCGGACGGTGACTCAATGGCGTGCTGAAGTCTCGAGCACGCAGTCGGAGCGCTCCTCTTTGACAGCGGGGACCTGAAGGGAGTGCACCACGCTAACATCAAATTCTGGTTTGGATTTGCCAGTGATTGGATTTGCCAATGAACAAACTGATTGGATTACCAACACAGTTTTCATTCTCTGGAACAGGAGCTTCCAATTAGCCGCACTACTCCAAAAAGGAAGAGACAAACACTGGTTTTTCTTCATTAAGATCCACAAGGACTTTGCAGGACAGGAGCAAAATCAGAGCAGAAGCCATTTGCCTCCCTCCAGCGCCTGCTGCACCGCCCTGGGTACAGCCAGTGCCCAAAGCAAAGAGATTTTCTCCATCGCTCGATTCCAGAAGTTCAGCTCCTCTCAAAAAGGAGGTGGCAGTTTCCTGCAAGAAGCCCTTCCCTGGCAGTAAATATTTTCACATTCAGTCAGAAAGCAGTCAGACGGGACTATCCTCAGTCCCCAGGAAAAGCTCCCCGGGGAGCAGCAGTCTCTGAGCAAAGCAGACCTCACCACATCGAGTCCTTTTGCAGCCCTCCTCCGGCGGCGGGAGATGACACAGAGCAAACAGAGGAAGATCTGAGCCAAGATGGATTCACGGGGAACAGGGCTGCCCACCGAGGGCCGAGCGCAGGCACACCTCGGCGTTTGCTGCTGTTAGTGAGGTCACGCCAGTTGCTCAGAGCAAAGCCGCGGTGGCACCCGCGCTCGCGTGCATGAACTCCACACCAGGGCCGGTCACCCTGCGCCCCCCAGACCGTCGTGGAGGGGAGGACGAGCCTCGCCTTCTCCGCAGATAGGTACCAGCGCTTCGTCACACAAACGACGCTCCCAGCTACGAGTAGACATCATCACTCGACGGGCGACTTCATTGCATGGCATAAATCTCAAGTGCCTGGGCGTGACAAAACACCAGGCTGCTGATAAGGGTGCTCAATTTGACCTTCAAGGCCCTTCTTCCTCTCGGCATCCAGGCCACAGGCAGCACAGCTCGTAAGGAACACGGTCTTGGTCTTAATAAAGAACTTTGAAACAAGGCTATAAGCTGTGGTCACTTCCCGAAACTCCACAAGCGTTCTCAGCTCCTCGCACCACACACACACGTGACACGTAGCTGCTTACCTCCGCACGGCTGCCCGACTCCTATGTACAGTCACGGTGAGCGCACACATGAGCTCCGTGTGCTCTTTTTAGGACCATATGCTTAATTTGCATTAAAATATACTTAAAACTGAAATGCAATACCCTCATGCAGAATAGAGCTCCACTGCAGCGACTTGCGGCAGGGCTTCGGGGAGAGCCGCAGCCGGTTCACCATGGCTGCCAGCGAGCGGCTGGGTGAGGTCAGTGGGCGCTTGGGCTCCCCGGTGTACCCACGGCACTCACGCTGCACAGGGGTTCGGTGCCTTTTCAGTAAGGTTGGTCCCTCGGGACGCCCGAAGCTCACCTGACACAGCCCGCTGCTTCTGCGCGGAGGCAACGCCGGCGCAGCACCACCCAGCGCCGCAGATTTCCAGCACGTGCAGAGCATCTGCCTGGTGGTTCCCTGCCCTCCCGCCCCAGCACGCGCTGCTGCCCCGACAGCAGCCACGGTTGCATGCGTGCAACGAGCGCCGTTGTGTCTGTAACGAGGCTCCTGCCTCGCAGGGGCCATGCACGATCTTCACGGGGACTGTAGGACATCATCGCGGTCACACTTGAGACTCTGTGGCCTAAAGCCGCTATGAACAGCATGGAAGGAGAACAGAGCAAAAGCATCTCTGAAGGGCTGATAACTGGTGAGCTCACCTGCAGCCGCCTGAGCTGGCGCAGAGTAAGATGCTGCCAGACTCTGCTCTCAGGGGACACCTGAAGATCGGTGTTAGCTGGACACGGAGCCACCACATCTCTGAAAGGTCCTCAGGCTAATGACTATGCTTCAGTAAGAGCACGGAGGAATGGCTATTCCAGTTCAAAAACGTGAAAAAAGAAGGGCAAAGCAGACCTTGGGTGGAAACCCCCCTGCAGCACAAACCTCACCTGCAGGCACTTGCTTCCCACAACTTGCAGACGCATGGAAGGAGTCATGCTGCAAAATGACCGTGTTTCCCTTTTCCACCTCTGTCACCCAGCATATTTACTGGAAAGCCATTCCAGAGTTTCACTTCTCCTGCAGCTAGAGGTCTTCTAACTTCCAGGTTAAGTTTAGTAACAGCAAGTTCAGGTGCATTCCTTTCTGTGGCAACACCTTCCTTCATTTCTAGGGATTCTGCTCCTTCTCTAACATCTACAGACGGCAATAACTTCTCCCTTCCACCTCCATTACACCTGACCAGATGAGCCAAGTTGTTTCAGTCTCCCACCATAAGATACCACCTTCACAGCCCTTTCCATGTGTACCACGCATTCTCTTCCTTCCCTCCTGCTCCAGCAATTAAGCTGGTGTCAGAACAGTTGTCCCGAATCAATGGGTTTTTTCCAGTAAGCTTTACCCGGCGCGCGCCCAGAACACATTGCAGAGGCTACCCCTGCTGGGGGCCACAAGGAGCTCTGCAGGAGGAAGGGGCCCCGAGCTCACTGGCTCACCTGGAACGCTGTCTGGCTGTTGTAGTTGCGAATCTCTTTGCTTGCACCACGGAAGAGGAGAACCCGAGCGCAGCTCTCCTGTGAAAGCAAGCAAGGGGGAAAGGGGAAGAGACCAGTTAGCACTGCGGACTGGTGACCACAAAGCAGCAAACCATGCGGTTTCCTCGCGCTCGGAAAGCCTCCTTTAGCAAGAGCAAGGAAGGGTGCTCAACCCCAAAGAACTGGTCGCCCCCAACCCCACCTGCCTGGGTGCAGCTCTGGGGCAGCAGCACCATGGCCATACCCAACGTCAGCCCAAGAGCACAGCGGCCACCAGACGTTCCCAGGCATTGCTATTTCCTAAAGCCTTTTGTCGCTTTTGTTTTGAATGCTCTGTGCCTCTAAATGACGTTAACTCAACATGTTTATGAGCCCCTGCACTCCTTAATGCTGCTGTGCCCACCCGCCCCAGGAGACAGGCACCTGGGTACGAGAGCCCTCGATGTGCACAATGCCCCCACCACCCAACAAGCCACAAACCAGCCTCCACGTGCCACTGCCTGTAGCAAAATATGACGGTGTTCAATTATTAAAGCATGGACACCTCAGAAACTGAAAATTCCCTTTGTAATAGAGTAACCACACAATTCAATGTATAAAAATCCCTACGAAGGAACAAAAGCTACAGGAGAAATCCTTCGATACCGACCTCCACACCGCAGAAGGAGAGCAGCAGGTACATAAGCTCACAGAGGGCTCGTCCACCACCCTCAACTTCTCCTGAACTGAGGTTAGTGACCACACAGAAAATAGCACAGAGATGGTGCCCTATGCTGCCTGGACTGTCACCTTCAAAATTCAGAGACAGCAGTAAGAATTTAGGGCCATTTGTGGTAAGGACGGGACCCCAGTCCCCACACACCTTCCCCCGAGCAGGGTGAAAGCCACTGGACGTGCCTGACAAGCCCAGCTGGGGGCAGGTGCCCACCTCCAATTAAACATGAGCACCTGGGCCAAATTAGCGCTCTCCACCCAGGCAAACTGCTCCTGCCCAGCCAGTAGCAGGGGCTTGCTGTGAGGGAGCAATAGGAGCCAGAGAAGAAAGTACAGAACATTAGGCAGTAAATCAGAAAAAACATCTTGGGATTGGGAACAGGTTAAACCATGGACTCTTCTCTGGCCATCTGCCTCTTGAGGAACCCAAAATCAGGCTGGTGCTGCAATCAGAAACAGCCTCGTCCCAGGACAGAGCGCGGGTACAGTTCAGAAGCGCCTTGCTGGGTCTGGGAACAGTAATAGCAATGAGACGGTGCTGCAGCCCAACATTCTGCTCCCCCTGTCTCAGGCTGGTGCCCCATCTATGCTGTCTTGTTCTCGTGCCCCAGCACAGACGTACCTGGTTATAGAGAGCACAAATATG
>NW_009258310.1:321067-322154 GCF_000687185.1 Egretta garzetta
GGTGTTTCCTGAGGCGTTCTGCGCAGTCATATCAGCTCCATAGAAGAGAAGGTGCTCCAGGTGCTGAACATGGCCATAGCGACATGCCTGCTCAAAACGGAAAATAGAAAATCAGGGAGCAGCAGGAAGAAGACAAATCCCGTAACATCCTCTGCTGGATTCAGCCGTGCTAGGAAAGTCAAATCAGGCTGGACCTGTAACCTGAAAAGTTCCATTACCGTACACCCAGGCACGCTGCTCCTCCTCACAGCAACATGCCCTGAATACTTATGGGACACGTTACCTCTAGATCAACTGCAAATTTTGGATCACTATCATGCTGGTACCAGGGCCTCCTCCAGAATGTTTGCTATCCCAGTATCATTATCTGGTGAAAAGAAGCCCCGAAGCACAAGCAGGCAAAGAGGACAACGTGTGTGTGTCCCATCTCTAGTTAACTGGTGCGGTGTTTCCTTCTCTGGTCCATCCTGGGACCAGCAGTCCTCAGAGATCTGCCAAGGCGATGTAGGGTGGAGCAGGAAGGAGGACAGTCACAGCCAGTCAGCCAGGATCAGAAACACACATCTCCTGGTTTTCCCTTCCCATCCTGAGCTGTTCCAGTGCTCGTCTGCCTTGCAGGGGGCTGAGCGCTGGGCGCTTCGGGAGGCCACGGGCCCAAAGACAGCCTGCCCTCCCAATGGTCCAAGACACGGGGACTCCAGGCAGCGCCAGCGCATCCTCCCTTCTCCAAAAGGGTCTCGTTCTTGAAGCACAAAGCCAGCTCAGGTCCCTCAGACCCCTAGCCCATGTCTTCCCTACGTCAAATCCACATGTCAATGTGTAAAGCAGGGACAGATACAACCATGGTTTGGAACCAGGATGCTTCAGGCGTTGGACCAAGATCCCAAAGCACTGTCCTGTGAGCCAGTCATGATCCGGGAGGATCCCAGACTCTACTGACCGAGGCCAGAAGAAAGCAGCCTGAGCATTGGCCTGAGAGGGGAGCCAGAGCCGGCAGACCGGGGTGCAGGTCCTCACACAGGAGCCTGGCCCCCTGCGCTGGCGCCGAGCAGTGCCTCCGCTGCCCGCGGCACCCAAGGGGATGGGA
>NW_009258310.1:322167-322597 GCF_000687185.1 Egretta garzetta
AGCAGGACAGTGGTCACCCCAGCCCATCCCACCTGGTGGATCTCCTGCCAGCCGTTCTCATCCACGCAGCCAAGCCGGGCGTAGTCGTGCAGCAGGAGCTCGCAGCAGTAGGGATCCCCTCCCACCATGGCACTGTGGTACAGGGGCGTCAGCCCCCGGCTGTCCTTGTAGTCCGGGGAGGCACCCAGGTCCAGCAGTGTCTGCAAGAGAAACGCCTGCCTCACCCTGCAGCTTCAGGTGGCCCCAGGAAAACCTACCCGGCAGGGGGTCCCGGGGTGCTCCGGCCACAGCAGCAGGCAGGGCTCCCCCCGTCTCCCCCCAAGGCTCACATGATCAGTGCCACACTTCTGGGGGGGCCGTGCTCCCCGACAGCAATGCAAGACATGCTTTGGCCCAGGGAGGGCACAACCCTGCCAGCAGCCCGGCCGGG
>NW_009258310.1:322840-327218 GCF_000687185.1 Egretta garzetta
TGCTGCGCCAAACCCCGCGTCTGCGCCCAGCCCCACTCGGACACCAGCGCTCCTCCCAAACGCCAGGCGTGCCCGCCCTGGGGGGGTCAGCGGCTCCGTCGGTGTCTCCAGGTGCAGACGAGAGCCCCGCAGAGAAGAGAGGAGAGGAAAGCGCTGGCCGGGCAGTTTAACGCGCGGCAGAAATGCCGTCGCTGGCTCTCAGGCTGCAGGGAAGCACACATCCAGACACGCCATTTGCACCAAGGGGAGAGGGAACGGGGGGAAACCATGTTCTTGTTCAGTTCTCCCCGCAGCAAGGCACGGAGGAGGGGCTGCTGTTCCAGGGGGGAAGGCACAGCTATGCACCCCAGCACCGGCATCCACAGTGCCGTCCTGAGCTCCTCCACACATGGCTGACACGGCCAGCCCTCACCACCCCACCTCGGCCAGCAGCGAGCGCCAAACGGGAGGAAGGCCCCTGCACCTGTGCGACCCCCCCCTCACCTCTGAGGAGCCTGGCTTGTCACACAAACTCCCAGCTCCCACCAGGATCGGTCCTGGCTCCCAGGACTGCCCAGTGCACAGGACTTGCTCCATGTCAGGATATGATTTGAGCAGGCAACAGAACTATGGAATTCCTCTTCAAGAGTCCTCCCTCACCACGTGCACCCCCCCCAGCTCCCGGCCACCCTCTGCTTGTGTTTGGCCGGTGGGAGCAGGAGCCCTGGCGCAGAGCCGGTGCCCTCCACCAGTGCGTGCAGCTCCGAAAGGCAGAGGCACCCCTGTGCCGGACGGGAAACACCTCTTCCAACAGGAGCTGCTACACCTTACCCTCAGGGACCAGATTTCGGCGTCCATCTGCCAACCGAACGCTACCTTGGCAGGTCTGCAAACCAGACGTACAGCTCGCCGACCCGCACCCGCCGGTCCCCACCGCAATCCTTGCGTGGACCAGCCCGGAGGAATGCTCCGTGGGTGGGGGGACACGGCGCTGGCACGGGATGGGGGCTTCTGTCCTACCCTGACGGCGCTGGGGAGACCTGAGCTGCTAAAGCACCGTACCCGCCTGTCCATGGGCCGATTGGGTAGCAAGGGAAGGAAGAAAAATGTCCCTTGATATCAAATAAGTAAAGCCTTCTTGAGAGACAGAACATTTTTCTGAATATTTTGATTGTAATTAAATAAATTTGTTTTCCTCAGCATGCAATATTAAAAACAAAAGCGTACCTTGTTCCTCAAACAAATCCCTAGGTCTTTCCACCAAAATCTGCCATACCACAAATGGAGCAGAAGAAGATGCCGTCAGCTAGAAAAACAGTTCACACAACTGTTTTTCTAGCTGACGGTTTTTAGATAGGTGCCTAATTTGCACGTAAATTAAAATCTCTTGATTTCATAGAAATAGCTATTTAAATGAGAAAAACAAAGTGGTCTGAGATACAAATAAAAAAGAATACGAATATTAATCTCAGAGCATTGCTATTAACCAAATTTTTAAACGCGATAGGAAGAGGTCAGGCAAGGCTCTGTGGGGTTTGGGCTACAAGACACCAGTATGAAAAAATGAAGATTACTGAAGACTTGTCAAGAGGATTGAAGATGGATTCACCAATAAGAGGAATCACCGGTAAATGAGAAGTCACAGCTGGGCGTTCTAAGGACCTGGCCTCAGCTCAAAAGCATCGATCATTAACACCAATCTGGAAGAAAACAGGATGTAATCCCTAAGAAATTCCACTGAGGCACAGATGCTATGCTGTTGTATACGGCAACGCCAGCGGTACGAGTGCTAGAATGGCCTCGTGCATTCACTGCCCCATGTCAAGCTGTAGCAGAGGACGGGTGCTGTGCTTCGTAGCCAGAAAATCAAGGACACGTTTTAAGCATAAAGGTGATCACCACTGCGCCAGCATGGGCGTTACGTGGGCACGTAATGGTGTCCACAGGACTAGCAGAGTCACCTCGGAATAGGCAGGGGAGATGTTTCCTCGGCTGAGCAATAGCTGTGAAGATACGGGGTCGGTGAGGGTTACTGGTAACAGCCTGCAACCCTTCTAGCACCGGGTGCAGCAACTGGAGAGAGCGGTGCCAGACACGGCACAGGAAACAGTGGAAAACGCCACTAATTGTCACGGCTAACGACGGCTGCACTGCTGACGTGGTGCCAGGGGAGGCTCTCAGAAGACCTCAGTGGAGTCCGCAAAGACATCACTGTGGTTCAGAAGAGCTGGGCGGCCGCGGTGGAAGCACCGTCACCTCCTCCACCGAAGCAGGATGGGGATGGGAAGTCCTGACTACACACCCACCGCACCCCAAGGGAGATGAGGAGCGGCTGACCACGGGTGAGCTCCCGGGGCAGGAGAGTCTTCCTCCCTCTCTCCACCAACACCGGAACCACCCGCTGCGCAGCTCCCAGCTCTCATGCCCCCGCTCTTTAGCCAGAGCCACCTCCGGCCGACAGCAAAGGGAAGCTAGAGGGGAGAGTCTGGCAAAGTCACGGTCCTTTAAGGACCACCACGTACCTTCTGTGCCAGACCCCACCGCTTTAATTCCTGTTGTCATCACTGACTTGCAGTTACTGCTTTTTCACCATAATTTCTGTAAAATCTCTCCCTTATTTATGGTTATTTTTAATTATTTTGAGAGAACATATTTGGCCCTTGCAGTGTGATAAGAACCCAGACGTCCGCAAGCCTCAGGCTGTGCATATGAACTGATGAATCCTCACCCGTCCCTGCTCCAGGCACCTACTTCTATTTCCACCTGCAGTTAAATCACCGCTCTTTGTTCAGTGTCGCAGTTTAAATGAGACAAATGTTGCAAGGAGGCAAAGGACACAGAAAACAAGGCTTCAAATCTTCCTTTCGTCTCAATTATTAAAATTCCCAATTCAGTTGAAAAATCTATCGCGTTGTCTTGAATCCCGAAGCCTGACAAAGATCCAAACAGGGCATTTCAAGATGCCCTGAATGAACCGCAGCTAGCAATGTGTTCACTGAATCTCATCTAATCGCTGTCTAATCTAGGATTTCAGTGATTACACTCTGCTCATTCTTGGAAACATGTGTATCCAAATATATACTTAAAGTAATTAACTAATAAGTGCCCAAGATCCACTGCAGCAAATGAGAACCAGCAAGCCAACACGCTGCGCATTGCTCGTTGCGTAGTGTAGGAACCCGACTGATGGCCATGAGGAGGAGCTGCAGGTCGCGCTCTGCCTGTGGGCTGCCCGGCAGCCTAGCCCCACGGGCAGGTTTGGCACCAGCGCTCCCTCTGGCGCTCGCCAAACCGCACCAATGGGAAGAGCTCGAGTGGCAAAGCCAGCACCCAGCTGCGCGGGGTGGCTGCTCTGGGGTACCCGATCCCTGATGGGGGTGAGGTTAAATTCTGCAGCCAAAATCTACCACAGCACATGAGGGCCAGCAGCCGGGAGCTGTACTGGGGAGCACCACCGGTGCGGGGAGGAACAGAAACCGGGGAAGGAGCAGGTGACATGATGATATGACCCAGGTCTAGAAGGCTGCAAGGGGGACTGCTCCTTTAGTCAATGGCTTGCGGGGAAGCAGAGGTGGGGTCTGGAACAGCTCCTCGGGGGGCTTCCTTGTGCAAAGGACACCCTTGCGACCCAGCAGCCCGACAGGTGGGAGCAGCACCGGGCTGGGGCGCTGCTGGGGCAGGATGCTGCCGAGACAGCACTTGGCTCCGGCACAAAGCAGGTCCAGGTCCAGGAAGCCTTGCAGGAGTTCGCTTAGGCTCCACTTCCAGGAGTGTTTTCTCCAGGCTTCTGTCTTGTAACCATGCTTTCTCTTCGTTCTACTGAAAGAAGCTTGGGATGAAAAGCATCGCTGACGTTTTGATTGCAAACGAGGTATTCTGGCAATCCTCAGGCTGGTCGCTTCTGTGGAAGCAATGAATCCAAACAAGGCCGAGCTCCCGTACCCAGAACCGGACTGAGATGCCCCGTTCCTGCCACGCGCAGCCGTCCCCGCTCCGCATCAGGTGTTATCCACACACCCCCCAGAAGCCGGCAGCAAAGAGACAACTTGAGAGGACAGCCACCGCGTCACGATGCGGATGCTCCTCTACAGCCTGGCGGAAGCAGCAAACGGCGGCGGCTCCTCACGCCCGGGAGGTATCGGGAGAACTGGAATTCACTTGCCAAGGGAAGGTGAGAAACCCCGGGGAGTGCTCCCGCGTGAGCAGAAACAACCTCCCCACTCCAATACCAGAAATAAATAAATAAATACATAACCAAACTAGCTTTTAAAACATCTGTGTCACCCCAGGACTTAATTGATTGTTTAAGGAAAGGGAGGATCTCTGTTCAAGTTTAGACGGCCAGAGGCTTGGTGTGGGAGTCTTCGTGCGAGCTGCCGGAGCGGCGGGGGGGCGGCGG
>NW_009258310.1:327605-337736 GCF_000687185.1 Egretta garzetta
GAGGCTTGGTGGGGGAGGCTTCGGGCGAGCTGCCGGAGCGGCAGGTTGCCGTCGGCGCGGGGGTCCTGTACGGGCCGGCAGTACACGGTGACAGAAAGCACCGGCTCCTACCAACACCACCCATGAGCAGAACCTCATGGTGGAGGTTTTCAGCTCTCGGCAAAACCATTGCAAGATGGACATTTCATCTCCAATTTCAGCTGAATGCAAACAAATCGTTTCTCATTAATCTCCAGGACAATAACCTTACAAACTACCAGCCATGGAGTTTCACCCAGTTTCCCCCATCGAACGACAACTGCTGGCTGAACCAAAGCCTAACTTTTAGCTACTAAAATCGAAAGCAACAGAAAATAGAACACGTGAGTCACTCCAGTTGTTAGCCAAGTCATTGCGCATGTGAACCTCCAGCGCGTTCTGCCATGGCCACAGAGGATGAGGTGCAGCCAAAGGAGGGGGGGAGCAGGATCCCCACCCCTCGGGCAGAGGGATTCTTCCCAGCAGCGAGCAGAAGGCTGAGAAAGCACTGCCATGAACAGCAAGCACCTCTCCCCAATTACGGACTCCTGGTGCCGTTTGTCCTCACAGCGCATGGGGGCCGCAGCCCGCGCTGCTGCCCGCGGTCAGGAACACTTCTCTGCAATGCAATGATTTCCTCCTGTCCTCCCGCTGTTCCCCAGCTGCCGCCCTATGTTAAATATTGAGGATTGCCGCTCTCTTCTCCACATGCCAACCTATCGTTCAGGCTTGGCTCTAATTTTAGAATAACGGTAACTTCTCAAGTGGTTTTTTTACACCCTTAAAATGTACCTGCAGGAAGCAACTGTGAAATTTTTCTTTTAATCTCGTTCAAAGACCATTAATCTTTCCTGGAATATCTTCCCAGCAACCCTGCAGCCCTGAAATGTGAACGGTGGCAAATTGGGCTGCGGCGGTTGAAGACGCGGCTCCCTCTGCCCTCTCGCCTCAGTAGAGTTAGGGGAAGGGGAACCCGTGCTGTGCTTCAGCTGCCTCAGAGCAGCTCAGAACGACCCCTAAAAGCAGCTTAAATGAAGATACCAGGCTTCGCTCGAGAGGCTCCGCTGCCGCTGCATCTCCCTGTTGGCTCTGCTGTGAGGATGGCACCACAAAGCACTGAGTATTTTATGGTGTGGCCAGCGTTATTTGATTTCTGTTAACAGGATTTAACGCTGCAGGAGCACACTTCTCCAAGCAGGGATGTCCCTCTCGCCCTGGGGAGCTCCCCATGTGCACCATCCACATGCGTGGGAACTGCTCTGTTCAGACGAATTCAGCACGGGACAAGCGTACAAAGCCCGCGCAGACGAGGCGTGAGGGGACCCTGGTGGGAGGGGGCTGCAAACCCTCTGTGTCGCCAGCAAACCCAGCATTGACGTTAGAAATGCAAGCGAGCTGTGCTCATGGCAGGAGGAGGGAAGTGTTTCCCTCCTAACAGGGACAGCTTGGATGACGAGTCCCAACCATGGCTGCTGTACATCCTGGGAAGAGAAAGAAGAGCACGTGCTGGGAAGAGACACTGAGACAGCGCAGGTGTTTTGGTGGCCCAGAGGAACTGGGCAAATGCGCATCATCCTCCCCATCGCCAACAGGGACACTTCCCTTCTGAACTGCGTGAATTTAAACCTGGGCAGGGTTGCAGGACTTCTCTCCTTTAAGAGAAAGTTCATGAGCAAGGGGAGACCTCTGCTTTCTGGAAAACCTCGCAGGCTTCAGATGCGACTGTTCATTTCCCTGTGTTGAACAGGATCATGGATAATGACCCACAAATCATTTCTGCAGGGACGTTTTTTTTCCCCAGGTCAAGAGGGGAAGAAGCAAAGGTGACAGAAACTGAGAAGGGGGTGAAGCATTTCTATTAGGGATCTGTACTGTGAAGCCTTTGAGGCAGTAACACCCCCTTCGCTGTCTCCAAAATCAGCAGAGCAGCTACCAACTGCCTTCGGACGGGGATGAAGGGAACGCTTGTGTTACACAGGAGTGGACGAAGAAGAAAGCTTCAGCTGCTGAAAGGCTGCATTTCTAAAACTTCAAGGGTTTGAGTTCCCCCCCCTCCACTTTTGGACGAGAAAGGAGAATAAATGGTGTTTGTAATTCTGCAAGCTGCTGAAGACCGAGCCACGCGGAAAGGAGCATGTGGTGTCAGGGCCTATTTGCAATATCCCTGGTAGGCTCATCCCTGGAGACACAGCGGATAAAAGCGCATTGCTAATAGCGGTGCTGCTCTGCCCAAAAAGGAGAGGAGATTTACTACAGTGATTTTGTAAAGGATGGCTGAGAAATTAAGAACAGCACTTATGCACTGCAGCTTTTTCTATCTTCACTAAATACCCAGCACTGGAAATGCCATCATTTATTTATTCCTTCTCTTGAAATCTTAGTTGGACATTGGCCCACGGTCCCATCACTTTACTTACAAACGTGAAAGCTCCGGGTTAAAAATTCAGTATAGAAGTGTTCCCAACCAAGGAAAGACTACGGTTTTCAAAGTACCTGGGAGAGGGGAAGCTTGACTTGGCAGCAAAGCGACCTCTCCGCTCTCCAGGCACAGTATCCCCGCAGGTCCTTAGAGGAGACACAGTAATAGGCAAGAAAACTTGAAGACCTTTTGGAAAGAGATTGTTTCCTCCCTGTGTTTGCATCCTCTCTAGTTTTGGGCTTTACCAGATTTCCACACCTGAGAGTCCTCGCTGACGGGCCAGGCGGGCACCTCCTGGCCAAGATGGAGAGGAGCACTGTTTCCAGGGACCTGGGCTGAGGATGTTCAAAACGTCCCTGAGAAGCTGAAGAAGGCCAAAGCCAAAAATCAAAACCACGAGATCTAAAAGATTTTGGGTTCCTGGAGATGGTGCAACGAGGGATGGCTCCTGAAGAGAGAACACTTATGGAAGTTTGTGGCATCGTTGTCTTCAAAGTGGAAGGCCAGAGGAGAATGTATTACTGGTAACCACCTCTGCTTTGGCTGTTGTGCTCAAATACCGCTACAGGCTGAAGGGATGGAGCAAAGGCACTGTTAGTTCCGTATTTAACATTGGCCACATCATCATCTGACCTGGCATTCAGAGCGGCAGAAAACCTCCTTGCCCCACAGGCTTCAGGGGCAAACAGCCAACCTGCACTTTGCCGAGCCCTCCTGGCCCCCTGGGGCCGTGCTACGAGCTCGCCTGCCTCTGCCTGCCAGGTGGCACAGCCTGCACCTCTGTCCCTAAATGTCTCCTGGCACGCTTCTGCGTTGGAGAAAAGACGTTTTCCATGACTGCTGGCTGGCCAGGAGGCAGGGACATCAAGCAGTGATTCTCACCCCCACTGCACGGTGCCTGTCCAGCCTCCTGCTGCCTCTCGGGGCTCTCCCCTGCACGCAGGGAGTGCTCAGCAGCCCGTTCTGCAACAGCTCCCCGCTTCCCAGAGGAGGGAAAAACCCCGTTCACAGCATTACTCCTCATTGCGGACACCAGGTCGTGACACTGCTGGCCCCCATGCCATGCGGCTTTGCCACGGGAAGCTTGGCCACATCTGGGGATCTCCCTGGCCATCTGGAGGGAACGTGGCGTCCCGGGCATAATTCCCAGCCACCTGTGGATTGACAGATGGGTTTGGATGCAATAACTGCACCAAAGACTTCTGTGCCTCAACAGGAGGGGCTCCCCCCAGCCTGCAAGGGAGTTTTAATGGAAAAGTAACACAAGAGGCAGCACCTACAAACCCAGTCAGGTTCTGTCCAGAACTGTACACATGGAAGTCAGTTCCTGAACTAGCTCAGCCTTGGCACACTCAAAGTCCAGATCACCAAGGGTCTTCCCTGTTCTGGAAGAAGATATTAAGCATTAAATTAATGTTCTCGTTTCTCTCTACACCCTTTCTCTGCTTCCACAGGGACTGGCACAGCGATGGTGTCCTGCAATGAGACTTCACTGGCTTCATCCTCAGCAGCTCGCTCTGTTCCCAGGCTTCCTGGGTCAGCAAGTCCTGGTGTCCTTCGCAGACTGGGCAAGCCAATGGCCTCCTCCTTTGATTAACCTCGGGGACTGCACACACAATTATTTTAGCAGACCTCCTGCATTGCAGACTGAGACTTGGTTAAGCCCCTTGAATACAAAATGACAAGACACAATACAGAATCACAGAACCATTTGGTTGGAAAAGACCTCTAAGATCATCGAGCCCAACCATGCCTGTCCACTACTAAACCATGTCTCTACATTCTTCCATCCGTCACCCTGGGCTAGCTAACAAAGACAGAGCGGGAAGGACACGGAACATCTTTTTACTTTACTGCTCACCAAAATAAAACGCTATCCCGCACATATGTCTATTTATTTTCTCCTGGGATGAGATGGTACAAGAAAGGATCACAACTGTCACACATCAATCATGCTGCTTAACATAAAGGGCAGTACGAAAACTGAAACAGTCTGAGAAAAACAATGCACTTTCTTTCTGCCCAGTACCCTGAAGTTCAGATAAAAATGCATTGGGCTCTCAAGAGCAAAAAAGCATTGATAGGAAACAGGGAGAGGCACCACACAGATGCGGTGCTTGTACCCCACGTACTGCTGTTGAGCCTTTAGCAGGGAGCGCACTGCTGTTGACTTCCCGCAATGCTCGGCGTTACAAAGCAGGCGCTGCACGAACACCTTTTCCAGGAGGGAGAGAGGCAAGCGTCCTTTCTAATCTTGCTTTTCCACGTGGGTAGGCACACAGAACTCTAACCTAAGGCTCCATCCATAAATGCTGTCATGGTACAGATGTTTACTTTAAAAAAAGAAAAAAAAAATGCTAAACTAAAGAAAAACAGCCCAAAGATATTTATTTTTATAAAAGAACTCTTTGTTAAGCCTCTCCCAAACCAACTTTAGGATATTCATATTAAAATAACTGTTTGTGCTGCTTTGTGCAGCCTTTAAAATCTGTACCATAAATTACCTCGGTGCAATTTTACATGGGAACACTCTGACGGCTTGTTAAAATGCCCCCTTCCAGCTGCAATTGCGCTGGTTGGAGAGGCTGCCCCCCCCCAGCCTTTGTTCACTACCCCATGCCTGGAGGGCCCCGTCCCCGCCTGCAAGCCCAGCTCTTCACAGGAGCCTGGCTAGCACTTTTCAGTACAAATGAGCCACTTTTTTTCCCAAAACTTGGGCTGAATGGTGAGGTACTTGAGATAACTAACTTCTTGCAGAGGAACAGAAGTGGGGCAGGTTGGAGCCAGAAGTCCACGATAAATTCCATAAGCTTTTCCTTGATGGGAATTCCCATGTGCCTTCTCTGCCTGAGCTCTGCGTCCTCACAAAGGCAGTACCGCCACGTACAATGCCTCCAGATTCGGACTCTCAGCTCTATATCCACAGAAGCCCTACAGGTGATGAGACACTAAACAGGGCTAGGGATGACCACGCTATAGCAGGGCCCCTATGCTTGGATGAGTCCGTCTGAAAGAGTCCTCCTTTAAGGAGTCCGAGGTCCTACCACTATCAGAAAGGCCACTTGTGTGATTTCCCCCCATCACTGCACAACTGGCACGCAACAACAACAGTGGCACCCTCCAAGCTGCAGATCCACGGAGAGACCACAGGGAACAGAGCTGGCTCGCAGTGCACTTGGGGATGAGCACCACACCGGCCCCGTAGCAGTATGGCAGTGTTGCAGACATGCGGCACCAAGCTGTACCGACAGGACTGGCTGCTGGTGCTGTTACGAGCCCACGTGGCCCATAACGCTGCTCTCATGCTCTGCCACATGGGGTCCCTGCCTCCTCTTCGTCCTTCATCCAGCAACGCAGGAAATTCTAGTTCAGTAAACAAGGCAACTGAAAACAGGACTGCCAAAGAGGAGTTCCACGGGAATATGGTTTCTTCTTTTCAGGCGTGGCTCTATGCCAGCTGCACGAGTGGAAGAGCTATGCCAAGCTGGATGCACTACGCTTTCCTTTCCACCAAGGGGAAGAACCAGTCCTGCACATGAAGTGCGATCTGGTGAAAAACGAAAGCTATGGATCAGAAGCGCACATTGCACCATTGTGCAAAACCTGAAGTACGAACACTGACAGGAGGACAGCTTGACTGCGGGGTCACCCCTAGAAGCAGCTCAAGGAGAAGGACCTGCAGGGAGGGGACTGGGGACACGGAGAAAGCAGAAGAGCAGAGCATCGAGATGGGCACGGGGAGTACTGAACATGATCAGTGCTTCTGCAAGAATCCCGGCTGGGAGCAGCAGGCAGTTACAGGAACACCCATGTCCAAAACAAAGCAAAATGGGTACGTCAGAGAGGGATGGAGAAGGGGCTTTGAGACCTTTTCTTCTGTCCTAGCTTAACTCTGTATTCATTACATTAACTCCGTATTCATTACATTCATTATGGGCAGAATTGAAATAGTTAAAAAAAAAGACAAATGTGTTTTATTTTCCATGATTTCTATCTGCTTTCAACAAGACCATCAGCTCGTATTTCTCTTGTTTTATGCAAAGATTCACGACAGGCTCAGTTCCTGAGAAGCATCACCAGGACAGACTATTCTAAGTGTGAGACCAAGACAGCAGACTGCCTTCCCCAAGCCAAACCCAGGGGATGGGGTTCCGCCTCTACATGTAAGTGCAGGCACGTAAGTTCCCACCACAGTCAATGGTGGGCCACTCAGTAGAGCACAGCTGAGCCAACCTCCAGCATCCTGCGGGTGGGACGTAGCTGTCCTAGTGAGGACCCCATCCCATGCCACAGGCGCCGATCCCACCCAACCTCCCAGCCACAGCAGGAGACAGCTCTGCCAGCCCCACGGCAAGGCTGCCGGGTCCACACCGATGTCTTGGACTCACTGGCATGAGGCGCCCAGTCCAGGCGACTCAGTCCAGGCGACTCACTCCAGCCTCAGGGCCAGCCACTGAAACTGCCCTGGGTGCCCTGGAGATCTTGCCAAGGGAAGAGGAACCATGCAGCTGCACTTGCATTTATGTGTCTGAGCATGGACGCTGAGGACAGCCTACAATTTTCCTTTAGTGCTGGATGAGCCTGTGAAATTAAAGCACAGAAATTTGCTAGTAATGGGGCATGAGGACATGGAAGGAAAGATGAAGGACAGAGAAGTCCCCATGCTCATCCCAGAGATCCCTCCAGTCCTACAAACAAGACAAGGCATCAGGCAAAAACCACTGGAAGCCACTCACCAGCCACGTGACGGGAGAAAAACTGAGATGTTCTGGCCCATTCTGGAGGACTCTCAGTGAACTTCACCCGTACTTCACTGAGAGGTAGGACATTGCTCTTGGCTGACAAACAGGTAGAGCAATTAGGAAGACGTTAAGCTAAGAACACAAGAGAAATGATTCCAAAGAGGGAAGTGCAGCACAAATGCACCATGTCAGAAGTAATTAAACCCATTTGACAAAGAATGTGAGGAAGATTTTTTTCTTCCTCTCTGCTCATTGCAAAATGCTAGGAGGCTGGATAACAAGAACAAGGATGTGGACTCCTACTGGTAACAGGAATTGTGATATAACTGTCAGTACCGCAATCTACAGACAACACCATCTTAGAATATTAAGGATGCCTGATTGATCATTATAAGAATGAGAAAGTCCTGAATGGGAAAGGAGGACCAGAGGAAGAGTTTACATTAAAATCCCATCGTCTATCGTATGGCCACTGGTTCTTCAGGACAGGACTTTGAACACATATGGATTAGCATCTGAAGCAGCCAGTTAAAACGTCCTTCATAAGATTTTGTGACAGACCACTAAAGAAAAAAGGCATTAACTTCTAAGTGTTTCTCTCCAAGTTGTATAAATCGACATTTGCACTATCAGGGCAGCTTCAACTTGAAGGAAAATGCTGGGTGCCCCGTCCAACAAGCAATAAAATACCATTTCATTTTCTGAAAAGGAGAAAAATGATCACTTTTCTATAGACACTGTTTCACTCCACTGTCAGGGAATGCTACTTTGGGTCTCAGTGTAACGAATAAAAATCTGCTAAACATTTGACTGCTGTCGAGTCAACCAGGGATGACCTGGGAAGCAGAAAGTCCCACTAGCCAGGGGAGTATTCGATGCTTGCGAAGGGAATCAGCCAAGGTAAGGTAGAGTAGGTAATGGATCAAGGGCAATGCAGGAATTTTAAAATTAAACAGAGAAAGTAAAAGGCAACTGGGAAGTCCTGAGGAACAATTTCTGTGTGACCCAGAACTACAACTTCATAAATCAAGGACGAGAACCACTGCCATGTGCGCCTCCCAGGTCAGCAGCGAAGCGCGGGCGGCAGTTACAAACAGAGACAACTCTAATAACGGGAAATGATGAACTAGATAGTGGTCATTATGAACTGAAAATTAGAAAATTAAGAATAATTACAGGAACAAATTACACAGGAGTAAAGAAACCCACATTGGGCCTGGCAAAGGACTATCAGAGAGGGGGGTTGCTGCTGCTGTTTAAATTTGATAATGGAGAAATAACCTCCCATCCCCGGTGCAGGCCAGTTGGTCACTGGGGAGACAGCATATAATTGCTAACAAACACAGATAGCAGAATGACCAGTCATCTCTTTTTTATTTTGCTGCTGTGGAAATACCTTATTTGCCTTTCCATTACCAAATAAGGATTTTTGGCACGAGCTACCTGATACTGAATAAATTGTTTACATCTATAGAACCCTTCTTATCTTCTTCCTGAAGATCTTCCTGGTCCAAAAAAAGTTAAGTGGCAAGTAAAACGATCCATGAAACTGTAAGTCAGAGAAATAACACTGATCCCGGGAAAATGCTGGGAAAATTGATTGGGAATTTAATTGACACAGCATTAAAGAATACCTGCATTGTTAACATTGCCCAATCAAGCTTTACAGTAAACAGGTCTTCCTACTCAAATGTAATTATTTTCCTTGGCAAATTACAAGTTTGATGGATGCAAATAGTTGTATTGATGCAAGACTCGGCTGAGTCCTACGTGACATCAAAAATGAGTGGTATAAAATGTCAGCCAGGCGTTTTCCAAATGATCAAAAATCCAGCTGGAAGAGCAGCAGTCGAAGCGGTCACTGGGGAACGTGGCCAACCACATGGGCGCTGAAGAGGGTCTTCAGGGTGTTGGACTTGACTCTAACCTAGATCCTCATCAATTACCCTGAAGTAAATGCAAATCTCTGATCAGATTCATAGATGCCACAAGGCTTGGAAGAGTGCTAGGAGCAATCGGGGCTGGGCAATCCCAGACATGGAGACCCTGCTGGATGCATCTCAGACGCTGCACACTGGGGAGGAGATGTGTGCCCTGCAGTCACAGCTCGGGGACCTGCTCCTCTCCGGGGGCCAAGCCAGACCTCCCCAGCCACGCTGCTGTGGTCAGCAGCCCAGGGAGAGCAGCATGCTCCCACCGTGCTCTTTCCATCCTCCAGCCTGGGCTGCATGGGAAGTCAACAGGAAGGAAAACAACCTCCCCAAAACCAACACAGCTCCCAAGCAAGGAACTGCTTAGCAGTTCCACTTCGTTCAGCCCATATGGGCCAAGTGACCCCAGGTTAAGGTGGGGACAGGAGGAACAGGAAGGGAAGCCCCCCCAGATCCTCCGTATAGCAGGATGTAATGTGGAGTCCCATCCCAGAGACGTGCGGTCGCCCCCACCCTCCCAAAGGTGGCCCCGGGAGGCCGGAGAGCAGGGACCTGCAGGGAGAGCCATGCCTGCCCATGACGAGTGGCACAGGCAGACGGCAGGCTGGAGGGTACCTGTGCTCTTTAAAACCTATTAAAAATGGAGTAGTGACACATAAGCCACAAAAATGACAGGAAAAATGGAGAAAATACCTTTGAATGAAAGACTGGAGGAGTCTGGCCTCTCTTTAATTAAGGAAGGGAAGATTGAATGTTGACTTGATTACCATGTATAAATACCTTCATGTGAAGGCATTCCAGGTATTAAAGTGCTCTTTAATCTAGAAGATAAAGTATAACGACAGCTGGAAGCTGAAGCATACAAATTTAAATGAGAGATGAATTTTAAACCGTGAGGGTGATTAACCAAATAACGAAGGAAAGGCACAAATCTTCTCTTCCCTGAATCAAGATTGATGACTTTCTGGAAAACATGTTTAAGCTTTGCTCAGTGTACACACACAGAGGGGGGGGAAGAGCG
>NW_009258310.1:337782-341267 GCF_000687185.1 Egretta garzetta
GCGTCCTGCGAGGTACAGGAGGTCGGGTCAGACGGTACAACAGCTCCATCTGGTCTCAAACCCCAGGAACCCGTGAATACTGCGCAGCGGTTTTGTGTCGTCGTTCCGTGTTCACAGAACAGACTGTAGAGCAAGCAGCAATGAAGCAGCTTTGCACAAGAATTAGGACTCCCGAGGTGAAGTGTCCAAGACTCCCTCCGCCCTAACAGTCTGCTCTCGCCTCTCATAGCATTCACCCTGATTTTGCCCTCGGTCCTGAACCAGATCCAAATTATTTGGTGTTTTTCCTTCTTCCCCCTCTACATTTAACAGAGCCTTTTCAGGACCCAAGAGCCTGCTCCTATGAGCCTCTACCCTTCTGTGAAATAACATCTGGGTTCAAACCACACCAGATCCAAAACCCTCAAAGCATCCTTCCAAGCAGTGCACTGCACTCGGCAATGCGATATCCTCCGGAGAGCTGAATCAGCTTTACAGGAGTGGAGGGCTTTGGAAGGAAAGATCCCCCAAAAGGCTTGCACGGTCTTGGGCAAAAAAGCAAGCCACGTGGAGCTGAGCTGTTCGGACACGCTCCAGGGCAGACTGATGGTGCTCACACGCTACCAGCTCTTTTTCTTGTAAGCGGTTGTTCATCGGGACACTCTGGCAGGCCCAGACAGAGTGGCGACACCAGCAAATTAAACAGTATAAACATTCCTGGGCACTATTCAAATGGTTTGGCAGAGTTTGGCTGCATCGGTTTCTACCTTCCCAGTTCAGGAGCTGGCAGAGACCATTCCCAGCAGGGAGCTGTGTTATCTGAGAGGATACGAGAGGTTAACGGTGTGAATGACACCACACTCCGCCACCTGATCTCAGCGCTGAAAATGGTCTGGAGACACCAAATTGCTGAGTGCAGAGGTAGCCAGTGCTTCAGAATCAAGCTGGAAAGCCACCCAGCTGAACCAGGAACATGGAAAGTTACTCATCAGATTGGAGTCTGCTCAGGGCTTGGAAACATGCCCATGATGCACACACAGAGGTCCAACTCCATAATAACTGCTAATAAGCTGCATTACTTTAAACCAGGAACAACAAAAGCAGTGACTCCCCTCTCAGAACAAGCTGCAAGACTTCACAGCAGGGGAAATGGGGAACGGTCCTCCCTCTCTGCCCCACTAGTAAGGAGAACATGCTGGGATCCGATCCTCACTTCCAACAGCCAGGAGCCTGCAGAGGACCCAACAGCCAGTGCCCCAGCAACCAGACTGCCCTAAGGCAAATTTTTCTCACATGGATAGGAGAAAAAAATAGAAAAGAAAAAAAAAATGAGGAAACCAGAGGCCAAGGTTTTATTTTCTTGACCCCCAAAATACTTCTTAAATCTTCTGATGCTTCATGAAGAGATCCTCGGGCAGCAATTTGCAGTAATTTGCATTCACCCAACTCGCCCGTCCCAGAGACACCCTCATCCTCCCCAGAATCCCACTGAAAGCTGGACGACCCCATGGCTCTTCCATTTCCTGCTGCATTCCCAGACTCTGCATCTTTCCCACACACACACCACCTCATCCCAAGAGCTTTCTGCAACTTCATGCTCCCAAACCCAAGCGTCATATGAAGACACACAACTGAGAAATTCAACCCACACCCCTCTGTTCCAAACCTTACACGTCAGACAATACAGCCTTTGCTACACCCCCTCAAGAACAAACGCTCCCCAGAGTCCCACTGTGTCCCCCGGATACTTTCTCCCCCAACCCTGCTCTGTTATCCCCCCTCTCTAGAGAAGCCAGTCTTACCTCCAGTATCTGGATCATGAAAGTTGGGGTCCAGTCCCTTCTCCAGCAGTCTGCAGACCTTCTCCGCATTTAGCATCTGCACATACTCCATGAACTTCTTCAGGTTTGCCTGCAGCCATGACACCCCAGGAAAACACAACACAGTGTTAACACCCCAACATGAAGAAAGAAGACAGCAGAGGAACATCCCCATCCAGGAGACCCAAGGCAACCATTAAGATTGATGGGGCAGCGCCCACCAGAAGCCATGGCACGTGAGGGTATGCTGGGAATCTACACGGAACATGGTCCCTCCATCCCTCTCCTCAAGACTGGGATTGCTGGATCACCCCATGGAAACTGCCAGGGGCTGCCAGCCACCACCCTCTGCCCCCACTGCAAGTCCCCACTTTCTGCTCCTACACAGCGCGAGGGCAGGCACACGTTGCATGTGCTTGTGAGATGGGCACACTGACAGGCACACCATGCATTCATCCGCGACGCAGCACGGCGCTGGCCATGGAAGGCGCTGTGCAAGCTCCGCAGCGTCCCAGCGACGGTGAACCGTGCTGCCTGGGGCTTCATCTGTGTCTCACAGCAACGCCATGTACATTGTGTTGTGCCACAAGCTCACTTTAAGGGTGTATCACCCATCTGCCTGTTGAACTTAAAACACTGAGGAGGCAAGATCAGGCTCCTCAAACGCTGGTCGTTATCGCATGGCGCAATGGGTACGGCTGGCACGCCGCCTGCTGTGGAATCCTGCTGTGTTCCTGGTGTAACTTTCTGCCTTTGGCCAAAGGCAAAACCTTGTTCTCCTGAGGGGAGTGCCCAAAAGTCCCTCCTTTAAGTCCACCTGGCAGGTTAGGGGTTGCTGGGTTTTCCCTTTTTTCTCTTTTGGACAGCTATACTTGATGAATCCACTCTTTTATTAAATTTCTAGACTCTAGAAATTGCAACTCTGCCAGGCAGGCAACACTTGGATGGAGTACGGCGTGCAAACGCCCATCTCACACACATTTCCAGTCCAGATCTCCAGACGTTTGACTGCAGGTTCGCAGGGGGGTTTTGAGCCTATTTTAGTTAAGCCTTGCAGCGGCCAGCTGTGGGAAAGGCACTCTAGAAAGGGTCTGACACAGCAGAAACACCGCGCTGTCCGCTGAGGGAAGTCTTTGGGAAAAGCTCGAGCCAAGCAGCCAAGCTGCAGCCAACGGTCAGGGAGCTGCTTTTGCTCCTGTGACCACTGCATAGTCCCTGCTCCCTGCAGGGGGGTTGGATGGGGTGACCTCTAGGGGTCCCTTCCAACCCAAACCATTCTGTGATTCTATGATTCTATGATTGATTCTATAGCTGGCGGAATGCGTCTGGGCAGGGCGGATTTTTCACCCAGTGAAAAAAACTCAAATTTCTACATTTTCCACTACTACGATATAGAAACACTGTACCATTTATGAAGCAAAGTGGATACCAAAGTGCTTCACTTCAAATTTCATTTTGAAGATGTCCAGTTGGAAAATAGAAAATGAAATTCTGAAAATGCCAAACAGGCTGCAGGAACATGTCTAATTCCTTTCAAAGGCCTCCTAAACCTGATCGCCCTCTACAGCTACCTGAAAGGAGGCTGTAGTGAGGAGGGGGTCGGCCTCTTCTCTCTGGTAACAGATGATAGGATGAGGGGGAATGGTTTGAAGCTGCGCCAGGGCAGGTTTAGGTTAGATATTAGGA
>NW_009258310.1:341576-350866 GCF_000687185.1 Egretta garzetta
CCTGGTGCTTTATCGCATGGCGCATGGGGTGCGCCTGCCACGCCGCCTGCTGTGGAATCCTGCTGTGTTCCTGGTGTAACTTTCTGCCTTTGGCCAAAGGCAAAACCTTGTTCTCCTGAGGGGAGTGCCCAAAAGTCCCTCCTTTAAGTCCACCTGGCAGGTTAGGGGTTGCTGGGTTTTCCCTTTTTTCTCTTTTGGACAGCTATACTTGATGAATCCACTCTTTTATTAAATTTCTAGACTCTAGAAATTGCAACTCTGCCAGGCAGGCAACACTTGGATGGAGTACGGCGTGCAAACGCCCATCTCACACACATTTCCAGTCCAGATCTCCAGACGTTTGACTGCAGGTTCGCAGGGGGGTTTTGAGCCTATTTTAGTTAAGCCTTGCAGCGGCCAGCTGTGGGAAAGGCACTCTAGAAAGGGTCTGACACAGCAGAAACACCGCGCTGTCCGCTGAGGGAAGTCTTTGGGAAAAGCTCGAGCCAAGCAGCCAAGCTGCAGCCAACGGTCAGGGAGCTGCTTTTGCTCCTGTGACCACTGCATAGTCCCTGCTCCCTGCAGGGGGGTTGGATGGGGTGACCTCTAGGGGTCCCTTCCAACCCAAACCATTCTGTGATTCTATGATTCTATGATTGATTCTATAGCTGGCGGAATGCGTCTGGGCAGGGCGGATTTTTCACCCAGTGAAAAAAACTCAAATTTCTACATTTTCCACTACTACGATATAGAAACACTGTACCATTTATGAAGCAAAGTGGATACCAAAGTGCTTCACTTCAAATTTCATTTTGAAGATGTCCAGTTGGAAAATAGAAAATGAAATTCTGAAAATGCCAAACAGGCTGCAGGAACATGTCTAATTCCTTTCAAAGGCCTCCTAAACCTGATCGCCCTCTACAGCTACCTGAAAGGAGGCTGTAGTGAGGAGGGGGTCGGCCTCTTCTCTCTGGTAACAGATGATAGGATGAGGGGGAATGGTTTGAAGCTGCGCCAGGGCAGGTTTAGGTTAGATATTAGGAAAAACTTCTTCACTGAAAGGGTTGTCAGGCTCTGGAATGGGCTGCCCAGGGAGGTGGTAGAGTCCCCATCCTTGGAGGTATTTAAAAGAAGGATAGATGAGGTGCTTAGGGATATGGTTTAGTGGTGGGATGGCAGGGTTAGGTTAACGGTTGGACTCGATGATCTTAAAGGTCTTTTCCAACCAAAGCGATTCTATGATTCTATGATTCTAAACAAAATTTTATCACATATTATTTTGCCTATTATTTTGATTTTGTCAAAATTTCACTTTCTAGGGGGAAAACTTAATACCTCTAGAACCAATTTTCAGAGGAGCCTGCAAATCCCCAAACTCGGGACCCGCAAGTTCATTTGTGCTATTTCTCTGGCACGCTGAGGGGACCGTGGTAAGGAGGAGACAGAAAACGTCACCAAGAGGAAACTTTCCGAGGATGAGACAAATTAATGCTGGGCTGCAAAGCTGATTTAAACCAAATTCCGTCTCTGTGTGGCTAGTCTGCAGAACCAAGCCTAAAATATATAGCACATGGTTTTTTAAAACCGGCACCATGGAGCCATGCCATAAACAAGCCAGGGCACACATTTAAAATTATATATCACCATCTTAGTGCATGACCCCCTGCAACGCTGCGCCGTGTCAGCAGAGCTAACGAGCTCAGGCAAAACCCTGCGGTAACGCAGCTCCTCTGCACCCGAGCCAGTACTCGACCCACTCGCGCTGGCTGTCTGCAGCGGCACGCAGACGTGGGCAGAGACGCCGAGGCCAGCGGAACACACGAGATAACGCACAAAGCCACCAACACGCAATTGAGTTACGAGGTTCGCTCCCCTTAGCGCCCCAGGGACAGCAGTGCAGTGAGGCAAAGCCAAGAAGAGCAGGGGTTCAGCGGGGGTGGCGGATGCCACAGCTGAGCCCTTGGTGCAGAGCGTGGCCCCACTCCCCGCCCCGACCACCTCGCCCACCCTCGGGCACTGCCTCACGTCCCTCATGGCCGCACCGGCCCAGGGCTGCCAGGACAGACCCAGCGCAAGCTCAGGAGCAAGGAGAAACCACTCAGGGGGTAAAAAAGGGTTGGGTCACCCGCGCCGGGAAGCGCTGGAAACGTCTACGTGCGGTACAAGCAACTCCCCCAGCGCCAACGCTCATCACAAGCGCAGCGAAAGGGCAACTGGCAGCAACCACAACAGGGCACGAGCGCTGCCGTTTCTGGTGGCAAGACGTCCCCCGGCCCTCGCCGCTGGGCGCTACTGCTGCCCCAGGCCCCTGCTCGCCTCTCGAGCGCCTGAAAGCAAAATCCACCTCCTGCTTCAGCACCCCTTCAGCTACTGCAGCAGAACCGAAACACTGAAGGAGATCACAGCTGCCTGCCAGCAATAGCACAGACGGGACTTGACAACTCCAGCAACCGCCTCCAAGATGCCATCCCAAAATGCCTCTTCCCAACCGCCACCCGATGGCACAGATTTAACCCTGTTCCTTCCGCTCCCGTTTGTCCACACGCCTCCTCTCCTCCCAGCAGCCGCCCAGCAGGCGATGCTAACACCCAGCAGATGATGCTCCATGTATGGCCCCACTAAACCCTGCGGCCAAGAATGGCACTGCCGATCCCACCAAGAACCGCGCCAGCGGTTGTGGGACACGTGGACGCATGAGCCGAGGAAGGGAACCCCAGCATGGAGCCCATCCCCTCATGCTGGCAGCCCCTGCCCACACAGGCCCTGGCACCAGCAGCTCTCCCAGGGCCACCAGGGACAGAGGCACTTGTGTGCTCCCTGGCAAGGCAAACTCCGTACGGCTGTGCAGCAATGGTGCCTCCCAGCAGTTTCACTTTCACGCTGCCACCAGACACATCCCAGGTGCTAACCTGAAGTTCTGCTCCCGAGGTTCGGCCAGTGACGCTCATTCCCAGCCCCAGAAATGCACCTTCTGCAGACCGTTGGCGCCCAGCAGCAGTGCGCTCGCTCGTATTCCTAGTTTTCCAGGTGCTCAGGAACTGAAAACGTTTTTTGACATGGGAAGCTGATGCACTGGGTCAACGTTCAGTGGTGCTTTTTGTACTTAGGGAACTGAAGAGGAAGTGCGTGAGCAAAAGGAGGATGCAGAGAGAGGCATCCTCAGTTCGGGGACCTGCATTCTCCCGCTGTAGATGCATGTTTGCCATCACGGTCCCATGCACCATGCAGGCGTTAATGGGGCTACGCATGGAATTTCCCTTCAGGGGAAATCAATTAGCACCCTGCATTTCCAGATGAAGAACATTCAAAGTATCGGACCAAATAAACAGCAGCACTTCAAAAATAATTCCTAAAGTCCAGAGGCTTAACCAGTTGGTTCTTACACAGGAAAACATTCTCTTTCCATGGGTTTGCGGCTGCCTCTCTGCTCCACAGTGTGCCCCAGATGTGCAGAGCCCACGTTAAGAGGTTGCTACAATTCACAAACATAATGCTATGGGGAGAGGGTAGGACACCAGCAGAGTGATTCCTGATCCTCCCTGGCCCAGTTCTGTTCCTCCGGTTTGTTCCTAAGCCCCAGGGAACAATGAAAATTCCTAAGAAAACTGAGAATATAGGCAATGAAAAAGACCATTCACCGGAGCTCAACGTCATGGCATTGCAAGAATCCCAATCCCAGGATTTAGGTGGCAGCCTTGTTCCACTTAGCAGCAAACCTGAATTAAGGCATAACAAGAAAAGAGACCAAAAAAGGGGAAAAATAAAAAGATCGCAACCCAGATGGTGTCTCGGATCAGGCTTACGGTCTGGTCTTACTAAGAACTGTGTGCGCAGCGGAGGCAGCGAGCCGTGGCAGGGGACACGGCCGAGCAGCCAGGAGCAGGGTCACCATACGCATTTCACTGCCAAAAGATGGTGGGTTGGGAACCACACGTTTGGGCAACGCGGCAGTGACCGGAGCGACCACAGCAACGCACCTGCGGGCACTGGGAGCAGCAGCGTCTCCGAGCAGAGCAGCCCAACGCCTCCCATTACCAGACAGTTTTCGGTTTCTTACTCTTTACTAACAGAGGTATATAATTAGCGCAATTAAGCTGCTTTCCAGAATAAAGTGAGAGAAAAATACGTTGTTTCATTCAAGTTCAATATTTCTGTGACCATAGAGAGAGAGGCCGCCATTTCTGTTGACAGAGCCTGGGCAGGCAGTCTCTACTTCCCGGATGGCTCTATGGCACTACACCAATAGCCAGATTTGGGCAATAACAGAGATTGGATTAGGTAAAAGAAGAGGAAATGGCTAATTGAGGCATCCTGGTCACTATAAGCTTGAAACCTTCACATCAAGATCCAGGGCCTCTTGGCCTCGGAGGCCTCGCCCACATCTTGGCTTTGCAGCCCAATAACCGGAGAACTGAAACCCCCATCACCCTCCCTGCTCACTCCCACACCTCCTGGGCATCCTTCAGCGTTCAGCACTAGGAAGCCTCCGCGGGGGAACCCCAGCTCTGCCAAGGCACCTGCCGCCAGGTGGGGTGCGCAGTCCCCCCTCGGCAGCCCCCGGATGTCTTGGGCGCGGCGGAGGCAGCGAGCCGTGGCAGGAGACACGGCCGAGCAGCCAGGAGCAGGGTCACCATACGCATTTCACTGCCAAAAGATGGTGGGTTGGGAACCACACGTTTGGGCAACGCGGCAGTGACCGGAGCGACCACAGCAACGCACCTGCGGGCACTGGGAGCAGCAGCGTCTCCGAGCAGAGCAGCCCAACGCCTCCCATTACCAGACAGTTTTCGGTTTCTTACTCTTTACTAACAGAGGTATATAATTAGCGCAATTAAGCTGCTTTCCAGAATAAAGTGAGAGAAAAATACGTTGTTTCATTCAAGTTCAATATTTCTGTGACCATAGAGAGAGAGGCCGCCATTTCTGTTGACAGAGCCTGGGCAGGCAGTCTCTACTTCCCGGATGGCTCTATGGCACTACACCAATAGCCAGATTTGGGCAATAACAGAGATTGGATTAGGTAAAAGAAGAGGAAATGGCTAATTGAGGCATCCTGGTCACTATAAGCTTGAAACCTTCACATCAAGATCCAGGGCCTCTTGGCCTCGGAGGCCTCGCCCACATCTTGGCTTTGCAGCCCAATAACCGGAGAACTGAAACCCCCATCACCCTCCCTGCTCACTCCCACACCTCCTGGGCATCCTTCAGCGTTCAGCACTAGGAAGCCTCCGCGGGGGAACCCCAGCTCTGCCAAGGCACCTGCCGCCAGGTGGGGTGCGCAGTCCCCCCTCGGCAGCCCCTGGATGTCTGCCCACAGCCCCCGGCTGCCACCTCGGCTGCTTTGGGCGAAGCAGCCCACCCCCAGTGAGCTGGTGTAGCCAGACCTGGGGCACCCGACATTCGCACCACCACCAGAGCACGGCACAGGTCCAACCAAAGAGCTCGCCCAAAACCAGCGCCGTGCCGCACAGCCAAAGCTGCCGGGCAATCCCCGCCCACGGCGTGGCCATCCCTGCCTGCCCCTCCTCACAGAGGGGACACAGGGGCTCTCAGGGAGCTACCCCCCACCCGGGTGCCACCATGGCCCCTGTAGCCGCCCCTGGAACTGCAGCACGTGGCGCGGTGCCAAACCAACAACAATTTGATCCTGGCTTTGATGCCTTCACTCAGGTAAGACTTCAGTTACACTAAAGGTACCTCTCGTCTCAAAACCACACCCGTTTCACCTGAGCCTGCGGCCCAGCCATATTTACAAGCAGTTATAAAAGTGTGCTAGTAAACGGTCCTTCTGCCTCTAGGCATGAGTTCAAGTGTGCTTTTGCCATTCAGAACCAGAAGCAAACACTTGGCTTTCCAAATCAGCTCAAACCCCTCAAACAAGTCCCACCACGTCCCTTGCTGGGCGCGTGGCAGCCACTTCCCACAATGAAGCCAGCACTGGTATCTACGTTCTTCCATGGCGGTTTTTCAGCTTATGCTGCACAGAAAAGCTTTCCTATCTGATTGTTTTCCATTTCAATTCAGCGAGAAACACAGAATATTTTCCTCATTATTTGGACTGATTCACTCAAAGCGGGAAGGAGGACTGAGAAAGTACGGAAGCTTGTTTTCCTCCCCCAATCTATGAATAAAACCCTGGTGGGAAAGGAATGAGATCTCCTTATTCTAACAACTTGGAGGATTTGGGGCCAGGTTTTTAAATGTCTTAAGGTGACCAGACATGAGGAGAGCGAGCAAATGTCAGACTCCCACCGACATCAAGGGGAGCTAAGCAGACGCCTGAGCCGCTCAGGCAATTCTGGAATCTCACCAGACACTTGCTTTTTTTCTGGCACTTAAATACCTTTGAGAATTTGTGATGAGAACCACTCGTACAAAACAAATCTTTCTGTTTAAAAGATCAGTCAGCTTTAAATACAAAAGATACATACTGATGAATTTACTCTTCATATTCTGTGACCGGTACATTCAAGCAACATTTATTTAAGTGATAAAGACGCAATCTAAAATGTTATTTTGCTTTAATTTTAATTTAATTTCAGCTTTCAAATGCAGTTTGATACAAATCAAAAGAATAAAAAAAAATCAGAAGCCAGTAAAGGCGTGACATCCCATTTCCTATAGGCAAAAATTAAAACCTAAATGTACTTATATGGAGTTATCTAACAGCTTAAGCAAATGCTCACAATGGATCTTCCTGGGAGCAACAGCACCGTATTTAGTGTGGAGATTACGGCGATTTGCAGATCTCTGTGCCTGGATGGCCACACACTACCCCGAGCAAAGCAAGCTCTCCCTGGGGAGGAAAAACCCCAAGACCCAGCAAAAACTCACACAAACAAAATCAAGGCTCAGACTAAGACTCCACTTGCTTTTTTAAGGGGTGTTTTAAGTCTGTTATTTCCCAGGTGCCTTCGCACAAGCAGCAGTAGGTGGCACAGCCCGGGCAGGGGTCAGGGCCCAGGGGCTGCGGGCAGGCGGGACCCATGGCGCCGCCGCACCGGGACCAATGAGGCCTTTAAGGAAACCGCGGCAGAGCCCAGCTCGTGCCTCCTGTACCGCCCGCCTGCTCCCTGGAAACCCAGTGGGAAGCAACCCCTGTCTTTGGGGTCCTCCTTCTTGTGGGTGCAGCCGCATTGCTCCCTGAGGAGCAGGATCCTCGCAAGGAGAGGCAGGAACCAAAGCCCGAGTCTGCCCTGACCCTCTGGGCTGCTGCCCAAACCACAGGTCTGGTGCTTCAGCTGGGCCCACGCGTTGCTCCCCGAAACGCCCGCCTCAGCAGATGACTCCTGAGCAAGTTTGAGGCACTTTTCCTGGCTTACAAGAGTGAGGAGGAGGTTTGTGCCAGCAGCGCCTGGGGACGGGGCACAGCTCCCGCCGCCCAGCTGGCAGCCGCCGCGCTGCAGCCCATTATCCTCCGCTAGCACCAAGCTGCAGGAAAAATCAACGCCCTCCAGAAAAGAAAAGCTCATTGAGAGGAAACTGGTGCAAGGGAACAAGCTTCTCTCTCTTGAATCGAGATGAAAGAAAATAAATGAGATATTCTTCTTGCAGGGAAATTATTCTGTCACTCGCTATTCAGCGCAGGCTGGGCGCCATGGGAAGCCAACGGCAGGCACCCGGCTCGGGTGCTCTGCAAGGGTGGAACGACAACACGGCCCTTTCACACCCCCCACACGCTGGTGCTTCCAGCAATTCCAGCACCAAGGAAACACTAATTTGTTCTCAGGGTCCAGTTTGCCCCAAACAGCAGCTGGGATTAAGGCAAGCCATCTGCTTTCCAGAGCGCGGTGGCTGCCGAGGAGCCACAGGCCCTGGAAGAGGCCGGAGAAGATGGACCTCCTCCCTCACCCTGTCGGCGTGACGGCGCTCACGCGGGCCCTTAGGCAGCGGCAAACGGGCACCGTGCCCCACCCGCCCGGCGCACCCCCGAGGCGAGCAGGACGGAGGAGGCCAGGCCTTGCGGAGGCCCGGGGGCAGCCCCCATCCTGCCGGCACGCCGGCTGCAGCCGGGACAGAGCCGAACTCCATCACAGCCACGGGCATGGGGCCATGGTTGGATTGGTCCTGAAGACAGCGCCGGTAACCCAGTGCTGCGGTCGTCCCTGCTGAGCGGGGCTTGCACGGCGCCAAGGGCTGCTCTGCTCCTCACCCTGCCCCACCAGCGAGCAGCTGGGGGGGCTCACAGAGCTGGGGGGTGGACACGGCCGGGACAGCTGACCCCAACTGACCATGGGGTGTCCCAGACCCCAGGACACCATGCCCAGCAATAAAAGCTGGGGAAGGAGGAGGAAGGGGGGGGACGTTGGGAGCGATGGCATTCGTCTGCCCAAGTCCCTGTCATGTGTGATGGAGCCCAGCCGTCCTGCGGATGGCTGAGCACCCCTCTGCCCACAGGAAGCAGGGAATGAATCCCTGATTTTGCTTTGCTTGCGCGCACGGCTTTTCCTTTACCCGCTAAACTGTCTATCTCAGCCCACCACTTTCTTCACTTGTACTCTTCTGTTTCTCTCCAAAGACGCTGAAATCCAGGCTGGCTGTTGCCGATGGTGGCCTGGATGGGCCGTGGTCACCTAGGGCAGCCTTCACACACTCAGCCTGCCCTGCTTGTCTGGGTAGAGGAGGAGAAATCAGAGACACACGAGAGGTCTCCTGCGCAAAGAGGCAGGACAGGGCTTGTTTGCGCCCAGCTGTGATAACCCAGTGGGTGAGGTCCGATGGGTTTCTTGCTGCAGCCCCGGGATGCAGATGGCACCGATGGCAGCGTGGAACAGCAAACAGCAAGACACCACCCTGCCCTCCATCTTCAAGGCTTGAAACCCTGCCCCAGCCTTGATCACCTTCCGCCACTATTAACGCAAAATCCGCCTTTAGCCCGTGCAAGTCCTCCAGCCTGAAAGTGGGTGCAGCCCCTGCCGACACGCTGCCTCCGCCAGCACACACCTCAGCAGCACACACGGCCGCTCCCAAAGCAGCGCCAGCGGCCCGTCTCTTCACAAGGCCCTTCACCGCCTGCACCAGCTCTTGCTGCTGTCTCGTCCCGGCATTGCCGTGGCCATGGCGTTTGCTCCCCTCACCCAGGCACACCTTGGGCGAAGGTATCCCCCATGTCCCGCTGCTCCGCAGAGCAGTGACACCTCACCACAACCACCCGTCTCATACGCTAACCCCAACACGAAAGGTGGTGACAGTCACACTGCAGACCTGCCACGGGTGTTGTCCACCAAGCTGACACTTCCCCATTGCTTCATCACCCTTGGTCCACCCGCAGCCCCTGCCTGCACACGCCCCAGCCCCACACCAGGGCCCCC
>NW_009258310.1:350960-367844 GCF_000687185.1 Egretta garzetta
ACGTGCTCCTAAGAATTGCTCTAAGCATGCTTTACATGTGCTGCTTCTTCCCCCTTCAGGGTGGCAATATCGCAAGTCTCTTGGTAGCTCAATGTCCTTCGTGGACCTTTTGGCAAATGCCCGTTTTTCTGCACAGATTTCCCTTTAGAAGCACAGGGCATTGCTCTTATCTAACACGCATTTTTTGCACTCCCATTTCTACAGTGGGAAAAATACCTGTAAGAAACGTCACTGCGTGCAGATCCCAAGAGGCACGAGGGGCTGAGGCTGATTGATTTTACCAACTCCCTTTGTTATTGCTACATGAAATGGGTTTCCCCACTCCTTAGAACAAGTCCACCAGCACTCAAAAGGAGGAGTTGGTTTTATTTTTCTTGTTTTCTTTTTCAATGGCAATTAAGCATCATGTTTCAAGGTCATTAAAAAGACTCAAGTAGCGTATCCTGACAGTGAGAGTCGGACTCTAAACTCTGAATACTTTCATACTTTGCTCTCATTCAGATGAGATCACGAGACCGGCCTAAAGCTTCCACGCATAGCACAGCCTCAGGAGCGTTCCACCACCCTCTTAGACCTAAAGCCAACCCTTCCCAGCCCTTTAAATTCCTGCATCTCAGACAAAATGGCATTTACAGGTAAGAGGGAAGCCCCACTCCTGGAGTGACCGCGCGGTCTGCACCACACCACAGCAGCACCACACCACGCATCTGCTCTCCCAGAAGAACACACCGACCCCTAAACGCACAGACAAGCGGAAACGGCCGCAGCAGCTGACCCAACGCATGAGCCTGTATGAGCCTGCAGTGCTGGAGGAGCTGCTCCCCAAGTCGGCCCAGAGACACCTCCTCGCTGTGCACTGGATGCAGGGAAGGACCCCCCCAGCCAGCCCTGCCCTGCCACCAGCCCCACAGCATCCCTCCACAGGGCTGGTGGCACGGCGGGAGGATTGTCCCCCCCGGCCCCTCATCTGGCATTGCCCGGCGCGGCACAGCAGAAGCAGGCAGCACTGTGCTCTTCGCTCGAGGTCTGCGGCCCCCAGCAGCTTGCCAGCTTTCTCTCTGCTCAGCCAGCCCCTGGCCCAGAGAGGAGCCCATGTCCCCCCACCCTCCATCCCCCTCTCACCCTCAAGCCAGCACCAGGAGGCTGCCTACGCATGCTCCATGCTCACCCCCTCCCAGCGAAACGGCATCGGTCTGCGCTGGGCGGGTAAGTCACGCTGCCGGCGGCTCTCAGTGCTGGCATCGCTCTGAGTTGCCGGCACAAGCACGTCTCCCCCTCGTGCCTCTCCTGGCACTACCCTCCGCGGCTGTCTCCGCCACCCCCTCACACTGCACCCCTGCGGGAACAGCCCCGGGGCAGGTCGAGGGCTCCTCTTCGGCCCCCTCAAGCACTGCAGCCCACGGTGCCCACGGGCCCTGGGAAAACACCAGCCAAAGGCAACGCTCGTCAGCATCCGCTCGATGGAGGCAAAAGGAAGCAGAGACGCCCAATCCCGCTCAGATGCCATATTTTATCAGCAAGGGATGGTTTAAAAATAAAGAAACAACATGAAAAGATTTGGTTTTTAAGTAGAAATTAAAGCATGGAGATTAAGTGAGTATTTAATAAAGTGCATTTATGGCTACCACACGCTGGTAGGGGAAGCCCTCAGATGCTGCCGCTCAGGTGTCCCTGTGGCAGGGGCCTCCAGCCCTCCCTCCAGCAGGCACAGTCCCTCACCGGCAAGGCTCAGGAGGACCTGGTGCCAGGAATTTGCTGCCTGGATATTCTTCTGCCACCAGACAGAAGCCTCATGACTTTAATCTTCGCGAGTCAAACCTGAACCCTAACAGCATTTTGTTTCTCGTTTCTGCAGCTCTGCAAACCAAAGACAGAGGAGCTGCTGCTTGCAGCCACAAGCCAGAGGACCTGCTTCTTCCCACGAAGATGATTTTCACCTTTGGGGTAGGTCAAGCCCTTTGGGAGGTGGTTTTCTTCCCTTCCGCTTTACGTCTGTGGCTCCACCTAGCTCAGCTCCTGCTGTTGTAGCTGTTAACTGAAAATTCACAGCCCTTGCCATCCTGTCCTTGCAGAGCAGATGTGACCAGAAGCAAAGCACCACCCTGCATGCCCGTGGCAGAGGCAACACAGGCTGCCAGGAGGCCAAGGAGGAGGCACCGGTGCCCGGGTGCGCCTCCACGGTCACCAGGCCCTGGGCACCTCCTGCGCACGTCTTGGCACCGCTGGCTGTTGGGCGAGAGCGGCCGAGTAGCTGAGAAGGGTCAAGGCACACAACGGCACGCGTCTCATCAGAGGGCGAAAGGAAAACAGCCAACAGGCTGCCCAGCCCTTGGCAGGGAGCACAAGCTCTGCACGGGGGGGTTCTGAGGCAGCTCGTGATACACAGCAACGAGGGAGCCAGCAGGGAGCCCCGGGGTCCTGGCCAGTCCTGCGTCCTTCCTAAACAAGGACCCCCGAAGCCTCTCTGCGTGGCCTTCCCCAGCATGGTGCCCTCCACACATGGGCCGTCCCCATGAGCCTCTCCATGCCACCAGTCCTTGCCCCAGCCCCACCCCCAGCCTTGCCCAGAAAATGAGTTTGATGGGGGCTGCAGCGTCCCCATGCCACCCAGCAGTTCGAATGCCACCCAGCTGCGCAATGGCCACCACACTACTGGAGTCTACCTCCTTCCTCCTGTCTTGCAGTTCCCACATGCCCCAGCCTCCCAGGAACCACCAAAGTCCCCATGGGACTACATGTCACCTGAAGGCACAAATACTAGTGGCAGCAGAAATCTTCTGGTGGGTCCAGACCTCCCCACAATTACTCTTCTTAATCTCTTAGGCAAAGTCCCAATCATGGGACCACCACAGCTGTCCAGGGGAATGGGAGAGGGCAACCAGCCAACACGCGCCCAAGGCCTGGTCACCATGAGCATCCCTGACCCTCCAGCAGTGCCACCTGGGGCATCCCTGCCCACAGAGCCTGGTGGCTTTGGTGGGGCGTCTCTCCTCCCAGGAAACATCCATGCGTGCAAAAGTGCCATTCCTGCCACACTCCCTGTTCTCCAAACACCCAGAGGGTCCACTCAGTGCCTGCACTGTTAATCTTGACACGTCTTGATCACTGCCCGCAATGTGTGGGGGCTGCAATAGACCAAGAGTGCTTTCTACTTCACATGTGGATCCTACCAGCAGAATCCTGACCCAAACACATGGGTGAAAGCCAGAGACAAAGCAGCAAGCCCGCGTGCAAGGCAGAGGTGTGCTGCAGCCTCTCGCTGGGGAAGGGAAGGCATGCTCCTCAGCGTGCACCACTGTGCTCTCCAGGCATTTAGTGACTCTCCACGCCAGAGAACAACGGACTGGCTGAAGAGAAGCTTCATGTGCTCCTCCGCCTCACCACCCCATGGGAAGCTGACCCCACACTCCCGCAGAGCCCAGTCCAACCACACCTGCCTGCTAGCACACGGGAGCCGTGCCAGTCTGTCCCTGCGTGGGCGCCCGCCATGGCTCAACAGGGTCCCTCAGCTTGCACCCCCACCTAAACCACCCCAGGCTTCAGCAAGCCCCATCTATTTCTCATGAGTGCTCTGCAGTCTGGCAAGCAGGGAAGACTGAAACATCCCAAAACCCGGTGTCCTCCCGGTGACCGGCCACCCTCAGCGCTCAACAGTGGTACCCGGGCTTTGAGCTCGTCAGCTAGACGCCAGCCTTACCTTCGTGTGGAGCTTGGCAAACTGCTTGTCATCCAGCAAAGTCTGGGTGTACACGCGCCTTTTGTACCGGAACTGCAAGAGGGAAGAATGTCAGATATGAGATGAACAAAGCCCGCTCAGCACCAAACCACTCTCATGCTGCTCCAGTCAACATCATCTTGCGTGAAGGCACTCAGTCTCGGTCTGAAAACAACAGATACAGAATACCCTGTTCTCCTTCATAATTTGCTCTAATAGTTAATTGCTTTCCTCACTAAAGAAATTCTGACAGTTTTTCACATGAATCTGTCTGGCTTGAGCTTCCAGATGGTGTGGGCTTTGTTCTGCTGCCTCCCAATTAATTAGGGATATCTTTAAGAAGAAAATGGTTTTCCCCAGGACGGTTCTTACACAGGTGGTCTAGAGCAGACTTCCCTGTCAGCAGACGGAGCTCTACATCTCCCACTGAGGGATCTTCTCGTCTCTTCTCAGATCATCGCTGCTGCTCTCTCCTGCACCATGCCTCTGCCCAGCGTCCTTTCAAGTATGCTGGCTGCCACCCCCACGCTGCTCCATCACCAACCACTTCCACCCCAACCACTCCCAGAACACACTCTCTGCTTGCCCGGGTGCACGCTGCAGGACAACAGGCTCGTGCTGTGCCACAGCCTCACACTGGGAAGCGCTGTTCGGTTTCTTGAGCAAAAGGCTCAAAAGTTTTCTTCAGAAACTTTGTTTTCCACAACGAGAGCCCTTTCTTTGCGAGCAATCCCAGTCCCTGTAGGTTTGTGATTTGGCTACTTGGAGCATGCTTCAACAACGCTTACCAAACGACCCAGACAGTGCCACTGACGTTGCTGTATTCCCGCCAAGCTCTGTGTAGCAGGACTTTGTTGGCAGTGATTTCGCATTGACACCCCGACCCCTGGGGTAACCACATCAAGCCTGACGTTGCTCCCCAGGAGACCCCACTAGGAACACACCCACACAGAAATGATCGCAGCAACAACTGCTTTGTATCACTGATCAGCTGGCACTTGTCCTACCGACGTTTTGTAGTGCTCATCCGGAGCTTTCCCATCACGTAGAACACAACCAAGTACCCCCAAGTGGCTGCTACCTTTGTGTCGTTATCTTTATCAAGCACAACTACAATTCCTTCAAGAATGAACCTGGATTTGTTTGACCAGATCTCTTTTCACTGAATGAATTGTATTCTGAGATTTTGACTTGCTATGAATGTAATCCTCCATCAACATTTCGTTATTTCAGCTGGAACCGACACCGAGCTGTCTTTGGACGGCAGTTACAAAGCTCATCCCGGTTACTTTTCAATACTGGCAAAATACCAGCACATTCTCAGTCTGTCACAAACTTGTGCCACTGGGCAGGTATTTTCTCACCCAACTTTTTTTTCTTTTTAATCATTCCAAGGTAAAAATTGTCTTGCCCATTGATTCACAGATGTTGGTTCTTTGCAGATGCTGCCAGCATCAGGGATCCTCCGTGCATCCCTATGCAGCCATGCCAGCAGCCTTCGGTGGTTCCTCTTCACACCCAGCACCACATTAGAGGGTCTGAAAACGAACTCCACTCCCAGCCTCCACCCCCCAGCCCTGGGCAGCGTGGCTCTGCAGACCACTCGCCTTCAGCTTCTGGCCCAAGCATGCCGGCTCGGGTGGACTGGCCCACTGCCGCTCTCCCAGCGCCTGGGCAAGGTCCTGGAGGGCTCCCAGCTGCCCCATGCTACGCAGACGGGGGCCAGGGCAGTGCATCCGTGGGGCAGGTCCGAGAGAGGGAAGCCAGGCTACATCAGCTTTGCTGCAAGAGCAATGCACGCTGCCTCCCAGGCGCAGGGCAAAAGCCTCATCTGAGAAGAGTGAAGTTGTACAACACGGAGTCAGCTGCTAAAAACTGAGCAGCAAAACTTCTGAAGCACAACCGAAGTGGGCAGCCGACCCTAAGCCAGTCATGTCCCAGCAGTTTTGCTTCAACAGCTCACCCCCGGACCGGAGCGGCGCAGGGAGCACAGACAGGCACAGGAATTTCCAAATCTCATTCAAATTTACATGGTGTATAAACTGAATGTGTGGTGATTAATAACGGTGATGTCCTGGTTTCGGCTGGGATAGAGTGAATTTTCTTCCTAGTAGCTGGCATAGTGCTGTGTTTGGGACACAATTAGCTTCTGACAGTAGGGAACAACCAGTAAGGTAACACAGGATACAGTGGGTACCCCCAAACGCACAGGAGGGCAACTGGATGCCCGCAGATGGGCAGGCAGACCCCTCTGCATGTTGCTTGGTCACCAATGTGCTGCGTTGGAGCTGCTACTGCATCCCAGTAAAGGAGTCTGGAGTCGCTGCAGCTCTCCCCAGCGTAGAGCAGATCCAGCATCCCACCTCTCTGGCAGCCACTGCAGGTACCTGCTGTTTAATGTGGGTTTTCTGTCATATGCCCAAACCCCTCATTCATCTGATTACCTTCATTAGCCCTGAGGGCTAATTTATCTTTTGGGTTCAAGAAGCCTCAGTGGTGTCAGCATAGGATTTATGTCCTGTAAATAGATTCCAGATCTGGGTTTTCCAGCGGGATTCTCCAGTGCTCAGCTGTCAATTCTTGCCAAACTACGAAGAATCGAAGTGACATGCAACAAATATCCATGCCAAGTCTGCATTTAGATGTGTGTGCCAAGACATTAAGTGTGGACATTACGCTAAATTATACAAAACCAAAGCATTAAAGCCTGCATAAGGAACATTAAAGAATTCACTACCTTATAGGTTTATTTGCAAGCATTCCTAATGTCATTCCAAATGTTTTTGTCTACGGTAAATGTTAGTTTGCAAAGAAATTGTGCTGCACTTTCTTTCCAAATTAGTCAGGATTAGTTATAACAGCAGCATTCACGCGTGCATGAATATAAGAGCTCGTACAGCTCAAGTGTGTAATGCTTTCTGAATAGACTTGGTGGGTAAAATAGAGCACAAGATCCCTAAATTTAGAAGGCCACATGCAGGTCACTGGTCACAGCCAGCGGCAGCCCATGGAGCCCAAGACTCACTGCAGGTCACCTCAGAATGAACACCTGCGTGTGATCACCTGAACCCCAGCCCAAGGCAAAAGCTATGGTGAGTGTAAGTACACAGTGAGTTCAGTGCATGTCTGCTCTGCTTCAAAATAGTAGGGATTCTCCTTCATTCTCATCACACAAGTGAGGGCCGTGCAGGGACAGTCATCTGCTGTCAACGCATGGTCGCATTCCAGCCTCTACAGTAACTGAAAATTAAATAAGATAAACCCAAGTCCTTCAGCCTCATATTCAGAGATCTCCCTGACTTCCCTCTGCCCCTAGGAGCCTGGCTTCCCTTCCGTTACTGCAGCTCCCCATGGCAGTTACGCACCACCAGAAAAAAGAAATTTTGATCAACAGGATGAGAAACCAGGGAAGCCGTTCCACGGGGCTCTGACAGATGTCACGGAGCTCTCGAGCAGAGCCCCCAGCAGCTAAAACTGAGGCATTTGCTGCAGCTTTTCCTCAATGGAAGCTCCATGAGTAAACACACACCCACACAAATGTCTACGCTTTCACTCCTGCTAGGGAAACGGGGGAAAAAAGAGGAGGGGGATAGGGGGCATTAATATCTGTGGTGCCTACAGAGACTACAGTGGGAGGGATCACAGAAGTCCTACATACCTATGTACATATACTATGTACGCATGTATATCTATAGACATAGACCTAGATATACACACATTTAAAACAAAAAAAAAAAAAAAAGAAGACGGCTACCTCCAAGTAGGGGACAGGAGTGTCCGGATTCAGGGGGTACTCCCTCAGCAGGCGTTCCTCATCCAGAAACTTCCCGGCCCTGCCGTTGAAGGCCGGCTGGAAGAGCCCGTAGTTCAGAACATCCTTCAGGCTGTGGTTCAACGTGCAGAGGATGCGCTGCTTGGAAACCCACACGGGAACGTCTGGGTTCAACCTCAGACACTTCTGTGGAGAGAGGCAGAGGGAAATTAGAGCCAAGCATCACCAAGGTCCCGTACCCCATAGCTGCTCCCAGGAACAGCCACAGTAAGGACAAGGACGAGGATAAAACAGGAAAGCCACAATCCTTTCCCTGTCAGTGGATTATGGGAAGGGGAAATGAAGCGTGAGAGCAGGATGAGACTTCGCAGATCCCTCCTAACGCATTTTGTGGGGTTCAGGACAGACTCAAACCCTGTAAGTTATAACATCCTATAAAACATGAGACATGTCAGAGAATATTTTATGGCCTAATAACAGTACAAGAGCAAAACTTCACTTAAAAATCCCCGATAGGGTGTAAAGTGTCTATTGACTTCTCCACCACAGACCTCATAGGTGTTCAAAGGACGGAGGGATGAACGGCAAGCACCCTGAGCCCTGCCAGGAGCCGAGGGCATCCAGCAAGGTCCTCCCAGAGGCAGGCGGGGAGGAGAAGAGCCCGCACGGGGACTCTCACTTCCCCATCTCACCCCACAACTGCAGCGGGTTTCCCCGGTACCGTAAGCAGCTTCCCTCCCTCCTCATGACCCAAGTCATCCAACATTTACAGCCCATCACCTTCAGGGTGTACTTCCTACAGCTGCGGCTCCCGGTGGAGCAGGCCAGCCGTGGGAACCGGCCTTGGCCAGAGCCCAAGAGCCGTGCAGCCCAGCGCGGGTGCTGCCACGCTGCCGCCGTGCCCCCTCCAACCACGGCGGCCGGGCACCAGGCTCTTCACAGCATCCGCTCCTGCGGGCAGAGAGCAGGAAAGCACAGAGATGCCACGCTGGCAGCACCAGAGGTCATCCCACAACAGCCTATCCCTATCGGCAGCCACCATTTCCCTGCCCAGGTCCCCAGTTTTGCATTTTGGCCCTCAACCTTTCCTCGCTCCCATCACTTTGCTCTCCTCCTTGTTTGTCTCTCCTCCCCCTCCATACTTTCTGCGGGGGGAGACGACAGCATTAAGTCTTGTTTCAGCGTTTCATTTCAGAGCCACAGCCGGGCAGCCCTGTTCAATGCTCCCGGGTTTCGTGCTGGAAGGCAGAGGGAACAACCATGCTGCCTGCCCCCAGCAGCCACCGCTCTCCCAGGCTGAGGCCATGCAATAGGGGACTGGCGGTGCACACCGTGTCCAAGGGACAGACCCACATGGCAGCATAAGCATGTTTTGTCCAGGAAGGTGTTGAGCCCCGAACACAGACATCTACTTGGATTTCCGAACAGACCGACCGACTTGACCCCCACCTCCTCTGCGTGCCCAGTGGCACTTCCAGCAGCCGCAATGGACCCACAGCACCAGAGCTCCCACCACTGCTGCCCCGTGTCCCCACCAGCCCGGGAGAAGGACACTCACCCAGGCATCAGAAGTAACCACGCATCCTCTCTCACCCCTTCAGCCCCACTTCCAACTCCAGAATTTAACCCCAGGGCCTCTTTCAGCCCCTTGTCCCCTTAAGAGCACCTTTTTGGTTCTGTGGATTAAACAGGCACTGTTCTGAAAAAAATTGAGTGGCTTTTCCTAGAGAGAAGCAAGCGGCCCTGCTGGGCGCAGGGTGGAAGCCAGCGGAGCACCCCTGCTGCTCCATGCGGTGCCAGCCCCCCGCCTGCGCACCACCACCCAGGAAAGTCCCCGTGCCGGACAGAAAGCCACCGCGCCGATGTCGCGGCTCATTTTCCTCAGGCAGGGATAACCCGCACGTGGCAGCTTGCATCCACGCTGCGCCGAGAGGTCAGCGTTATCCGTTTCATCGCTGACCATATCAGCGAGGCAGCGCGCTCATCCGCCGCGGCATATCCGCCAGCAGGGCCCGGGGGCGAGGCAGCCGGCTGCTGGTGGGATCAGGAGCTCAAAACCCTCGAGAAACGCCAGCTCTGCTCTCTTGCGGTCCTCACAGAGAAGCAGAACATGCATCATTTTTCAGGAACCCATCAACAAGAAATAAACATCATCTGCATCTTCCCACACGCTCACCTGGCCTCCAGGACTCCTCCTCGCTGACAAATGACGCTGTTCAACATTAAAATATGTGGCTAAGGGGCAGAAAGCACCGACAGGCCCCCGCGTGTGCACAAGCGCAAGCACCGGTGGAGGGAAGGCCCCAGCATAAAAAATGCTGAATTTTACACCAAACTTTATACTGCAGAGACGTACTCTGGCAAGTATTAGCACTTGGTATTGATGAGGTAAAACAACTTCCACCCCACAGTGTTGTCCCTTTCTGTCTTTAACTGGTGTCAGAAATTGGAAAGAAAATGTCTGCTCCAGCTGTGAGGCTGAAAAGCTGCACAGCCCTTTGGGGGCACAACTCGCACCTCAAAGGTCTCTCGGGACCCTGCTCCTCCAAACATCACTGCCTGTATCCATGACTTTCTTGTACCAGGGACCCTGCAACTAAACTTGCGTATTCCGCTCCATGGCGCAGCAGAGCCACACCGGGAGCAGCCCAAACCCACGAGGGCAACCCTGCCACCCCTGCCAGAAGGGCTGCAAGGGGCATCTTCGTGCAGGAGAAAGCTGCCCTGTGCGCAGGGGGACCGGGATCGCTGGCCTCCAGCAGCCACAGCAGGGAGGGCTCCTCTGCTCCCTGTCCCATGAGGGCTCCATCGCTCTACCCTGGCCCCCCGTGCGGCCGGGGCAGCCCCGGCAGCTCCCACACTGGCACCGGTCTGGTCCCGAGCAGAGCGGGGCTTGGCTGCCCGAGCTGCGGATGCCATGCCAGGCACCGACCCCACCTCCATCAGGCAGAGAGGCTGAGCTGGGATGGCGTGGGGCAACCTGCCACCACCGCGTGGAGGGATCCAGCCAAGGAACAGCAGCTCACGGGGGGTGCAAGTAAATTCCAACCCTTAGGGTTTGGACACTCAAGTCAACACCTAATTTTAAAAGGAACCAAATTGCCTTGTACGGCCCCAAGCCCACAGGGGAAGAAAGGTCTCTGCCCCTTCCTCTTGACACTCTCCTGAGTCGAGAGGCTCAGTGCTGTTCCCGGTGTTGGTCCCCAGGAGGGATCCCCAGGACCCAGCAGAGGCAGCGCCAGTCCCGGCACAGCACAGCACCCGCAGAGCCCAGCCTGAAGCCGGGGCAGGTCCCAGAGCCGCAGGCAGGCTCAGAGGAGGGCAGGGTGGGAGCAGCTTTCAGGACAAGTTGCTTGCTCTGGTTTGCAGTTACAAGTGATAATTTCTTCCATACAATTATGAGCTCTGATCACAACAATCAAAGCCTTAGGAACAACTCCTGGAAGAAAATGGTACAGCTTCTCAACTGTCAGACAGCACGGATGGCTCCTTCCTGAAGGAAGAAAGGGCTCAGAGCTTCAGATTCAATCCTCAGCAATGCGCAGGATGACAGACAAGATATTCAGGAGCCACCCTGCAATAATGACAATAAAGAACTTGCATTCGACAATCTCTTAAGAGCAAAAAAGCCCAAAATTCTTCATCGAGGAGCACACAAATGAGAGAGAGTTGAAAGGAAATTAAAAGCAGCAGCTGAAAAGGTAACGTGCCTGCAGGCAGCAGGAACTGTGTTTCATAACGCCCCATCAGAAGCTCCGAGCAAATGTATGGCAAAAATGAACAACCCTACAGGAAGATGGAGCAGCCAAAGCAACAGAGCGGAGGCATCTACCGAAAGTAAAATATTCCCTTTAGAAAATGGGAGTTGCCTCTGAATGGGAACAGAAGAGAGCACAACCCTGCCATGCCATGTGCAAAACGACAGTGGCGCTGAAGTCCTAAAAACTGACAAAGGCAGAGGGAGAGGGGAGCCCGACAAAGTGGGTGAGGGCAGGAAGCAACCAAGGCGCGGGAGTCCCCCAAGGAGGAGTCCCGGCACTCCCCCCATCAGGACCGACTGCAGGACAGGCTCCTCACCGGCCACCATCACAACGGGTGCCATTGCAAAGCCTCTCGCAGACAAGGAATAAACCCCCCCAGCAGATGCAGGAGCACGGCATATTCGAGAGCACAACTGCAAGCGGTGCCAATCGCCCATGCACGGCGCTGGCTGTGGTCTGCCCCACACCCTGCAAACCCTCCCGGGAGCAGAGCACAGGCAGGAGATGCTGATACCCAGGAGGGGCTCCGCAGTTCTGCCGTGCTCGGGACCCAAAGGCCTGGCCTCTGTCACAGGAACATGGACAGGAACCACAATAAGCATTTACGTCGCTTATTTTCTGTGGAGCCCTGCCCCGCAGCTACGAGGAGAGCCCGGAGGAACCCCACGCCGACCAGAATAAGGCTGGCCTGCTTACCAACATGCACGCGCGGTTCCAAAATGGTCCCTTGCTGCCATGAACTAAAGTGCCAGAAGCAAGAAAACGCTCTCTCAGGTCCCTAGCTGACACAGACAATAGTAAACAAAGGTGAAGGCCAACGAGGCAGGTTTCCTGACACCGGAGTTAATTAGCAGAGTCACACAGGGCCCGTGCTGGGATCTGGGCTGAAGCGACGCAGAAAGGGCTGCTTGGACACTCACGAACTGGCAGCACATCCAGATCTTGTGCGTCACGTGCAAGTCTGGTGGCAGAAACAGGAAAAAGGCAAAGGGGAAGAAGACAAAGGTGACCGGCGGCAGAGCACTCTCTGCGGAGGGCAAACGCACGGCGGCTGGGCTCGGAGCTGGCGCGGAACCTCCTGGAGGAGCGTGCAGCGCTCCGCGGCGTGGAGCCAGGCACTTGCACCGGGCGAGCAGTGGCTCCTCTAACACCAGCACTAGGACAGAGTTACAGGGACAGGCATGGTGTGCAAAACAAACAAGCCCACGTAACTTTTTCACCTTTCCTTAAAAGATTACATTTGGGTTTCTCCAATTATACATTTTTTTCTTCCCAATCATTCATTAAAAGCCACTCCCCTTAAGCAGCGGTTTCAGCAGCAAGCTCTCCCTGCGACCCGGGGCAGACATCACTGGTCCCATGCAGCGTGCGAAATCCCGCAGGAACCTCCCGGCCTCGCTTGCGTGCCAGTGGGAGAAGGGATCAGAGCCACAAGAGAGCCCTGATGAGGAATCGCCTGGAGCACTCCCACCAGCAACCCCCCAAACCCAGCACCAGCCCTGCGGGGCAGAGGCTGAGGAGCCAGCAGCAGCCCCCACGTGCAGGCGGCCCCTGGCCACGGACTGTGGGATGGGCTGGCCATCACCACTGCAGCTTGTTTCCCTTCATGACTGCAGCCCAGGGAAGGAGCTGGGCTCCGCAGGGACCAGGGCAGAGGAACCACCACTCCGCATTTTCACTGAGGAGAAGAGGAATCAGCGCAATCATTCTGTGCGCTGGATGCTGGCAAAAGACAAACTGGGACCAGCTTAGAGAGCAAGCTGTGTATGCTCGGAAAACAACAGGAATTTCTGGGCTTAGATCACCTCCTGAGGAAAGCTCTGGCCCTGCCATCCACTGTGCTAAGCGCCACGCGGGGAGAAGCCGCCTCCACCAAAAGGAAACATGATAAAGAGCAGGAGGGAGGTTCTCAGCTCCCGCAGGAAGGCACCCGGTGCACGAGCCCTTCTTGCAGAGTTACGTGCTGTAGATAATGAAGTATTTTGGCTCTATGGGCTTCCCAGTGAAACGGCTGCTGCTCGTGAGCCAGCCTGGAAGGACGTTATTGAGCGCTGCGCCATCCCCCTGAACCCACTGCTGAGGCAGGAAGCCACCCAGTTACCTCTCTTTAAAAAACAGGAGTCCAAGAGCCCCTTTATTGCAACTCCTCAGCGGCACTGACAGCAACAACCAGCACCCTCCTACAGTCCCACCAGCCAGCGCTTTGAGGAGCAGCTGCCTCCGATACAAACGCAGCTTGAAATGACTGTTTGAAGAGATTCAGCTCCTGATTAGCTCTAAGTGACTGGTTCAGGCAAAACCTCCCTTTTACAACTGCTTTACTATTAGCCACCTGCATAGAAAGGCTGCTGAAGAGCAGAATCACCACCGGTGTCATCCAACTGCTGAACTCTTCATACAAGAAAGACAGCACAGAGGAAAATGCAGCCGTGTTGGACCTGCAAACCGAGGTGACCCCACCAAAGAGCCCAAGAGAGGTTAAAGACACGACTATGGCCCTCCAAAACCTGGGAGTGCTTTCTGCTTGGCTCACCACACCACCCCCACAGCCAACTGTCCAACTCATGGGCAGTTGGAAAACGAGGGCCCGGGAACCTTCAGCTCTGTCTAGGGATGAGGAAAAGCCACGCAGAGCAAAGCTGCTTCTGGAGAAGATGGAGCGAGGTCTTCTGCTCATCCAGCATCAAGACTGAGACACGCTAGTTGGATGGGTAGGTCCTAACAAACAAAAGAGAGACAGAACTTCTCAGTATGAAGGAGCAAGTGAAATTGTTTGACTGTGGAATGGAAGGAACCAGTGAATAGAGCGTACTGTAGCTGCCTTCGTAGCACACACTCAGCGTACCCTCCGATTCAGCATGTCCAAAGCCAAGAGGCCCTGTAAGATCATCTCGCTGCCCTCTGAGTTCCAACCAGTAACTCCCATAATGAACTGAATTACTTGAATTTGACTGAGGGTTTCCCGAAAAACACCCAACTTGAGTCTAAAAACGCTACATGATGGAAACCACACTCCCTTCTTGGATAAATTCGTAAGCAAATGCTCATCCTCAGTGAAAAGAAGGTACGTCTCTGTTCCCATTGGTTTCCCTTGTTTAAACTTCCAGTACAATCCTCATTCCTTGTTTCAATTTCTCCATGACACTGAATGGCTCTTTAGCACTCAGCTTCTTGCTGCACCTGTAGCCCCCGTTTAACACCAGCACCACTCAGGCTCGCTCAGGGCAAGCAGAAGAGGCTGATGTTCATAGATGGTAGCGCATTTTCTCCAGATCTCAAATAATTTCTGTTGCTCTTTTCAACACCCTCTTTAATTTTAAATACACTTTCTGAAGTGCAGAACCAGAGCCAGAGGCAATATTCCAGCATCTGTCTCCCAGCTGTCATATACAGCTATAAAATATTGTCCTCGCCTCAACTCTCCATCCCCTTGCTTCCATCTCCAGGCATCGCATTGGCGCTTCTCACTACAGCCTGTGGCAGCTTGGGTTCCGTTTACCCTGACTGTTCCATTCCTTGCAGGTGGCCAAACCCCACGTCCCTTCCAGGATACAGCTCCCTGTTCCCCAGATCGGCCAGCAGTCCTCAGTTACCCACAAAACTCTGCATTCCAATGAATTAAACAATAACTTACTTGGATGGGCCCAGGGCTAATTTGCTCTACATGTGTATAAAACAAAAAAAGAAGAAGATGGGGATGCAGCCTCTAACAACCCTAAACCAGCAACAGGTGAAATGGGAGGAGCACGGGGGTAACGGACCGCAAAACGCGGCCGGACTGTGTGCACTCCCTGAGCGGCGAGTCCTTTGGCCACCACTGGAGACGAGGACTAGGTCAGACACGCCACTGGGCTGGCCCACCAGGGTTTCTCTGTCCTCTTACTTACGGCACCTGTGCTCACATCTTCATTCACAACTCCGCCGCTGCTTTCAATCGTATGAAAGAATCATCAGAGGTAACGTATTTACTCCTGCTTCTTTATCTTTACACTTAGCATATTGCAAAACAGCCATTTCTAACATATCTTAACGAAAGAACTCAGGGGTTAATGCAGGTTTAGACCCTCAGGGATCTTTACGATCCCATCCTGATTCCCATCAGGAACTAAATTCCTTACATTGATCCCCGAGCCCCTTTCCAGTGTCACCTCATTCAGTTTAGCCTGAGGCACAGGTATCGCAGGAGCTCGCCTTTCTGTCTTTAGCGCGCCTTATTTTGCATCACCAACCCCGATTCTTATCCAATGGGGTTTTTATGCCAGTGTTATCGATTAGGTCCCCCTGAACCTCCCCTCTGGGCTGGACCTGTCGCAGATAGTGCAGGCGAATGGCTCTACCGCCCAGCCGGGGAGAGGAGGGAAGGGTCTCACCTGGACGTGTGCCACGGGGGAGGCAGGCGCAGCCCCGCAGTTTTTACGGCAGAGTCCCACAGGATTAGGGGCGCTGCCTGCGCTGCTCACGGGTGTGGGATGGTCTGGGAAGGGGAGGCAAACTGCGAGCCAACGACTAAGGTACCTGGCACAGTAAAACCGAGAGCCGACTGCAAAACTCAGCAGAAGGACCTGACGGAGCCAAGCGGCTGAAGTGCTCAGCAAATCAGCCCCATGCAAGTAAAATGCTAACGACAAGGTTCCGAGCCGGCTATTGCCTGGCTGCGGCAGGCGGCCCAGCAGCCCCACCAGGGCGATGCTCAGCAGGTGCCCGACAGAATAGCAGGGACCAAAGGAACAGAAGGCGTCAGCACATCGCTGCGCAAGCCCCTGGGTGCCTGCGTCCTCAAGGCCACCCACGGTCCTGGCTCCCCGTTCAGGAAAGCAGTACCAGAAGAGGAAAAGGTGCAGAAAAGGGGGAACAGACCAATGGCCCAGAGCAGCATCTGTGTGAGGCTCAGCTAAATGGACAGGACTGAGAAGGCAAATGACAAAACCAAAAGTGCACGGGAGAGATGAACAGGTATCGGCTCCTCGGGAAGTGATGCAAACGCCGCAAGACAAGGTGACAGAGAGGACATCTTCATTAGACACACACACACTGATCTGCTTGACAGCGTGCCGCCAGGCTCTGGCCATCAGCTCCAAATTGGTCTCGCAGGTGCCTTCTCTTGCATAGTCATAGCCACAAATCAGCACGGGGCGCGTCAGCAGGCGTTGGGAGTGACCCAGCCCGAGCACCCCACCCAGATCCGATTCCAATTGCGGCAATCACTCTCCCATCACAGGTTACTACCTCTCTTCCTCACAGCTACAGCTTCTACCTTACATTAACCTACACCCCCTCTGCCTCGAGGTCACAACAACCAGGCTCATTTTGGGGCTGGATCCTTTTCCTTCACGCTTAAGACTCCAGGATTCTGCGCATCCACCTTGTCTGTACGACTGCAGCGTTCCCGTTAAATCACGCTAGCTCCTGCTCACCAGTGAGAAAGTCTCTTTCAAAAAAAAAAACCTTGGGAGGGTATTAAGCGAAACTGGTGGAGTCAAAGCAGGACAAAGTGTTGTGGTTTAACCCAGCAGGCAGCTGAACACCACTCAGCCACTTGCTCCCCCCCTCCCCACTGGGATGGGGGAGAGAATCGGGGAAAAGAAAAAAAAATAATAAGACCCGTGGGTTGAGATAGAGACAGTTTAATAAGAGAG
>NW_009258310.1:368262-369355 GCF_000687185.1 Egretta garzetta
AGTCACGAGGATGGAAGCAGTCTGTTTGCAGTGGTGTCCAGCGCCAGGACAAGGGGCAATGGGTCCAAACTGAAACATAAGAGGTTTCAGTTGAATATGAGGAAAAACTTCTTTACTCTGAGGGTGCCTGAGCCCTGGCCCAGGCTGCCCGGGGGGCCTGTGGAGTCTCCTTCTCTGGAGATATTCAAAGCCCGCCTGGATGAAGTCCTGTGTAACATGCTCTAGGAAAACCTGCTTTAGCAGGGGGGTTGGACTAGATGATCTCCCGAGGTTCCTTCCAACCCTTGCGATTCTGTGATTCTGTGAACATACAAAATAAGAGATGCACAATGCTATTGCTGACCACCCACTGACCGATGCCCAGCCCCTGAGCAGCGATTGCTGCCCCCCGGTCAACCCCCCCAGTTTCTATACTGGGCATGAGGCCCTATGGTCTGAAATAGCCATTTGGCCAGTGGGGGTCAGCTGTCCTGGCTGTGCCCCCTCACAGCTCCCCGTGCCCCTGGCAGGGCAGGGGAAGCTGAAAAGTCCTTGCCTGGTGTAAGCCCTGCTCAGAAACAACTGAGCCATCAGGGGGTTATCAACATTCTGCTCATCCTAAACCCAAACTCCAGCGCTTGGCCCCGCTGCTGGCAGGAAAATTAACCCCACCCCAGCCGAAACCAGGACACACAGAATTGGTATTTCCTTACTACCCAGCATGTGTTCACTGTGGAGCTCCACGCCAGCAACTCATGGGCTCACACCAGGGAAGGGTCTGGAGAGCCGGTCTGGCTGCGGCCAGGTAAGGGCTGAGCGTCCCCAAGGCCAGAGACCCCACAGCCTCTCGGGGCCCCGGCCGTGCCCCACCTCCCTCTGGTGAAGGGCTTTTCCTGCCACGGAGCGAGGACATCCCCGGCTGCAGCCGGTGCCCCTTGCCCCATCACGGCACCTCTGAGAGGAGCCTGGCTCCGTCCTCTTTCCCCCGCCCTGCCAGGCGGCTGCAGGCTGCGCTGGGGTCCCCCCTTGGCCGTCTCCTCTCCAGCCTGAGCAAACCCCACCCTCAGCCTCCCCCCGCGCTCCCACGCTCCAGCCCCGGCCGCCCCGAGGTCCC
>NW_009258310.1:369477-389266 GCF_000687185.1 Egretta garzetta
TGGTCAGCCCGACCTGGCCTGGCCAAGCCCTGCCGGCCCCCTCAGCCCGTTACTCCAGCCTGGGGAGCTCCCGTTGAGGAGCAGCCCTGCCCTCCCGCCCGTCGGCCGCTCCCAAGGCTGGTGGCAGGGATCTCCCTCCCATTGTCCCAGTGGTCAATGAAGGTACCGAAAGGGACCAGCTCCACGTCCATCCCTGAGGAATGGGCTCGTAACCACCCACCAACTGGACTCCGTAAGGCCCATCACCCCCCTTCCAGCCTGGTGCTCCAGCCAGCTTTCCACCCAGCTCGGCGTGTGCCTGCCCAAACCCCCCTGTCCCTCTCTGCAGTAAGGACGCTATGGGAGACCGCGATGATGAACCCCTCCCTAAGCCCGGGGTTGCCAACCTTTGCTGCGCCCTCCTTGTTCGGAGCCAGCTGCCCCGCTGGAGAAGGCAATCAGATTCCTTGGGTACAATTTAACCTTGATAGATCCACACTGGCTATTCCAAAGCGCCTTCTGTCCTTCGTGTGCTCCAGGGCTTCCAGGGGCATTTGCTCCATCACCTTCCCAGGGACCAAGATGAAGCTTCCTTTTCCCCACCCCTGATGCAAGCGCTAAGAGCTGATACACATTCAAGATATAACACTACAATTTCCTAGAAAAGACATCAGGTGGAGTTTACCAGGTGACCACCTCCAGCCCAGGGAGTCCCCAAGCCAACCACTGATTCAGGCTGGAAGGGTTCCCTGGGGGGGCATCACTGTGTGCACGTCCCTTGTCTCACCCCTCCAGGGTTTGTCCTTACCCCTCCAGGAGCCTGTGGCTCCCCAGAGGACGATGCTGAGCCCCTGCGGTCTGACACAGGGTCACCACACTCACATCTGCCTGATTGCTGTGTTCCCCTTCAAATTACTGACACTTAATAATAACTACAGACACCATGGTGTTTTCTGTCCTGCCCCTCAGCACCACGCCACACTCCTCTGGAGACAGGGACTCATCTGCTGGCACTTTCCCATGACGGTCTCTTCGCCTGGCACTCAGCGCATCACAGCCCTTCCCTCTCCGCACACAACCTCTACAGCCCTTTCAGAAGCGCTTCCATCAAGCTCTTCTGAAGCCTTGATAAATCCTGTCAGTCGGCGTTCTTATAGCCATTCTCTCTTACCAAAGAATCCAAATAGAGTAGGGAGACACGGTCTTTGGAAATGCACCGGAAGTTACTCTCCAGCAGGTAAATATCCCTGTTCCCCATTAACAGCGTGACTGCCGCACCATGCGTAAGCTCGCTGGTCTTTGGTCTCCATGCTGACACTAAGGCTTTCGCCAAAGATGGTTCCAACAGCTCCTTCCCACTAATCTCTTTTCCCTGATACAATAACTGTTTGGAGTGAGAAGAAAATGCGCATTATTACTGCCTACTCACCTGCTCCACACCTAAAATTCCTTCAGTAATTACCTACTGGTTTGGTGTTTTACACCAGTTTGCTTCAGCACTCACCTGCTGATCCATTCTCTCGTGAAGCTTCCCCAACACTTCACGCTGACATTGCCGTTTCTTCTCTGTCTCACTTGCTGCCTCCTTGCGTGGCTCTGCCCCGGGCTCCGGGCGCTCGAACAGGACCGCGCTCCCGCGGGCTGAGGCACGTGGTGCTTGGGTGGGCACACGTCCCCGCTCCCTGCCAGCTCCGAGGCCGCGGGCAAGGGGCTGCTGTGGCCAGGGCTGCTCTGGCCGGCCGCCCCGCTGCCAGGGGCGCGCTCCTCTGCTCAGTGGCTTTTAATTAAAAAAAAAAAAAAAAGATGACAATGTTGATAAATTTATTAACCACTCCTCTGGTGATCAATTCAGCCAGTGTTTGTCCAACATGTGGAGCCTTGGCAGCCTCCCAACAGCAACCCAAAAGCTTGACGGTTCCCAGGCAACCACGGCCTCCCGGTTCACACAAGACAACTATACAATATTGCCATGTTTTCAGTAAAAATTCTGCCATACAAAGGGATTTCAGGTTGTCAAATAAACTAAAGTTAACAGTAAGTTAAAAAGTATCGGGAGGGCTAACACCACCATCAGCATTTCTCCTCTACCAGCAACTGCCGAGCTTGCGGGCTGCTGCATTCAAATGCTGCAGATGCCTTGGGGTCTGTATGGAAACGTGCATCAGCCTCCCGCAGAAGACAAAGACCCTGAGGCTGGATGCAATTACCGTGCTCACAGTGGCATGAGAAGTAAGAAAAACCCTAAATCAACCTAGTGAAGAAAACAACAACTGAACACCTCCTTCCAGTAAGGACCTGGGGAAACACAGCGGACTAAGGGTGGTCCAATAACCACAAAAAAATCATGACTTCTTCATGTTAAGAAAGGCTTCTCAGCAAGAAAAAAATGGTCCCTAACCATGAAGAGCCTTATCCATACATTGACTTTGGTCTAATGCAAACTAAAACAAGGATCTCAATTAAATGAGCACTGCCGAAACTCCAGGGAGAAGATGCAAAGCTTTCACTCACATTGCTACGAAGGAAGAGGAAGATTTCAACAGAAGTATGAACATTCACACTAAACATGAACATTTAGTATGAACACTCATACTAAAAAGATGAGTTACTGAATCTCTAAGGTTTGTTGTGACCAAACAAAACCTTTCACAAACCATTTTACCCTGCTACAAGCAACCACAATGTCCACTGACGAGCCCACCCTGAGGCATGAGCCCTAACTCCAGCCACCCAGCGAGTATTAGCCGTTTGCTTAGGCACTCGGTGGTACCGGCAGGGGAGCCAAGGCAAGAGCTTAGCGAAAAGGTGGCAGCAGAGGAGCATGTGCTCCCCAAAAGGTGATCAGAGCTGCGGCTGTTCAACCCATCATCTGTGCCGTCCTCCAGGGGTGTCAGCCTCGGACCTTGCTGGGGACACCCCGCCATGCGCCACTGACACAGCGCCCAGACCCCACCATGCGCCACCGGCGCAGCGCCCAGACCCCACCACGCTCACCCCAACACGGCCCAGGACAACTGAGGCACAGCCTTGACTCTGCTTTCCCTGCAGCAACCACACCACCTCATGACACGGAAAAGGAATGCCAAGGCATTGCTCAGGGAAGAGAACGAAGACGCCTTTGCCGTGCTAAGGTAACAACCGCCCATTTCACATTTGGGCTACGACCTCTTCCCGCTGGCGAGCGGGTGCTGCGCCCTCCCCGCTCCGCTGCTTCCCACCCGCGCCATCTCCACGCACGCATCAGCTCTCTCCTCCCGACGCCCCCGCAGCGCGCGGCCCACCCCAGCGCATTCTGCGTCCAGGCGCTTGCTGCCTTCCCCGGCCACCGCCCGAGGCTTCCTCCACTCCAACAGCGCACTGCTCATTACCAAAGTCAATTTTGTAAAACAATGGGTACATAAAAAAAAAAAAGTATGAATTTCCATCGATTAACCAGTAGCAACGAAGAGCCAATCAGGAGCAGAGAGGAGGATTTTGTTAGGTTAGCTGGCTGTTTAATTAATCAACCAAGCCTTTAACGATGCCGGTGACCTGTGAATGTCAGGACACATTCAGCGAAACAGCAGCCTACAGCAAAACAGAGCCCAAAGCCCAGAGCGGTTGCAGGCTCTTTCATTAACACTAGTTAAGCATCACCGGGAAAAACGCAACTTGTAACTGGCTGACAGAAGTTTTATTCCTGTTGAGAACTGCAATGCTACTGGACCATGGGAATGGACGAAATGCCATGTTTTAGAGGCACTGTTTAATATTGCTTCATGACATCTAGCATGCAGGATGCTAATTAATCACAATGGTCATGGATATGCCAACATCAGACCATGGTATAGTGGCAACGCCAAATAACGGCAAGGAGCTGAACAGAGGAAGGAGGCTGGGTGGCATCTGAGGTCGATCAAACAGCGGAGATATGAAAAGGAAATGAGACGACACTAACATAGTTTGCATCCTAAATAGGCAGGATGTCATACCACGAGTGTACACCATCGCCCAGTATATACTATCACCACAAAACGCAACATTGCTAGATGTGAGAATGAGCAAAAACGAATCCTGTTTGGTAAAACGTCCATCACACGTGTTCAGCGGAGGAGAGGAACCACGCGAGTCGCATTGCCTGGCAATGACCTACCCGTGAGACAGCAAATCAGAAACACATTTACCAGCCGTAAGGGGGGAGGGAAGGAGGGAGGAAGGGAAATGTTGTGGGAAAGCAGACGCTGTCAGATCACAGAAGAGGGAAATCAGCCCCATTCAGCTCCAGTTCAGCCACGTTTAGAGCGCCAGTCCCTAAACCCATCTGTGCCTCGATAAACAAGCACCAGCAGCGGGGAGAAACACCGTTCAGGTTCGGCTGCTGGTGAACACCCGCAGCGCGCTCAGGGCCAAACCCAGCAGGCACAAGCAGCCAGCCCGGGCCGGGGCACGGCTGACAGCAAGGCGAAAGGCTCCACGATAGAGCACCATCACAGCTCCAGGGCTACGATCCTCTGGGAGACTGCATCCCCAGGAGAAAGGACACTGCTGCTTCATCCCCGCCACCACCACCACACTGGTTTCTGGTGCAAGTCCACAGGCAGGCTCTGCCTTGAGGATCGCGGCGGTCTGTGACCGCAGTACTGCGAAGGGACCGCAGCTTTGCCAGCCTCCATCATGCTTTACGCTGCCCAGTGGGATGGCCAGGCTCCCCAGGAAAATTCCCCAGCAGAGAGGCAAGAACCTGCAGCGCCCTGCCCAGCATCATCAGAGAGAAGGGGCATCTCAAGAACCCCGCTCCCTTTCTGTCCAAGGGCAGGGGAGCAGGGCATGCCTCCTGCCCTGCCCAGGGACGCGAGGTGCTCAGGGAGAGCCACATCCCCACACCTGCAGCCCAGCCTTGTCAGGAAGCAACACTGCACCAACAGGATCTGTAGGTGGCTCCAAGGCTGGGACCAGCCCTTACAGCTTGCGATCGGCGATCTTGCTCCCTGCTGCTTTTCTGCCCTGAGCAAAGAGGGGCTCATTCAGGGCTGCCCAAATCTGCCTTGCAGGATGGTCCGGATGCCAAGGAGGGGGAAGGCAGCACAGAGCCCTTTTGCTCCTCATCTCCCAGCTCCTTCTGCTTTGTTGTTTTTTCTAAACAGGCATAGCCAGGCATCCCTAGCTCACAGGCACGACGGCGGTCCCACAGGAACACTGCAAGTGCCCAGAGAAAATACTGGAGCCCTGAGAGGGCTCCCTTCTGCAGCAGCAACCCCGAGGCTGCTGCAGGAGCTGCAGGAGCAGAGCTCGGCCAGTGCTCTCCCGAGAGCTGCGAGCGCAGCACTGCCACAAGCAGCTCGCCACGGGCAGCCGCAGGACAGCCACGGGCAGCCCAAGCCTCTGGCCCACTAGGGCGACTGCAGACAGGCAGCGGGACAGCAGACCCTGCCCACCACCAACAGCAACCCAGCACCCACAGCCCCAGCCCCTGTGGTAACAGGGCCAACGGGCTTTTCCAGGTCAGCCCGGGGAAGGACACAAGCTGGAAGGAGATCCAAGCCAAGCTCCGTGATGCTGAATGCGCTCTGATGTGAATGAAGTTCACTTCTGCACAGCGCATGGTGCTGGAGCCAGAAAGCCCAGCTCCCAGTCCTCGGACTGGGAAATGCCACGTACCCACTGCTGCACAAGTTTCTCTTACCAACATAGCACAGCGACTGGCACCGCACTGAAACCTCACTCGGGGAGAGAGCAGACAACGAGGAAAGGAGAGCGTCAGCAAATGCACCTTCCCAACAGCCAGGGGCAGTGAAGCTGTAATCTCCCATAGAAGCAAATCACCTGCGTGCTTGGGATATTGGGGTGAGAGTAAGAGCCAAGGTGACAAGGGTCAGCTGGGAAAATGCTTACTGGAACTTCTAATTACTGTGGTTCTTGGGCTTGGAGCTACATTGCAAAGGCATTACACCTGAGAATGACTGAAGTAAATGCCTTTAAGGTGATGTATCAATGTTAGGGACTCCTCAGTACCAGGAAAGTAACAAAAAGAACGAAAGGAATTCAGAAAACAGTTCGTACTTATCAGTTAATCTGAAGGGACCCACGGAAGGAAAGATTAGCAAAGCAAATATTAAACCACAACAGTTACTTTAATGGCTCACCCCAGTGCAGTACAGTTATACAGACAAACAATTCATGGTTGTTAGCAAAACTCAGTCAGTGCTCCTGCACACCCTTCCTTGTGCAGCACATCAACTGGGACAACAGCACACACTCATGGAACCGCAAGCAGGAAAACAGGAATGGAAATAAGAACATGAACAGGCTGGAAAATTTGTCTTTGTATGTGTTTGTGCAACGCCTGGCATACTGACACTGCCCTCGCAGACGAGAACCTGGGCACTGCCATACACACCTATCAGTATCTCTACCAATTACGAAGCCATAAAGCCAGCATGACCAATTAAGATTGCTGCAAAGCTATGGGAAAAATTAGTAGGGTCCCGGGGACTCAATTATCAACAGCAAGCGTGCACACCACAGCCCCGCATTCCATTCACCACTGGAGCAGCCGTGAGCTCTGCCTCCCCACCGGAGACCCCCGGGATCACAGCCAGCTCTGCGGGAGGCCGGGCAAGACCCCTTCCAGCAGCGCACACGGCTCCCATCCCAAAGCAACATGAGCTCTCAGACCTCGCCTGGCTCCTCGCTGAGGGCAAACGCGAGCCAGCAGCAGGGGCTGAAAAGGACCCATCCACTCGTATCTAACCCTGCTCCCCGGGGCTGCGGTGACCGGTCCTGCTCGCCCCACAGGACGCCCCCAATGGCTGCCCCAGGCGCAGGTGGTGGGGCTGGCACAGCAGAGCTGCATCCCCCCCAGGGCCAGGCCATCACCCCATCGCCAGCCCACCACCATCCCCGCCTCCCGTTCCCGCCGCCATCACAGGGTCACCTACAGGCGATCAATCGACCAAACGCAGTGAAACGGAAGCGAAATTTCAGTTTGTGCATGGAGGAGAAAGAATCGTTCTGAGGCAAAGCCAATGGTGCGCGCCGTCCCTGGGGCCAGCAGCGCCTTGCGTCCTGTAATGCCAAATCTTCGTACGCTGCTAGTAAGCCGAAAGCCAAACAGAAAGCAATGCCAAAACCTTTTTACTACACAGTTTGCAACATAAGCTTATGGATCTAATTCCATTTACTTTTTGAAGGAAGAAATGAACAGGCTGGGGATGAAGCCGCAGAATCTCCCATATCAAAGGGATGCTTTTCCTCAAACACGCTCTGCTGGGCTTCTCGCCAAAGAAACAGGCAACCCAACGCCTGGCCACAATACCAAGAGGTCTCATGGGCGGTAGAGAACAGGGAGTAGGTAGTAGGACAAGCTTTGAAATTTTGTAATATAACCTAATTCAAAAATAAACTGTGTAAATCGGAGATCAAGATTTCTGCACCAGAAAGTGCTCCAAGTGAGTACCTTGGATGCAGAACACTGCCAGGCAGAAACCTGTTGCCTGCAGCTGAAAGAAAAAAAGTGTCAATGCAAGATAGATAGATTCTAAAACTGTGCCCTTGTAACTGCACTGCTGACGCTGTAATCTGGGATTTAACATTTTCCTCGCACAAAGCTCATGTTCTCCCTCTGTCAAGTGGATTTGCGCGGACCAGAACCACTCTCTTCTTTCATGAGTGGTGGCTCCCCATAAACTGTGTTGAGAACGCACCCTCTGGGGCCTCTGCAAATTTAGGAGCCCAGGGATGGGGGAATGCTTGCTGTCAAGGCATAGAGATCCCCCGGGCTGGCCCATGGCCTCAGGGGTGCGGCAGATGTCGTGAGAGACCTGGGACCACCGAGGAACGGGCAGCCGGCATGCCCCACGTGTGCACAGGCACTGTCCCAACACCCAGCTGCACCACGGCGATGACAAACAAGCTGGAATTTCACACGTACAGCTCACTCACGGCTGGATCCCCACCGCTCCTGCACGTCCCAGCCAGGGGCCATAGGTCGAGGTGAGGCTTGCTACCCCACATCCTTCTGCCGCTGTGTGACCGCCCAGGTGTAAAGCAAGAGGTACTGTCTACCGTCAACTCAGCTGATGAAGCTAAAGAGAACAGATGGGGTTTCAGGCCCACCACCCATTCCTCAGGGAGGGAGAGCTTTTTCTGCTTTTTCCAGATATATCAGCACGTCTAACGATGGATAGTGCTGCTCCGCAACCCTCTCCTGTCCCCAACAAGCAGCAGACAGTGGACAAATGGCCCAAAGTTCTACAAAAAAGCCCACGTTGCCATAAAAATACCTGGGGGAAGACACAATGACAGATGGGAAAAAAGAAGGGAACCCACCACAGAACCAGCTTCTGTGGGATATCTGGCGAGTCCAAGTTTGAGCATCTGCAGGTTTGTACTTACTTACAACCCACTGCGAAACTCTCGCCTTCCCCGTAACCTCAACCCTACAGCAAGGAGGACCTTGGCATGATGGGCTTGTGCGACCCAGCCATCCACACACCTATGCGTAACATTGCAAGGGTTTGAAACCAGACTCTAACCCAATGCATGAAACCCTTCCCGACGCAGCTAGAGGCAGTCAGAGTGGTGCTGGGTGGCAAACACATGCCCAGAGCTGTACGTGATGGGCACCCCAGCTCCCCCATCCTAAAGCCTTTCTCTGTCAACTTCTTGGGCTGTGCTTGGCCCCCGCGTGACACTAAGAAAGAAATCATTCCAATGATGTTTCTTCAGCACTGGTATAGATCCTCGTTTTCAAGGTCTATGATTCACAAACTGCAGGCTGAGAAATGCTGGGGACAGCAAAAAAAAAGCACTGTAGAGCCAGAGGTGCACGCTGAATAGCGCGGCAGGGTGGCGGGTTCAGGCCAAGCGCACGGCCAGCCCCGCTCTGCATGCGCGGGTCCCAGCCTCCCCCCAAAACCCAGGCAGGAAACATCGTGAGTCACCTCACCCATGAGTGAAGGAGCTGCGGTCTGAAAACGAACAGCACGCGCCCGCGTGTTACACCGAAGCCCTGCGAAACGTGGGCAGCAATGAACGCCAACAGCGTGTACTTTGTGAAAGGTTACCTCGTAAATTTATTATTGCGATTCAATTAACTTACCGGGGGAGCACAGAACAGCACAGAGGGAGCTGAGGCTGTGCCCTGGGGTGAGCTGAACACCGTGCGAGCGAAGCGACCCCCCCTCCCTCCCACGAGTGCTGCGCTTGCAGAGGATGAGTGGGGCCAGGGAACTGGTCCAGCAGTAACGAACCCCATGTCCCCACCACTCCAGACATACGCGCCGATAAACCCAGAGGCAATCCTTTAGCAGATCAGATCCACAGCATCAACAGCCACCGCCAAGCCATTCCCAGGGAAAAACCCTAAGTGTGAAAGCGCGTTGGGAATTTTTCAGATGTCATTTAGAAATACAGGGATGCTCCTGAGGTTCCTGCAGGCACCACGTGGGTGACGAGGAGCCCCCACCATGCTGCAGCGTGTGTCCGCCACGCAAGGCAGGGGCAGGACCAGAGCTGCAGCCCTGGCCCCAGTGTGCGACCAGGAGCACCTCAAAGGGCCCCATAGTACCGATGCAGCTCTGGTTTCTCCTGAGAGGCACCAGAAAGACACTGCACAGGTTCCAATGACAGTGTCGGTGCCCCGATAGGGCTATTCTCCACCCTGGGCAGACATGGGCAAGGACAGTCGGCAGACTCCATCGTCAGCGCGCACTCTCTAGGCAGCCCCACGGTGGGCAGGCACCGAGACCTGCTTGCAGGCATGGGGACCACAACCAGCGCACCACTGGCAGCCTGCAGCAGGACCCTGGGTGCCCCGAGGCAGACGTCCATCACGTTACAGCACATTGGTACCGGCCCTCCAAGGCTGCGCCTACACGAGCTGTTATTCCCACAGCGCGTGGCACAGCCAGCCCCAACCTCGTCCCTCCCCAGCGCTGGCATGGGATGCTCTTCCAAAACCCAATGCTGCCAGGCAGGGGAATGCACCCACTTCAGCCCTTACTGGCACATCACTTCATACCAACTTCATTTAGAGAGCACCAAGGGACCACTTTCACTAACAGAGCACTAAGGGACCACTTTCACTTAGAGACCAAAGAATCAAACAGGATGGCACGTGCAGCGCCCGCAAGTGCAGGCGTTGGTGTCTGCCGACGCTGGTCCAGCTGGATGCTTTCACCTTCGCTACCACACCTGCATGGGGGCTCGTGTCTCGGCGCGAGTGCACCCCGCTGAGGAGGGGCTACTACCCGACAGCACTGGCTCAGTGGCCGCTGCCGGGCACCGTGTGCCCTCCACCCGCCGGCAGGACAGAGCCAGGCTGCTCGGTGGCACAGGCAGGGCTCAGCTCTTGGGTCGTCAGCTGGGCTGCCATGGGGAGGAGGGGGCATGACGTGGGGAGGGGGCTGCCCGCCTGCCCATCCCAGGCACATGGGATGCCACCAGCAAGGAGGGCGTACGCTCCTTCCAACGGGTCGCTTTCCTTCCAGCCCCACAGCATCGTAACAACCCCCTACAAGCAGAGCTGCTCCTTCCTCCGCTCGCGCTTCCGGATCTGCCATCGCACATTTTCCTTGCACGCAAATAGAGTTGGCGGAGGTTTTGTGAAGAAGTGGGTCTGCAGCACTGTTCATTTGTACTGTAAATTTCCAATAATTTATGTGGGGTTTTTTCACCTTTTTTTGGAAATGACGATAAATAACTTTGGACGTTTATTTTGATCTGGGCGTCTTCAGCACATCAGGTGTCACATCACAGCGCTGCTGGGCACAGGAACACCGACAGCGCAGAAGCTGGAGACAGCAGAAAGCCTCTTTTTGGGCTGATCCACAGAGAACCATACATTAGAAGTGAACTAATCTCAGAATTTTCCGCCAACCCAGATTTTAATAAAAATAATCTCCCCCGGAGATAGCTGTAATATAAAGCTCCAATACTGGTTCTTATACTGTGGCCTGTGCTTTCTTCCCAGTAACTGTGAATTATGGCTCAATTACGTTCACTTTGCCCTCTAAGCACAGGCAAGGAAAAGAGAGGGAGGGCTGCCCTCATGTCATCTTTCCGAAAAAAAATGAGGTGCCTAGCACAAGCCTGCGCCAGGTCCTGAGCTCCTCACTGCGCGCACCAGCAGGACCTCATGCTCACAGTGCCGTACGCTTTGCAAGCACCTCCCCTCCCAGGATCTGTGAAATCTACCCTGTGCTGTCCGCATTGGCCGCAACAAACCTGCAGCTCCCGGAGCAGATCAATGGTTGAACCTTCAAGGCACGGAAGCTCTGGCAACTAAAGCTCTGCAACTGCCATGGGGACGGAGCTCAGAAAGATGAGGGAAATGCCCATTTTGACTATCTAGCCCGAGGAAATGCGTCCGCTATATCCTTCGTGCCTTGTTTGCTCTCAGTTTTCCCCCATCCATTTCCCCGCACCCTGCAGAGCCACCTGGGCTCCTGGCCCCCAAGCCCCCCCGCCCCCCAGCACCACCACCTCCCTCGCGGCAGATCCACCCCACAGCGCCGTGGTGGCACCTCCTGCCTCGAACACCTTCTGCCCAGAAAGCTCGCTTGTGGGACAGGGAGCCAGCGAAGCAGCAACTGTCAGTAGAGTACGAACTGACGGTAGAGGCTTCGCAAAGAAAGAGGTTTTCTCTTTCTAGGTAGAAAAAGCAACAGCACAGAAAATTTCCACCTTGGCCAGCGCAGCCAGCCTGTGACCAGCACATGGATCAAGCCCGGGCAGAGCCCCTCGCGCCGCCGCACAGGCACCCCCACATCCTCCAGCCGGGCTTGAGGAGATCCAGCTTTCACAGCCCATGGGCCGGGCAGCAGGGCAAGGAGAAGCCGCAGAAACAACCCTGTGTCCCACAGCTCGCCTCGTGAAGCTGAAAGCACGGGAGCAATTACTCCAGAGCACAGGACACAGAAATGCGGCAGGAGGATGCCCCCACAGGGACCCAAGGGCTGCAATGCAGGCCATGTCCAGCATGTCCTACCACAAAGCTGGCTCTGGCATCAGACAGGGATGGACAGAAGCATCAGCAAATTACCCAAGGATGCTGGAGGCCCTGGCGTGAACCTGCCAGGCAAGAATGAAATGCAGGTCCCATTTATATGGTAAATGCACTTAAGAGCACGCCCAGCTGGAAGTCAGGGAAGCAAAAGTATAACCCGTGTTATGAGAGCAAAACTCTAGCTTAGACGTGTGCACCATGGGTGAAACCTCTTTCTTGTCACTTCTCTCTCCATCATGTAAACCTCTACCGTCACCACCTCTGAGCCTCCAAGGAGGAACCGTGACTTTGTCCCAGCTCATGCACTGATGATGCTCAACGCTGCTTTTGGCACTCAGCCTTGAACAGTGAAGGGCACATCCTAAACCTCAGAGCAAGGTAACCGCCATACACCCACTTCACAGAGCATTTCTCCGCGAGGCTGAATAGCACCACTGAAAACAGAAATGAGACATGAACGTTCAGCTCCAGGAAAGCGCTCCACCCCTGCTCCTGCACCCTCTCCCAGCCAAATATGACAAACAGGGTGTCACGACAACCTGCGATGCTTGGCACTGACCCACAGCGCCACTATAGGAGCACCAAGCAGCCCCCCTGACCCCCCCGCAGCCCCAAATCCTGCTGCACCCATGCCCTCGCGCCAGGGCTGCCCGTGCTTCAGCCCAATGCACTTGTGGTGGCGGTGCCAGGGACCCTCCGGCACCGTTCCCTCAGGAGTCCCACTCCACACAAAGGGAAGGATACGAACTCAGAACACATGTACAAGATGGAGGCACGTGTCTCATCAGTCAGCGTCACGTTCAAAGCTTCTCAGAGCAATTCTACGAGGAAGCAATTAACTGGAGAGCAAGATGGGCTCCGAGTGGTGCCCGCCTGCATGGCAGGGACGGTGCCGGGGAGACACCTGAGCCGGTCGCCAGGGCCCACAGGCTCCTCCTGAGCTGTCTCAGATGACTTGAGGAAGGGTCCTCAGCTCCCAACTGCCCCAGGACTAGACGGACCCCACTGCCAAAGGCAGCCCCTAAACCAGAGGAAGGTTTGGGCCCCCCCAGCTGCACCCCCAGCTCGGGTGCTGTTGCCCCAGGGACCGAGCCAGCCCTTGCCATACACCAACAGCCACACCAGCCACCCCGCTGCCGGGGACAAAATGCAGGAAACCCAGCGCTGTGCCACGCGGCGAGGTCACCCTGCCCTCCCCGTGGAGGGGACCCAGCTGCAGGAGCCAGCCTGCGCCCTGCAGCCACCGGCCTTCGCAGTCATTAGGGGCCGGCAACGAACAGGCCTCGGAGCCCGAAATACCCCCTCTGCTCTGGAGGAGTCCCCTGTCCCCACCCAGTTCCCATCAGTGCTGCGCACTGTTTGCAGCGCAGGACCCAGGCAGAGACACTGAACCCGCTGTGCTAGCGCACACACACGGTTACGTGGCTTGCCTTAAATCAAGTTTGAGCCATTTTATGCAAATAAATTGCATTTATTCAAAACAACTCATTAAATAATTCACCCACAAAGTCCCAAAGGGTGTTGTGCAATGCTTGGCAGCTATACTTCCCAGTCCCCAAAATAATCAACCGCAGCCACAGATCCCATGCGGTGACCCGCAGCTCCCCCACCCCAGGCAAAAGCCTCCCTCCACGCACTGAATAAAGCAAAGTGGATTGATTCAAGTCAAAGTGATCACCAATTTTAACCATGATAGATTAGCTGGCAGAAAATCGGGATGTAAGTAATCGAGCCTCATGCTGTTTTGCATTGGCAGTCCTCGCCTATTTTCCTACAGAAAGGCTGAGTCGGATCAACTCATAACCATTACATTAGATTAATTTACAATTTAATATAGACTTGACAACCAAATGTGCCTTTTCCTAAGCAGATACACTGTTACTGTATGCACCTATTTAGGCAATTGTAATGTAAAATGCAAATTCAATTTTTAATTTTACCCAAGTATTTTAGAAAAGAGCGAGTAGCACATTTCTCACTCAATGAAAGATGAGGAGGTTTTGACTTGTGATTTAAGTCAAAGTGGACTAAGATAAAAACTGGCATTAAAATTTGTTCATTTAGCATGTTAAAATATTTCTCAGTACCAACAATTTAAATACAACTACAGTAAACTACCTGTGCTGGATTTGTAGCAAATGTGGAAGCAACCACAATGTCTCTTGCACCTACAAGCAACAGACACGAAGAGGGACTTTTATGGACAGTTGCTTAAATTGAGTGTTTCTTGGTGGCCATCAGGATCCTGGAGCTGGTGCGTCCCGCACTCTTGAAATGGCCTTTTAGGGAAAGCAAGTTCCCCGCAGCTTCCTGAGCCTCCACCCGGCTCCTGGCTTCTGGATCCACTGAGACAAACTGGCTGAAACGAAGGACGCGCTTGCACTGGCTCACAGCTAACAGCTGGGTTGGTAGCTGAACTAGTTTCACACTCTTAACCAAGGGATTCTTTGAGATCACTCGTCTGATTTGTGCTCATTGACTGCCCCGTGGGTTGCAGCACCCCGCGCCGGCACCATGGGGCTTCTCCGCGAGTCCCTCCTGCTGGCTGCACCCGTGCAGGACCCTCCGGCCAAAGTCACTGCGGGAAAGCTGAGTGACTTCCAACGCGGCCCGTCCCCAGTCCAGGGCACGACACAGCTGATAGAGGTGCTGCAGGCAGGAAGCCAAAGCGTTGCACAGGCGAGGGCAGGGAGGGGCAGAGCACCCCAGCCCCTCGCTGCCCTGGCCCCTTGAGGTGCAGCGTGGCCTTGGGTCCCCATGATGGACTTTGGGGCTGCCAGCCCCAGATCCGCTGCCCAGATGCTCCGCAGTGAGGGGCCCCGTGTGCCCGGCAAGCCTGGTGAGCCGTGCCAGTACCAGCTCTCGGAACGTGGCTCAGAGTTCAATCTGGTCTTTGGTGGTCCCTGGGTGATGGGCACCCATGGCTCAGAGTTCAATCTTGTCTTTGGTGGTCGATGGGTGATGGGCAGCATAGGAGCCAGCAGAAAACCCAGGGGTGCAGAGCCCGCCAGTACAGGCCACCAAACACCTGAACACCAGGCCTGCACTCTGCACCTCGCGACCAGATGTGGTGCCCCCAGCCCAGCCCTTGCCGGGGCTCCTCCGAGCATCTGGTGCTGCGTCCCCCTCTCTGCCCTCCTGCAGCAGGGCACGACCATCCCACGGGCTCCAACACCTCATAGAACCATAGAACCATAGAATCAGAGAATCAGAGAATCATAGAATGTTTTGGGTTGGAAGGGACCCCTAGAGGTCACCTAGTCCAACCCCCAAAGGGCACCCCTCAGGCAAAGCAGGGGTGGCCATGGGGCTCCACGCTCTGCCCTGCTCCCATGCAGGCTTCAGGGGTAAACTCCAGCAACCCTGGCCAATGAGTTTAGCATTAATTGTTAAACTGCAGCCTAAACCGGATGCCTTTGCTGAGGAATGTGACCCACGTTAATGCCTGGTGTGCAAATGCCAGTCGCCACCTCTCTGCTCCTCGCCTCCCTTCGTGCGAGGAGCAAACCAGCACGCTGCTGCGGACGCGCAGCTGTGGGCTCCTCGGCTCACACCAGCCCCGCACCTGGATGCAGTGCTGGCCGGGCACTACGCCGCAGCTCAACACGACCTTGGTGCAAGGGGTGTTGGATAAAATGTCCTGGTTTGTTACGCCAAGGATCTTGGCCCACTCTCCTACAGATTCTACAGTGTGGATGCTGATAGAGTGCTCAAACATCCGCGTTAGGAAAACAGACGCCAAAAAAGCTACAAAGGGACTTTAAAATACGTCCTGCTTGGTGTCGCATTCAACAGCACAGAGGAGTGAAGCATGGGGCTGCACAGTGAATAAGGAAGATAAAAAAAAGCGTAACAGCTGCCTCATTCATGAGCATTATTAATCTGATCTGAAAGAGGCCGGGTTCCTATGGAAAAACAATATGCAGCTTGTAATCAAAAAGCATCTCAAAGCGTGTGCATAAGCGGTTTGATTCTCCCCTACAAGGGGTGAACAATCCCATACAACCATTGACAGCTAGAGGTTTTTACAGCAGCAGCAAGTAGATGCTTTGGCCAAGGATCAAAGCATTCAGCACGGGTTTAGGCCATTTCGGAGGTCAGTTCCCAACCTCCAGCTCTTCCCTTTGCAGCAACAAGGTTCTGCTGATTTTCTTCTTTTTTTCACTGCTCACATAGCTGAGACAAAACAGAGCCTGGAAAAAGGGATTTTAGGATCCATGTGGTACTGGGAAACCAGTGAGAGGCACAGCCTGGGACAGGAGAGAGGAGCCTGCGTGCCCAGGAGTGGGGGGCAGGTGCCACGGCCGGCAACCACGCTCCTGCCCCTCAGGAGCCGCCACGGCGGCAGGGCCACAGCACAGGCCCCGCTCTCCTCTGCTGGGCTCTCCTCCCTCTCGGGGCACAGAAAACAGACGGCTGCACAGGCTGGCCCCGGCCTCTTCCTCCTCCTGAAGGAAGCCGCAACGAGCAGCGTTCCTGCGCGGCCTCGGGACACAGGGCGACGTCAGCCCTTGGGGAAAGGCCTTTGTGGCAAAGCAAGGCTTTTTGTTCCTCCAGTTAAAATTACCTTGGAGAAGATAAAACGCACGAACATGATTTTGAGCTTTTTATTCCTGGTTTGTGATAGCAGATAAGGACCTAAGTAGAGCACGGTGTGGGTGGGTGTATATTTAAATTGCGGGCTGCACCCGCGTCGCCAGGAGCTCACAACACATCCCTGGTGTTGCTCAGCGTAAACACCTGGAAGCTCGACACCAGCAGGTCCACCCCGCAGCCCCAGGGCAGCGCAAGGGCAGGCGCTGGCTCCACGCAGGGCAGAACGGGGAGGGCAGCACCGGGCAGGGCAACCACCACTTCTGCCAACGGCAGCATCTGTGGACGCCATTTGACACCAGATCCAGCTGAATGCAATCCAGAAGAGGAGAAAGGCCTGCGTTCCCCAGGAAGGAGGCAGCTCATGGGCACGTCAGGCTGCGATAGCTGCTGCTGGTGCAGGGGGCCCCTCTCCTCCCGGGGCTTCACTGGTGCATGCTGACCTGGCACAGGAGCTGCTGCAGGTTAAAGCTAACAGGGAAAAATGTTATTTTAACCTACAGCAGCTTCTTGGTCTGGCTTTAACATGATTTAAAAGGGAGCAGAAAAAGAGTTTCCAGCACGCAATGGAGAAGAAAAGCCCTTGGAAATCTCCGGGAGGAAGTCTCATCAGCTGTACATCGCCATTCCTCTAGATCTTTCCAAGCTCATTCAGTAAGCTCCAGCTCTCTGATAGTTAGCAGCTTCCTAAGTACCACTCGTCTGCGAGAGGCTCTTATCTCCCCACGTACACATTTTTTACGTGATGCGCTGAGCCGTGATTCCTTGGAACAAGTTCTCCCTGCTTCCAGTGAAAAAGTAAATAGAAAACCTGCGCCTCACCACTCCGTAATTACAACCATGGTGGCAACTGGCCATGTGGAGGGCGGCCAGTGCTGCCCACTGGCTGCTGCAGGAAGTGTTTTCCCATGGGACAGCTCCCAGGTTTGGTCGGATACCTGGCCGGATTTCAGCACCAGCACACGCTGCAGGCAGAGAGGACTTTGGTGACCGCTGGAAGCACTTTTGGGCTCTCCTAGGATTATCTCTGTGTTTCCACCTTTTCCTACCACTGGGCCCCAAACAAGGTTGGGACTCGCTTCCCAAGTGCCCCTGCCACAAGACTTTGGGAATCGGTTTTCAAACGTGTTTTAATGATACAGACCCACAATTCACAACTACTTCAGAGAAACAAACCTTAGCTTGGACATGTTTCTGGCTCCTTAAAAAACAGACTATAATCTCATAAATCTTGTGGGCGTGTTAGATAATTTTATCCTGGGTCTCCACCACCCCTTCCCACGGAGCAACACACAGCCAAAAGCTGAGCTGAAATGGCTCTTCCTGGAGGATAAGCAGCCGCAGGCCAAACGCAGGAGCAGGCGAGCGAGATAGAGAAGCAGCACCAGTGTTAGGAAGGCTCCCTAGAGCCTTGCACATCGGCCTCCTGTTCCCTTTGCCAAAGCTCATCCTCCCTCCCAGTGCAGGGGCCAGCACCAGTGTGCACCATCAGCTCACCCACACCAGGGTTAAAGGAGAAGGGAAGGATCCCAGGCTATCAAATTCCAAATAAATTGCTATCTTGGGAGTCGCTACAGAGCCCAGGCTGTCAAAACAAATCAATTCCCTGCCCTACAGCCATGGTACGGAACGGGTCCGTGGAGCGAAATGCTAGCAGAGCACTGACAGCAGGCGCGTGGAGCTCTGCACCCGACACCGCTGCTGCCGCCAGTGACGAGCCCAGCTCCTGCGCCACTGCTACCCCAGCACAGCTGAGCAGGGACTGGGACGGTGGCTGGAGGCTTGCCCCGGGACCGGTGACGCACTTAGGCTCCCCGTGCCGCTGGCACCCTGGACCCAGGGCTGCAGCCCCCCTCTCCTGCAGGGGCTCTGCTCTGCCACGAGTGACCACTGCTCACCCCCCTGCCCACCCACTCTGCTTTGCACAGCCCATCAAGCAGGGTTACTCCCCAAATTCAGCCCCATGGTGCACTGACACACCGGAGGGCAGCAAGGAGTGCCCGGGGTTTCCCAGCGAGTGTTTGATCCCGCGGAAGTGATGCCTGGAGCCAGAGCGGGGAGTAGCACTCGCCAGCCAGGCGGTCCACAGGCAGTCGCTGAACACGAAGCAGGCTGGCTCTGCCGCCTCATGAGCTCAGCACGATGCGGTCCTTAATTACACCATCACACGTGGCTGCTCAAAGGCTGCTCCGCTGACCAGGCGATTTTTCCTCCTCCTTTGATACAACAGCAGCCTCTCCTATTTTTCTGTGCAGCAGCAGCTGGTGGTGAGGAGGGATTCTGTGCAATTGAGCGGTCCCCTGTCTTGATTCCTATTAACATACAGCGTATATAGGGCAGATCTTCCCAAAGTCGGCATGTTAACTACATCAGCCCTGGTGCCAGGAGTCCTGTGGGGAGCCAGGATGCCCCGGAGTGCAGCACTGCCCCAGGCCTCTGCCACCATGGCCCCAGGAAGCCTCTCCTGTTCTGCCAACACCTGAAGCAACCCCAGGAGTGACACGGATTTGGGACAGTAATTTATATAAAGCATCCACGCCAGCAGATTTTCACTACTCTTTGATATTTAACCCAAAACAAATGTTAAGAATAGTTTCATTCATCCTTTTCACATCAATTGCTTCCACGAGCTCAGCATTTCTGTCTGCTGAGGTGCCCACAGCCAGCACCATGTTACCTGGATGCGTGTGGCATCTGCACAGCCATGCAGAATAAACCCCCCCGTGGCTGCAGGGAAGCACCAGGGTGAGGGACTGCACCTTGTCCAGGCAGCCGGAGCGGGCTGCGGGCAGGTCTGCGGCTGCGCCCGCTGGTGCAGTGCTGCAGTGGCTGCTTCACACGGCTGCCAAGCGCCTGCAGCTGCCGAGCCAGCACAGACAGACCGACTGCACATCTTCTCAGGCTCTTCATGGCTGGAGTCCGTCCGGTGTCACGGGCAATCACCAGGGGACAGGGCACACAGCAGCAGAGCAAGAGGCTTTGGCACTCCCTGGCTCAGGAGAGAGGTGTCCACTGGCATTCCCTATATCCCCCTGCCTTTCCTCGGCTTTTCTCTGAGGGAGAGGGAACAGTGGAGCAGGTAGCATGTTTTATAGAAAGGGCCTTTTATTGGCAGACACAGCAACCCTCCTTCGCCAACCCCCTGGTCAGAGCCAGCGTCCCTCATCACACAGCCCCGCTGCAGCACCCAGAGCCACGTCAGCAAGGGTGCCGCAGCCCCCGCCCCGCACC
>NW_009258310.1:389288-393740 GCF_000687185.1 Egretta garzetta
CGCCGCACCCCTGCCTCACCGGGCTGCAGAGACGCAGCCTTGGTGCTGCGTGCAGGATGGACTGCACCTGTGCTCAGGGCCTTGCAGCACGGCAAATGCAAATCAAATCCCAAAACACTGCCTCTCAGCAGCCTGTGCCCCCACCATCAGTCCTGCCTAAGCAGAAGTTCAGGAAAAACTTTGCCTATCTCTCTTTTATAATGGGAAAATTTATGTCTTCGTTTCCCCTGGCTTAACAGAGAAATCAATGCTTTGTGCACTGGTTTTCAGGCTCTTCTTTCATTTGCATGAAGGAGATAACAAGCCAGAAAATATTAACCTGAAGAATCAGGTGACTGAGAGGGCAGAGCCTTTTCTGCAGCCACAGGGGGAAATGAGCAACTCCGTCCGGCAGGGGAGGGAGGCCCTGGCCCCCGCGGAGACCCCAAACTGCCTCTCACAAATGGAGCTGGGTGGTCCCACGCCTCCGAGGCACTCGGTGGGGAGGCGTTTCCTCACCAGTGCCCCACACATCACCGAAGCCCTGCGGGGGGAGGCCTCCTGCGGGACAGGAGCCAGCAGAGGAAAGCCATGTCAGGCCCCACTGCCTGGACACCACAGGACATCCTTCCTCAGGATGCAGGTCCTTCACCATCAGCCGGGCTTTCCAGGGCATGACGCAGTGACGGGCCGGGCGTCAGCATGATCCCCTTCACAGATGAGACCAAGTTCTCTCCAGGGCTGCCAAGCCACCTCACCGACTGTGATCCTGCCAGCTCGGGAACCGACAATCCGGCCTGAAGCCACCAAGGCTGTCACCACAGGACTGCACCCAAACAGATGCCATGAGAGATGGCAGCTCCCTCTCAGCACCCCCAGCTCCGCCGGTGCCGAGGAGCAGAGCCGCATCCCTGGCAGCGTGCCCACACGCCTCCCATAGCCAGGCGGTCCCTCAAGCCAGCGTCCCCACGCGCCTGGCTCCCCTGCGCAGCCCAGACGCTCCCGAATGACCCTGTGGCGGGAAACCCGTCCACGGCTCCATGCCTCTCCAACACAAACAGCTTTCTGTTTCTCACCCCAAATTAGCATCTACCCCTCAGAGGGTCTCTTTGCCCTCAGTATCACTCTTCCCCTCCACGACACCACAAATTGTCCTTCCTCCTCCTGCCAGGCCACTGACATGACCTGCCCCAACTTCACTCCATCTCAGGGCTCCCAGCAGACCGGCCACCCCCCTTGCACCCACCCACCATCCCCCAAAACCTTCTTGCAGGAGCACAGTGCCCACAGTCCGGGTGGGAAGAGCAGGAGCCAGGGTCCCATCATGGTGGACCCCACAGCAGGGTGGGCAGGCCCAGGCACCTCCCAAAGAGCTCAGTCCCCAAAGACATGAGACGCTGCTCCCTAGAGTCCTCCAGAAACAGCTCGTGTGAAGGGAGGGGAGGAGAGGAGACAAGGACACGAAACTGAAGCCACAAGTTGCACCCATCTTGTGGCACCTTCCCCAAATACTTGCCTTGCATGCCTCAGCTGCCACACAGAGAGCTCACAGAAACCAATAGGGGACAGCAAATTTTGGGCACCGAAAAATATCCAAGTACTGGAGTGTCCTGCCAGGGGCCATGCAGGACAGAGCACCCCTCAGGCTGCAGGGCACCGCGAGGCTCCTGACCATGGCCCCAGGCACAGGAGCACCGTGTGCCAGCATCTGCCAAGCACTGCTCGTCTCCCACAGCACCAGCCCCAGCCCCTGCCCCTGCCCAGGGCAGCCCATGGCCCCCTTCGCCTGCAAGGCTGTCCCATGCCCACAGGCTTTGGGAACCGTGCAGGTCCCGGGGCAACTCTGCCTGTCAGGAAGAAGGGCCATGTGTGAGCTCTGTCGGTCAGTACTCTGAGGGGTTGACAGCCTGTCTATGTCCCCGGCAGAGCTCTTCACCTACACGGAGGGAATGCCACCAGCTACTTCTACACTGTGAGAAAGGGAGTCTCCTTTGGTAATTAAGATGTGCTCCCTTCCCATCCAAGCACACCCCTCCCTGGTGTCTGCGCTGCAGAAGGGCCCATCCTTCTGTCCCATCTCCACCCGCCTCTCTGCATCCCGTGTGTCTGTGCGGAGTAGGAGATGTGCCCCATTCCTCCTGCGCCCCAGGTTCCACTGGAGTAGGAGATGTGTCCTGTTCCTCAGGCGCCCCAGGTTCCACCCCTCAAGCGGTTTGGATGGGTGCAGGGCAGCTCCGCCTCTCTTCCCTGAGCTCAGAGTCGTGCAGGATGCTCAGACCCGAAAGTGCTGGCCCATCATTAGGATGTAAACAGCGATGTACCTGAAGAGACTGCCTCTTCAGAGATAAGGTCACAGCCTGGGGTGGAGATTTGCTCCTAACAATGGAAACCACTAACAGCGAATTCAAAGGCTTTCAGCTGAACAAAGACACTGATGGAGAGTTGCAAAGGAACCTAAGAGGCTTAGAGACAATTCCAAGAGAGCCGGGGAAACTTGACTTGAAAAGTCAGCTGCTTCGAAGTCTAAAAAGCCACCTGAAAGCTCCAACCCTGACAGAAAGATGAACTTGAACAAACTGAATTTTGCCCAGCTGAAGTCCTGATCTCTGAAACTCTGGCAGCTAATGGAGTCTGACGTTTTACTGAAAAGCCACCCATCCACCCTGTGCCTGAAGATCCCAAAAGAGACAATCCCCATCTTCAAGCAGAGCTACACCAAAACCCATGGCACACATGGCTCTAGAGCACCTATCCTGTGAGCTTCTCCAAAACACAGCAAACATCCTTCAAAACATCCCATCATGCCTGGTGGAGACAGGAGCACGGCAGCAAGCCCAGCAGTGGCAGATGGGACACGTTCAATTGCTCATTTTCCCCTTGTCCCCCTTTCACACTGGTTGGGCCCCCATCTGCTTGGATGTCCCCTTGCAGATGGGACCAAGCCTGTCTGCTCAGGGTGCGAGGAATGAGCACTGAGTGCCCAGACCAGGGAGCTGATGCATGGGGATGGTGCACAGGAGCCTAGGGAAGGCCAGGGCCGGTCACAGGACACCATACAGCTCTTAGGGATGCAAACTGCTAAGCCAGCTGGGTTTTTCTTGCCTCACTTTATTTAGGGGAAAGTACCTCAGCTAGCACAGAAGAGGAGTTTGCAAAACGGGCAGTTTGTATATGGGAAGTCATCCCCCACCTGAGCAGTAGATGCAACAGCCCTCTGCAGGCACTGCCTTGGTTTGAAAGAAAGGGACGCCCCGACACCAGCTTGAGCACGGCTGCAGGCTGCTGACAGCACAGGAATACTGTACAGGGAGCAGCACGGGGTGTCTGACTCCCCTTGCCCAGCCCATGGAGCAGCAGAGGGTCTGACAGAGCAGCCATCGCAGGGTCCTGCCTGCCACAGCTCTGCAGGGCAAACTGCTCTGCAAGGAGGTGGCACCTAAATCTGCTTTCATCCTGCCTCTCAAGGGGAGCAATGCCCCCAGCCCCAGGCAGCCAGGCAGCCCGCAGGTCCCCCCAGAGGCTCCTACACTGCTGGCTCCCACCCCCAGCCCAGGGTGGCTGCACCAGAAATATTTCCACTCTTCAGCTCTCTGATATGCATCTGCCCCTTGGGGAAGGGAGATCTGGGAGGGAAATTCCTGCTTTATACATGCAAAGATGCTCTGCATTGCATGAAGTGCCTCATCCCCTCCACTGCCTGGGGTGATCTTTGGTCTGGCAAGGCTGAGCTGTTTCACTCTGACTCTGAGACTACTCCCTGGCTGCAGTGGAGGACTTGTAAGGAGGAAGGAGGTGGAGGGGTACAACACAACATCTCACTGACTCCAGCATCACTGCTTCCTCCTATGCCCACGCACACTCCCAAAACAAACTAAGACGGGGAAGGGAGGTACAGAGCAGTGCCCAAAGAACAGCAAAGCAGAGAGGCAGATACCACAGCAATGTGCAGAGCAAGAGCCCTCACTGACCGTCCTTGGACCCTGCCCCATGCCGCATCACACAACGGGAGCTGGGGTGAGGGCTGGAGCAGGATGAGACCTGGGTCTGTGCATCAGCGCGGGGATGGGTGTGTACAGGGATGACGGAGGAGGAGCTGATGTGCTGGGGCTGGCACAGCAGTGAAGGGAAAGACCAGACGCTGCGTCCCAGAGAGCCTTGCTCACAACCCCAGCAGGGGCTGGGGCAGGAGGGAGCGGGTGTAAAGCCCTTCCTGCAGCACAAGGTCAGTCCTTGCTAGAGCAGAGCGTCTGTCCAATTCTTCGACAGCAAAGGCAGCACTGCCTCGCCTGCCTCTGCTGCTCCCCAGCGCTTGGCAGCTGAGCCTGCAGACCTGTGCCTGCGAGCATGCCAGCACGTCAGCCCCAAGTGCTTGGCCCTCAGCCGCAGCGCTATCGTCCTCTAGCAAGCTCTCTGGCCACAGTCACTACCCCTCCGTCACCAAGCAGGCAGGACTCCCACACGATCTCCAAAAGA
>NW_009258310.1:393912-394675 GCF_000687185.1 Egretta garzetta
ACTCTCCCTTTCCCCTCCACCTGCAGCAATGCTCTGCTTGCACAAAGTCTCTCTGTCTCCTCATCTCCCTCCACCCCTTGTCCCCAAGGAACACCCCCCTCTCATGCCCGCAATGCCTCATCCCGGAGCACAGGCTCCCTATGCCTTGCGGCAAGTCGCTGCTCCCAGCACTCCACCTCTAATGAGCACTCTTCGATAGGACCGCAGTTACCGCAGGCCCCCAGTGAACTTTTTCCCTGTACTGACCAGGCTCAGTTTCGAAGCACTTGCTCCCCGCAGGCATCCAATACCCCAGGTGACCCCCAGCACAGCCACCCCACATCCTCCATGGTTCACTGCACCCTGCCAGACACCCACTATGCCCGGGGGTAACCATCTGCCATGCCACCCTCTGCCCCTCCACGCCACACGTGCTGCCCCACGTCACAGCCACGCCGGCTGACACACCATGATGCCTGTGCCCTCCTATGTCACACCCCAGCTCCTGGCAGGTCACACCTGCACGTCCTGGCTGCAACACGGGCACCATGGCCTGGCACACCACACCCTGCTGTACCACTGTCTGGTGCAGCGGTGCACCCAGCTCACACCGCAACCTGCTGTGCTGCACCTGGGCCTGACACCTTGCACCCGCTGCGGTCACATCGGCATCTGTGCACAGCCCACGCGCACTCAAGCCCAACTCGATGCAGCCCTGCTTCCCGCACGCCCTGCCCGGTCCAGCCCTGCTTCCCGCACGCCCTGCCCGGTCCTGCCTGCCCCC
>NW_009258310.1:396045-402929 GCF_000687185.1 Egretta garzetta
CCTTTGGGGACACCCCCCCCCCAGGGATTCTCGTGTTGAGGGCCACCCCCACCCTCCATGGGAATCCCCATGTCGGAAACCTCACCCCTCACCGAGAAGCCTCCCACCATGCAGGGATCTCCACAAGTGCCCTCCCCCACCCCCTGCAATGGCCAACTGCCGCTGCATGCCCTCCCTGGCCCCCACAGTGGGCACAGCCCCCACTGCAGTGACTCCCACCCAGATGAGACCCTTCCTCATCCAGGCTGCAAGGCACAGACCTGCCTGAGGTTTACCATCCCAGGTGCATGCGCATCCAGAGCCTCTGCTTCCCCAGGGGGGGGCTCAGAGAACAGTGCATGCACCAGAGCTAGCACAGAGGGTCCGGACACAGCACCGGGGCAGAGGATGGGTTGGCCCAGCTTCTGGGGCCTGCTCTGCTCCTTTGATCAACTGTCTTCTCTCCACACCACCCCCACTGCCTGCAGTTTGTCCCAGTGGCCCTGTCCCCCATCTGCAACCATGATCCTCCATCTCCACATCTGCACCAGCACATCTGGAGGGCCTGCCTGGCTTCTTCCCTACCTGCCAGGGGGGACTCATGGGGGAGGCAGGACAAGCAGCTGTGACTTGGGGGGGTCAGCACCCTGCCTGTCTCTGGGGTTGACAGGGAAAGGTCTTGGTTCTGGCCCTGTAAACTGTTCATCCTGAAGTTGCTGGAGTGCTGCCCACTGTGAGGTCCCCGATACCCCTGCTTGGAGGCAGTCACCACCCAGCGCGTGTCTGTGCACACACGCAAACAGCCAGACTGTCCCCTGGGCTGCGGGGCTCCAGCAGCACCTCCACCAGCCCATCAGGCCGGCTGCTGGGGCTGTCAGCCAGGGGTTTCCCAAACTGGCTCGTACTTGGACAACAGGATGCAGCGGTGCCCTTGTGCCAAAGTTTTTGGAGTTGGAGGATGGCTGACCTGTGTTTTCACTCCAGAGACCTGCCTCAGTCAGAGAAGCCATATGCACACACACTGGAGTAGTGGCAGGCGCAGCTAACGTTAGGTCCAGCATGGAGCAGAGACGCAAGCAGCTGCCACCATGGGCTGCTCTTTCGGCCAGTCCCCCCGCCAGTGAGGGCTAATTAAAGCCAGGAGGAGCCTGCCTGCTCAGCAGGTCAAGCCCTTGTTCCCAGGCAGGGACAGGCCAGCGACTGCCCTGCCAAGAGCAGATGGGATACTGGGCTGAGCCCGGCAGGACTGTGCATGGGACTGTGTCCGGTCCATCACTGGCTAGGATTCAAGGCTTTAATCTACGTGACAATCCTCAAACAGAAATAGCCCCCAAACCACTGAGAGCTGGAGAGATTTACGGTATGGCCTGGATCTGTCCAGGAAATGACTAATAGCTCTTCCTTCGGCCCTCCCACCCTGAGGCTCAGGGACTGCACAAGGCAGGCACCGGGGAGAGCCGGACTCTGCCAGGGCGGCCGGCCCCAAGCAACTCTCCCAGCTGGAGCAGCATCTGCTGCAAATGCCTTGTACTGGCAGAACAGACAAGAGAAGTGGAGAAGGCTGCATCCACAGTCCTGGAAGTTCGGGGTCACATGGGGAATCTAACAGGTCCTGGAGCATAAGCACTGCAACTGCATGGCACTAGCCCCAGAACAGAAATCGTGGCTTGATCATGACAAAGAGTGAGACCAGCCCAGGAACAATCGGCCGGTCTCTGGGCTCCTCCTTTCCTTTGATCCACACCTCCACCCCAGCACTGGAGAGCCTGTCTGCTGCTGCTTCACAGATGCAAGGACCAGGCAGCCTCCAGCCTCCCCTGCACCCTGGACTCCCGTTGCCCCTGGCTGCTCAGTGCCGCCCTGGCATGGGTCAAGCCTCATGACCTCTAGGGGTCACTTCCAACCCAAAATATTCTACGATTCTAAGCCTTTGTGCCTGAACAGGAGGACACAGCGCCATGACAGTTTCAGTCATCCCCAACCAGTCCCTTTTTAAGGGATGAGAAAACATTTTTGCCCAGCAGCGAAGGAAGCCAAACCCATGCCTTTCCGGCGTGCCTGTCCCACAGCAGCTCTCCTGTCTCCCAGGGGTCTGAGAACAGCTCTCTAGCAGGGCCCCAGAGCGAGAGGAGATGAGACCGGTGGCACTAGAAAGCCTCCTGCTCCACAGAGCACACAGCGCTCCCCATGCTGCTCCTGGCCAGGCCCCGGGCAGAGGTGCACCAGAACAGCAGCTCTGCAGAGCACGGGTTGGGGCCGAGCAGCTCGCGGGTTGCGGGCGAAGGGATGCAGGCTTCAAAGCAGACAAAGCCGCCTGGCAAAAGCGAGGGCTGCCGGGAATACGCTGGGCTCTGCAGCTTTGAGTCAGGGATGTTAGGGATGAGGTGGGGCTGGTGAGGGGAAGGAGTGGATGAAATGACCATGAGTCACAAACAGCCAAGAAGGAGCTGCCAGCTGAGGTCTCTCGCAGCACAAAAGACAAAGGAGCAAGAGTGGTCAGGAAGGAAGATGGCAGAAATACCTCCTGAACAAAAGGCCAGAGAGGGGAGCACGCGAAGTCTGAACCGGGAAGCCAGCAGCCGTGGCCTGCACATGGCAGAGTCACACCGAACAGCTCAGGGCCCAGAGAAGGAACCTGCGGCCACAGGAGCACGGGGCCACAGGGCCACTCCCAGCTGGCCACCAGCAACATGCCAGGGCACCGGGGACAGGTAGGGGTGGCACCACCTCAGGGAGGCTGGCCCATCCTCGCAGGCACAGAGACGCGGCCAGGCCGGGAGGCACAGCATATGGCCGGGCCCTGCAGAGCACCCAGCGGCGAAGGGCTGAGGGCAAGACAGGGACCACACAGACCCTTGGCGGGGCCAGTCACAAGCCACGCACGACCCCGAGAGCCCATGGCCTCAAATCTCGACAGCTGATGCCCCGGCAGAGCAAGTGGGGCTGAGGGAAGGCAGGGCTGTAGGGAGGACGGTGGCCGTGTGCTGGCTGCCCGGCCAGGCCAGGAGATGGGCCAGCAAAGGGCCCGTGTCAGGTGGCCTGGGACTTCTCCCTGAGGCTGGCAGCTGCCGTGGGACGGGGACACCCTCACCAGACATGGTGGCGCAGGGGACGGCCTCTGCCTGCCTCTCCATCAGGCCTGAAAGTAGCCGAAGGCTGGACGCAAAAACGAGCCTTGCCACTGCTGTGGGCTCGGGGTGAGGACTGGGACTGGGCCTGATTCTTATTAGTGACTTCGAAGAAGGGATCAAACAGCACCGTGACAAAATGCAGTGAGAAACCAGGAGTAGGCAAGTGAAAAGGCCCTAAAGAGATCAGAAACAAGAGCAGGAGGAACACAAAGTTCTGCCTGGAAAAATGCACATAGTAAGGACATAAATCATCAGAAATACAAACAACACGTAGTCTGACTGCATCCCGTGGGCATGCATCCACACAGAGGCGGACAGACCCTGGAGCAGATGGAACAACGGCAACGCACACTCGTGTACACCCTCGCAAGCAGCAGAGCAGGAAGACCTCCTGCAGCCGGGGCACGAGCGTACGCCTGCCCCTTCACGAAGCTGGTGAGGACCCGTGAGCTGCAGGAAGCCTGGAGCCAACACAGAGGAATACTTTGGATGCGGACCCATCTGCCTGAAGGCACTGGGGAAGGATCCCGAGCTCTGCCGGTCACCTCTCCGGAGCCGTGTGGGCAGGGGCACACCTCGCTCACAGTGGGCACTGTTCTGCACAAGACCCCCCAAAAGCCCCAAGACCGGCTTTCCTCTGAACACGCGCTGCTGCAGACGGGCCTGGCTCCCCCTCGCTGCCTCCCTCCCTCTGACACATCGCCGCACAGGGGCTTACACGAGAGCAATGCCACAACTGTCCCTGCTTGTTGCCTCAGCCATCACAGCCTCAGCCACCCTCAGATACCACCCTGTGGCAACAAACCAAGCAGGCCAGGATCTACCCCCTAAATCAATCCTGAACCCAGGGCGTCCCAAGGGGGCAGAGGCAGCTCTGGCTCACGGCCTCTCGGGGGCAAATCTCCCTCCGCCATCCTGGCAGCGGCCCCCATCTGAGCCTGTGCCTGCTGCCTGTAGATCTGTTCAACTATTGCCGTTCATTGATTTTACTTCTTTCCTTTTTTTCTGTCTTGTTATTTCACTAGGGGGAGAAATTGAATGCTCCAGATGGTAATTGTCAGGATTATTCTTGCTTTTTTTCCCAATCTTCTGGAACCTCATTAGTTCCCAATAATGTTTAAGACACAACTGTGAACGGTTGGAAAAATGCACTGGCCACCCCACCCCCGAACTCCATTACAGACTTGCAGAGTCATTCACATTCATTTTCTCTTATTAAATCAACTTCTCTGCTGAGGAAAAAAATCACTTATCTTGAAAAAAAGATACAAGTTGAGTATCTTAGAAATTATAATCCAATGAGTCTTATTCTAACGCTAGGAAAAACGGATGAAAAATCATCAAAGAGAGTTATAAAATCTTTCAGAAAGATTTTGTAGTGAGAGGAACACATCAGTAATTCTTCCATCAAAGAAAGTCACGCCTCACTAGTCTGGCAGAGCTCCCTGCACGTGCCACCAGAAGCACCAATAAGTGAAACACAGAGCAGAGCAGTGTACTTGGATTTGCAAATACCCCTTGCAGTAGCCGTCACGAGAGGCTGTAAAGTCGAGCCACCTTTACCTCTTACGCTGTGAGAAACAGCGTTCCCCAAGGGCCTGCCCCGCTCTCCACCATTCACAGTGTTACGGAGTCTGCGCCGCCTTCCCTGCCACCTCTCACAAATCCCTCCATCAAGGGCAGCCATGCCATGGGCATGGTCCCATGCTACGCTGCCAAATACCACTCTGGCATCTTCAGAGTTCTCCAGCGGGGCTCCAGATGCCCCCTGGATTAGACACAATGCAGAACCGTGGCCGTCACTCAGTGTATCGCTGAATTACTCTTCCTCTGGAGGGAAGGCATCCGGCTGGGAGAATCCTGGGAAAAGTACAGTGCTAGCACTGCGGTGGTGGGACCTAGAAAGGTGCAACAGGTAAGATCTGAAGACAAGCAGCCCCAAGGCATGGTAAGAGCAGGAAGAAGAAAACGAGGCACTCCGCAGCAGGGGTGCCAGCTGGAACTGCTCCCCAGGCAGGAGAAGCTGGCACCTCCCCAGGGAGGAGGGAAGGTGCTGCCACTCTGTCCTGTGGCAGGGGGAAAAGAGCAGGTTGATGCAGCCAAAGGGAACCCAGAGAGCTGCAAAGACCTGCGGCTGCTGTCAGCGGTGGCACCAGGTCCTGCAGCCTGGGCTGAGAGCCCAGCGCTGTGCAGAGCCCTAGCCAGACAGCGCCAGGCTGTGGGAGGACGGGAGATCGCTCTTTCCATCCTCAGGGTGCTGGCACCCCAGGTCTGAAATCCTCTTACCAAGCCCCTTCCTCCAGGTCTCCTCTCGCCTCTCTCATCTTCCTGGAAAGCTGCTTCAGACCTTTCTTTGCTGCGATGGTTAGAAATGGCCTAATTTCTAGCCCACACATTCACGGCTAGTTTACCCTACTCTTGCGTCAGCATTGTCTGTTAGCCTGTGCAGCTCTCCTCTCCTCCTTTGTTTATGTAAGTATTTATATACGTATCACAGGCAGCAATTAGATCCGCGCTCAGACTTCACTTTGCAGGCTAAACAAATGCCACTTATGTGGTCTCCCCATGCATAGAATCACAGAATGCTGTGGTTTGGAAGAGACCTTTAGAGGTCATCTAGTCCAACGCCCCTGCAGTGAGCAGGGAGCATGGCAGACCCCTTTCCCCAGGGACACACTTGAAGGGACTGACTGACTCAGGAGGGGCCCAGGTCACGGGGACCAGTCGCAGGCTGGATTCATACTTAGGGACACAAAATAAACACTTCCAAAGGAGCCCTGTGCATGGCTCGTGCCTTTCTGGGCTTCAAAACACTCGTCACCCAGAGTGCACATGGCAGACAGGTATCAGCTCCCACCCCAGCATCAGTCCGATGGATGCCAACAGGCTGCTAGGGGGCATTGGCAACGGAACAAGGATAACAGCAGCTAACAACTGAAGTAACAGCGACAATCCTTCCGGAATCAAGGGAGACCTTACAAGCCTCAGCATGGGGGCAAAGCAGAACTACACACTTGCATCTTCCTCTGCAGGGGCTGTTGGCCACCCAGGCCACACACACCCGAGCGGGCTAACCTGCATCCAGCCACAGCGTCTTGCAGGAACTCCCAAGCACCAGTCTGCTACAGCAAGTAACGCATCCTGCCTAGGACTGGCAGTTTTTCCTGCCTGAATCAGGGTTAAATTCCCTCCCCTTCCCAACGCCTGCTTTCCCGTGCTCTGTGAGCCTGCTGGGGCACTGCCTTGGGCTTCGCCTCTCCACTTAGGTGCCCAGTGACTCTGTGGCTCCCGAAAGGCCTGGCCCTTTGAGGAAGAGGGTCTCCCAAGACACACAAGCACGGGAGCATCTGGCTCACCACAGTCCCAGGTGCGCCTGCACAGCACAGGCTGGCGCGTCAGGTGTGGTACGGGAGGCTGCAGGCAGCAGCTCTCTAGCACAAGTGCTGCTTCCCCGGGAGACACGGCAGGGAGCAATAGCAGCACGGACCCAGTGGGGACCTGGTACCCGGGTCATGCTGGCATGGGGGAGAAGCACACATGCCCCAGCTCTCGCCCACGGCTGCACGCTGGCAGGGCACAAGCTGCACCAGGTCCTTGTGCTCCGGGGCTCCTCGTGCCACACCAGGGTTGTGGGTGGACACAGCAGCATCACAAGTGGGGACCAGGGGGAGATCCAGCATCCTGCTGGGGTGTTGCTGCTGGGGTGGGTGTGGAGAGCAGCATACACTGCTGGGATCACTGGGAGCGGCTGGGGCTGTGCAGTGGCGGCAGGAC
>NW_009258310.1:404764-407267 GCF_000687185.1 Egretta garzetta
GGGGGGGGCGGGCGGAGCCGTTGGGGTACTGCCTGTGCCTCGCTGCTAGTGAAAGGACTGGCTAGGACAGACTTCACCTGACTTCACATCAGCACCCAGGCAACTGCACCAGGGACAAGGCAGCACATCCACCCACCTGCACCAGCATCCCTCCTGCCCTGCTAGACCCTGCAGACACGGCCGTGGAGCCCAGGCAACACTTGCCCCTCCAGAGACCTGACCCGATGCCTGCGGGACCCATAGCTCCCCAGGCTCCACTCCTGCAACAGCACCGGGCCCAGCCCCAGCTCTGCATGCAGGTGCTGTGCAAGCCCCTTGTCACCCCTGAGCCCTCCCAGGACCGGGGAGCCCTGCGTCATGTTCAACAGCCCTTCCTGGAGCCCCCAGCCCTCCCATGCCACTGCAGGCAGTCAAGCCCTCACCTCAAAGGATCGGGGAGCGTCCGCTTTCGCTTGGCTGGCAATGCCCATGGGACAAGCAGAGTCGTCCTCTCACACAAGCCAGACGTTACTGATTTACCAGGGGCGGCTGCGGCTGCACGGAATGCACGGTCGATGGTTGCCGGCACTGTGGAAGGCACGGTGGCCTCTGCGGGGGGGGACGGGGAACTGGAGTGACTGTGTTGCTTTGCCCCCACCGCGGGGCCTGAGCTCAGTGCCCCGTGCAGGGTGTCTGGAGTCTGGGGCTCCGACGAGCCACCTTCCCACCAACCCAGGGCAGATCCTTGGTATCCTGCCAGCTCTGTGCCTGGGGCTGCCAGGCAGGGCCCTGCCCAGAGCTAGGGCTCTGTGATGCCAGAGCCGTCCTCATTGCTTATCTGGGCACAAGCAGGTCAGTCGGCCCTGCTGTTTGCCGTGGCTGTGTCCCAGCCACACGTGACAGGTAGCACAAAGCAGTCTATACCAGCCCAACTTTGTCCTATGCCACCGCTGCCCGTGTCCTGCAGAACTGACCCATGGAGGCAGGGGCAGGACTGTCCTCACTGTGGCCCCAGGCTGAGTGTCAGGATGCACAGAGCTAATGAGGAGAGGGAGCAGCGCTCATTGATCAGCCTGCGTGCGGCCGCAGTGTCCTACAGGGCCTGATGGGTAATTCTCCTGCCAATTGATTTTCCCTCTCTCCATTTGCTAAGGTTAGTGGGTCACTGGGGAGATGCAGATGATTAAAGGGCAAGTCCTGCAAATGCACCGCTCTTGGGAACAAACCCGATGCACCAGCGCTTGGCTTTCCTGGGGTGACAGCAGAGCAGTGCTGACCCCAGCAAGGGGCAGCAGGATAAGGAGCAGCATCCTATGCCCACGCAATGCAGGCCCAGGAACACCCAGGCTCATCCGTGTCTCTGAGTACCCAGCAAAGAGGCGGGGGCACCCCTGAATTGCCCCAGCACATGCACACATGGAGGCAGCTGCAGTGCATGGCTGCTGGTGATTTGTGGGGGATGCTGTCTGCAGAGTTCTGGGCCCATAGTTTTTGGCACAGGGGTCTCAAGAGTTGTCCTTCAGTCCCACAGCCCCTCACTGCCTGCCTATGTCTGCCGCACACCTCTGCAGGAGAGGAACCCTGCAGCAAGCACAGCACCGCAAAACCACAGCGGCCAATTCCCTGCCAGCCTGGCCCTGGGACAACCCTGCTCAGCCAAAGCAAAGGCTTTCTGCTCGCTCCTGCCACTGTCCCAGCTGGAGCTGACTCTTCAGGTCAACAGGACAGACGGCCCTGGCCCAGAAAGTGTATGCTTCCCACAGGTCACAGCCCTGCACGGACTCCCAGCTGCCTACCTGCCACAGGGTCGTCCCCAGCTCCAGGACGTGCCCTATCCCTGCCTCATCACCCTGCGGGGGACGCAGGATTGCCCCCCTGGGCGGGAAGGAGCCAGACACCTCGGAGGTGGCAGTACTGCCCCCCTGGCGGGAAGGAGCCAGACCACTTGGAGGTGGCCTGATGGGCAGCAAATGTGCAGGGCAGAGCTGGAGCTGACAGCCCCAGCCAGGACACCCAGCCCCACAGTGGAAGAGCAGCACCTACCAGCTGGTCCCAGCCAGGAGAAAGGAGCACAGGCCAGCAAACCCCCTCTCTGTCCCTGCAGTCCCCACACAGGGTACAGTGCTATCCGGTGGCAGGCACTGGGCCCACAGCCCCGAGCGTGGCTTGGGGCAGCACGGCCACTGCCAGGCTCAGCCCTGCCCGCTGCCTGGCCACCTACCCTCGTCCCTCGGCATGCTGGGCTGGTAGGACAGTGGCCTGGTGGGCAGGACAGCACGTGCATGCTGAGGCTGCACCACAGAGATGTTCAGCAGCAATGTTGGGACACGGAGGTTTGGTCCTTGCCCCTATCCCTGGGCACTCACTTCCACCCCTGGGCTAGACATGCAGACACCCAGGCAGCCCACGCTGCCAGCTGTCCCAGGGAGCTGGCCTGGGTTAAAACCAAGCCCATTTTGTCCTGACAGCTTTTAGCAGGAGCCGCTCGCAGCTCCAGCTGTTCCTGTAAAGCAGAAGTGGCGAT
>NW_009258310.1:407327-420814 GCF_000687185.1 Egretta garzetta
GACTGCACACACAGCTCTGGCCATATGCATGGCCTTTTAAATCCAGGTTTCTGTCGCACAGCCACCTCCCCAGGGTCTGCTGCTCGCACCCTGGCTGCTTCCCCACCCTCTCTGAGCCAGCCAGCTCCTGGTCTTGCACAGGAACAACTAACTCTCAGGCAGTTTGGGGTTTGTAGCATTCCAGCCTCATTCCCTGGGCTCCCTGCATCCTTGACTGCCCCCAGGGAGAACACCTCTGTGCAGTGCTCCAGGCTCCCACAGCCGCAGCAAGGTGCAAGCGGCTGCCCCGGCCACGCGAGCACAGTCCCTCAAGCCTCCCAGCCCGGGCTCACCCCAGTACAAATCCAGAGTGGAGAACCACTTCCCAGACATCCCCTCTCCCTCTCCGACTGGCCCATGTCTCAGCTCATCCCAAGCTCTTCTCCATCAGAGATGGGACAAGGCCCCATTGCTTCCTGCCCTGCGGCCCCCTGCCCAACCTGTCCCAGTTCCCAGCGAAGCATCAGTGACTGCAGTCCTTCCCCCTAGGCTGCCCACCCTCCCCTGTGCAGCACACGCTCAGAATCAGCCCCACAGGCCACGCAGAACCCCAGCCTGTCCCCACGGGACCCCACCTCAGGGTGCGCCTGGCTGACTGGAGTCACAGAGCCTGGGGAAAGGCAGGGGTGGCTGAAGACTTTGAAGCTTGCTGGACCTATTCCCCTGCGATGCAGCTGGGATCCATGGGCTCTGCATGCCCTGCGAGCACCTCACAGGAGCTGGCACCACTAATATGGGGCTCCAGGGATGTGGTGACTGCTGCTCTAGTGGGGAGAATGTCACCAGAGTCCCATCGCCACACAGGGCCTGCCCCAAACCTGTCCCCGCAGGGGTGCCTGCAAACCGCAGGTCCTTCCCTGCCAAGCACGGAGACCCAGGCAGGGACAGTGCCTGGCTGGTCCAGCCCTGCGCCTCCAAGGCCTGCAGAGCCCAGCAGAGCCCACAGCCCATGGGGGAGCTCAGCACCGAGAGCTGCCCGTGCAGCCTCTCCCACTCGGGAAGGTGTCTCCAGAGCAGGAGCCCGGGGATGGCTGCAACGAGAACAGCCTCGCTGGGAGGCTCCAGGGATCCGGGGGGCTTCGCACACCCCCCTGCAGTAACTCCAAGCACGAGCGGTGCGTAGCCATAGGAACATCACTTAACGCAGTCGCCTTGGTAACCACAGCTACACGCTCTCATGGAGCACGTGCGAGGCCCTGTGCACCCCCAGTCGGGGTCCCCCAATCCTGCACCCGCCTTGCAGCCTGCTACAGGTGATGCTGCCGTGTGGGACCAGCGGGGACAGGGACAGACCTCTCCTCACTGCACCATCCACGGTACCACAAGAGCAGTTGGAAATCACCACTGAGACCAGAGCAGGGAGTCAGAGCCTTCCAGAGTCCCATGGACCAGCCTGGCCACAGATGCCTCTGCCCAGAGGTGTGCACTGGATGGACTGGCACCTCCTCCCACCCACAAATCACTGAACCCCCACCAGCTTCTCATGTGGAGCCAGAGCATGAGGACCTCCACACACAGACTCTCAGCCCATCGATGACGGAGAGGAGCATGCCTCGGTCAGACACATGTGAGGACACAGCCAGGAGGAACAAGACCCTGGAGCCCACAGCCCCACCGTGGACAGGATGGCAGAAAGCATACCTGCTCCCTCCATCTCCCCTGCAGGTAAGCACAGCCCAGGAAGGTAGCACAGCCCAGGAAGGTGGCACAGCCCAAGGACAAGTAAATCCAAGCATTAGGTTCCCACGCCTCCCACCCTCATCTCGGCAAGCACCTCTGTGTCCCTGCACAGCAGGCAGCAGGCACAGGCCCACGGCAACACAGCCAGGTAAATAAACACCCAGGCACTCGATGTGTGGGCAATGCCATGGCCCAGGCTGACCCAATTTGCCATCCTGCATAGCCCTAGGGCTGCAGACCTCGGGACTGCCCTGTATCTGTTGCAATCCTGCACTGTTCCTCCACCCTCCTGGCTCCAGCTTAGGAGGAGCACAACACAGCAAGAAGCAAGTAACCCCAGGACCCAAGGAATTACACAATCAGCAAAGTAACCAGGGCCTACCTCCCAGTCATCACCGCCACCAGCGAGCTCCCATCACCATCTCCTTGCTCAGCCTCACCTGCGATGGCCTCGACCCTGCCCGGCACAGCCCCTGCACTGCCCAGCACCCCCAGGCACCCTGGCCTCCCAGCCAAAGCTCCTGGCCCCAGCAGCAGAGCACAGACCCCCGAGCCGCCAGTGCTGACCCCACGTCTAGGAGCATATACCTGACCTGTTCCCAGGGACTCGGAGCTGCCCGGATGCAGACGCTATCCAGAGCTGATGTCGGGGTGGCTGCCACCCCAGGAAAGCATCCTGCCGCTGCAGGCGCCCAGAGCGCCCACTGATCAGCCAGCCCCAACGCACCACGCGGCTTCTCCCGCTTAGCCCTTAGGTAATAGGATAACGCTGCCTCCATCTGTTTGTCTGGGACTGAGACGCTAATCGCCTTGCTGGCGTCCCTCCCCTCCCCTGCACCCCTGCCTGCAGCCCCATCCCACCGCGCAGAGGCAGCCCGGGGCAGAGCTGCTGCACCGGCGGGAGCCAGGGAGGAAGTGCCAGGCAGCAGCCGCTGGGCATCTATGGCGGGGACAGAGCGGGACAAGACTGAGCCAGCTCCTGACTCAGCCACGGCCTCCGGCAGATGCTGAGAAGCCTCCCAGTATCACACAGACCTGGGCTCCTGCTGTAGCAGGGAAGGACGGTCCTTCCCATTCGGGGCTAGGAACAAAGCAACAGGGATTGCCTTTGCCAGGCCCAGCTCCATGGGGCACTGCTCCACTGGGATCTGCTGTTCTGCTGCAGAACGAGGAGGACCGGGTCAGAGCGCTGTCTTCTGTGGAGCCATCTGCTGCCACAGCATTCAGTTTTGGGCCCTGCGAGTCGTGGGTGTGCGCTGGGACCAGGCAGGACTGACTTCATCAAACACACAAGCCAATAGCAGAACAGCTTGGATAAATGCCCACATCTCCGTACAAACACAATTCACCCCCACCGCACGTATTCCAAGACTGCACCTGCCCTGCATTGGCCCCCCGTGCTTAGACAACAGGCACAGCCCTGCGGGGAAGCACCCCTCACAGCTCAGCAGCTCCCCAGCCCTGAACCGCCTGGCACAGCACGGCATGGCACCGCACGGCACAGCGACTCCCCTGTACGGAAACACGCAGCGCAGCCCACGCAGCACAGCCCACACAGCGCAGCCAGCCCCTGCGTGGAAACACGCAGCGCAGCCCACGCAGCTCGGCCCACACAGCACAGCCATCCCTGCACGGGCAACCTGAATTATCTGGAGGGCCTACAAGGTGAAGTGGCAACACGTTTCATGGGTCCTGGAATGAAGCTGCAGGCTCTGAGAAGAGCCTGCTGAAGCCAGAAAAGGCACCCACTATTCCTGCGCATTAGCATTTTGTGTTTCCTTTGTTTCATCCGCTGGTTTCCCAGCCTTCACCCTGCAGCCTGACGCGCACCGCTTGCTGCACACCACAGCTCAGCCTGCCTAGGGCACAGGGAGAAGGGGCTGGGTGAGGCTGGGATGCTCTGAGCCCCAGCCCCACAGCGGTGTCCATATGCTGTGGACGTGCACGGGGGCCCCTTGCTTCTCCGTTCGTCCCTGCCCTGGGTTGGGACATGGCAAACATCTGCAGTGAATGGGGTTGGCAGGTGACAGCCTGGGGACAAGGGCAGAAGCTGGAGTCCTGCTCCTCTGCAAGCCCCAGAACTGGCTGCACTGGTGCATGGTGGGCAGTAGCTGGGAACACACCCTCAGGGGCGCACTCCAGATGTGCGCACCTGGAGCAGGAACAGCATCAGCCAGACCCTCCACTGGCAGTAACAGCCAGTACCATGCCAGGTAGGGGCTGGGGTCCTTGCTGCACCAGGAAACCCCCGCGGAGAGGGAAGGCTGTTCAGAGGAGCATACAGAGGCCAGGGCAGTCAGGACTCAGGGCAGGAGATTGGGCCCACCACCAAGCAAAGAACATGAGGCAGGAGTGGGACAGAGCAGCCGTTGGTCATTTGCCATCTCCCAGTCCCATGGGACATCTCTCCCCTACCTTTCCCCAGCCGTGCCTTACAGCTCAAGCTGCTTCTCCACCAGTTGTGTTGTGCTTCCCCACTCCCGTGTTGTCCCTCATGCCTCCCTACTCCCAGCGTGGCTCTGGCCGCCCTTTTCTCCCCCTGTGCCAGGCTCCGGCCCTACCACAGTCACAGCAGGCAGCCGCTGCATCCCTCCCCTGCCCGCATCCATTAATGTCCCAGGAGGAAGTATGTGCCAACCTTGCCCTTGGCCTGGCCTCCTGGGGTAGGGGCACCCACCGCTCCTTTGCTTCCCTTTGTGAGACATGAGCTGCAGGCTCACTGTGCACGTACGGAGCTGGCTGGCCTCACGCCTCATGCCATGGCACTGCAGACCCCCTCATGCCCACCCGACAGCAGCCACAGAGGCAGCACCAGAAGCCCAAATGACTCAGTGCACCCTAGGAAAATGCCTTTCACTACAGGCTGCACATTCACACCCAGCTCCCGTCAAGGCCTTGCCTTGGTCCGTAGAGCAGCATGTGTGCAGCACCCAGTCTGCAGTGCACGGCTGTGGGGTGACACGATTACCAGACACACTGGTGCTGGGGACAGGCGGTGCTTGCCAAGGGTCCGGTGTCCTCAGGCTGGGCAGTAAAAAGTCCCATTGCATGAGGCAGCATCCGAGCAGCCAGGGCTAGAAGAAGCACCCACACCAGCGTGGTGTCCAGGAACCCTCCTGCCCTCCAAGGCCAGTGGTGCTTGTTCCAGACAGAGATCCTGGATCCCAGCTGGATGGGCCTGGGGGATCCCATCAGAGGGGGCACCCTGGATCCCAGCTGGACAGGCCCCAGCAGACCTTGTTAGCCAGTCTGCCCCAGGACCTTTCCTCCTGATGCCTCCTCAAAGCATGTCATGCAGTAATGACCCACCCTGACTCATAACAGCTTCTGCATCGCTTGCAGCCTGCCTGAACACAGCCTGTCCCCTCCAGCCTGAGCCCTGCCAGCCTTTGCCAGCCCTCACAAGCACCTCCACACAGCTGCCCCTGAGCGCCACAGCTGGGTCCCCATCCCCACTGCCCCAGACAGACCACCCCCTCCTGGGACAAGGCTGCAGGGCCCTCACCAGCCTGAGCCCTCTCCCCACCACCCCCCATCAGGAGGCCCGGGGAGTTTCTGAAGGCAGAAAGGGAAGGGCAGAGCAGTGCTTACCTGAAATGACTGTCACAGGCACAGGGTCACAGCACTCCCTCTTCATCAACCTGTGGACAACAGAGAGCAAGGGCAGCATCAGCACAGCGTACTGCATGCTTGGCCCCCAGGCACACTGCACCCCTGTAGACAGCAGATTCAGCCTCGGGACAGCAGGGAGGTGTGGAACCCACAGGGCTGGGAACAAGAGCATCCCCAGAGCAAAACTCCTACAGGACACCAGGGAGAGAGGCAAGGTCACCTACAGCTTGCACCAACGCCTGCCAGCCCACCGGAGCAGAGCATCCCTGGCCTCCCTATGCAAGCAGAAGCACTGCGCCCTGAGCCCTCCTGCCTGCACGAGCCCACCCTCACCCCATGGACATGCACATCTGCTGCCCCCAAGGAGAGCCACAGGGGCTCTGCCCCTTGCCCAGGCAGCCTGAGGACTGGCAGCCCCCTGCCTCCGCTGGCCCTGCAGCACGGCCGGCGAGACCACGTGCAAGGGCAATGCAGCCTCCGACAGAACAGCCCAGGCCTGAGCACCAGGGAAGGTGGAATCAGCTGCCCTGGGTCAGGGGAGTCCTCGTGCACCTCTCCCGCCCTGGGTCATCTGCTCCCAGGCAGAGTCCTGGGCGGGACGCAGCCCGAGAGCAGAGGCAGGCTCGAGCTGAAATGCCAGCAATGCTAAGGGTCAGCTCCTCCACAGGGCGACCCTCTTGTTCTCTTGTTTGGGATGAGCGACAGGGGACCAGGGCCCAGCTGAGCCCACCTCCAGAAGACAGCATGGCAAGTGCCGCAGGCTCAATTCAGGAACAGCTACAGGCAGCCAGAAAAAGAGAAAAGTGTATCCATAATGCCTCTGCTCTCTGATGTGCTGGAAACGTGCATGCTCTCTCTCCTTGCTTCTCATTAAAGATCCTTTCTGGGTGAGTGGCTGAAATGGCTGCTCTGTTGTAGAAAATTAAAAATTTATGACTTGGGATTTCTTGGAGCACGCCTGTTGTGCTGCAGCTGGTGTCAGCAAGTGCAAGGTGCTGCAGGGGGAAGGGGCCACGGCAAGGATCCCGCTTTTGCAGAGAGTTTGCGGTGTGCCACGTAGGTGGCTGGGGTGCCACCAGGCTTCAAACATTTTATAAGAGAGACTCCAGCCTCCAATGGCAGAGGGATCACAGACACTGCGATGCACCTGGAAAACTTCACGGCTGTTGTGTGCCTCTGTAAAATGACACTGCTGCAGTCCCCGCTGGGGCCACAGCACAACGCTCTGGACACAGCTGCCAGTGCCCCATTGACTCCTCTCTTGAGAAAAGCTCACAGGACACCTGTGCCATGAAAACAGAGGAAACCTACCGCAGCTGTTTACGCAGGACCTAAACAAAACAGCACAGGGCACGCGTGTGTCCTGCTTGGACACTGTAGTGACCTGAGCATCTCCTGTACCTTAGCACTCGGAGTACCGAGCAGGGCAGGCAGTGGGGCAGGGGACTGCTGTGCCTGCAGGGACATCAACTTTGGACAAGCACAGCCTTGCAGGGCTGAGGGGTAACACCCCTGCACCGCTCCCTCCCACCCCTGCACCATCCAAAATCCCTCCCTGCAGCACAGAGTGTGGCCCACAGCCAGGCGAGGGCACCGACCAGCCCCAGCCCTCCCACTCCACCACTGTCAGCAGTGCCAGGAGATGTCTTTGCTGCAGTTGGGAGGTTTGGGTGAAGGGGTGGGTTGTGTGGTGCAGAGCAGGAGCTCCCCATCTACCAAAGACGTCTCCGGCAACTCGTGCTCCCGGCTCACCCCGCTGCCTCCAGGCAGCTTCAGCCCAGGAACACAGCGGGTTTGGGCTGGAGCTACGCAGCGTGGCTACAGCTACATGTCACCAAAGGCGGCATAACCCGAGCTCCCCATCGTGCCTGCTGGCCCAGCTCCATACCCTCTGGGCCTCCCCATGGGCATCAGACAGACAGCTAGCCAAACCACACGTGTGCATAGCAGTCATCTGGAGCACAGGAGCCTTCCCCAGATACACGCCGAGGCCCCAGGCTGTGACGGCTGCTGGCATAGCCATGGCACAACCCTGGGACACAGAGCTGCGAGCCCCCAGCAGCACCTTGTCCTGACCCAGCCGGGCACCGGCTGCACTTTACCACTGGGTATGGGAGGGCTGGGGCAGTGCGGGCAGCACTGGGACTGAAATGGGCAATAGCACATGGGGAATAGCTGCTTGCACAGCCACCATCCTGGGCACAGCCCCACGTGTCCACCAGCTGCAGGACTGAGCACCAGGGCTCCTCAGGAAAATGCAAAACCAAGGGGACTCAGAAACAGGAGGCAAGAATGACCAAAGGGCAAGAAAAACCATCATAAGAGGAAGGAAAGCACGGAGATTACTGCTTTAGAAGGAGGCAAATAAGAAGGGACACAGATAAAAGGCGGTAACATCCTGAACAGTCTGCAGAGAGGAGACGATGCTTCTGCTCTTTTCATCTCACAGCACGAGGGCAGTGGAAAATGTCATGGGATCTCGCACTAAGAAAAGGAAATACTTCTCCGTATCGCTCGTTATTACACGGTGTAGCTCACTACCACAGGAAGCCCGTGAGGCCCAGAATGGTGCAAGTTCCCGGCCAGATCCAGAGGTTTCTGCAGGTGAGGATGCCAACCGAAGTTGCCAGCAGCAGCTATCTGGTGAGGCTGTGCAGCCCCCTCCTGCAGGCTCCTGCACGATCACCCCTCGGCGCAAGCAGCCGGATCCCAGCTCCCGCGACACCCATTGCCCCTCTGCAGCCCCAGGCAGTGCCAGAAGCTGGCCAGCAGCAAGACGGTCCCAAAGGGCGGCTCCGAACTGCGGAGCGACTCCCAGCACCGGCAGCAGACTGGCTCTTCCTCCTGGCTCTCGCCCACACCGTCTCCATCCCACCCTGACCTCCAGAGCAGGTCTGGACCAGCACAACCACCTCTGGACTCCTCCTGAGCTGGGCCCCTTGAACACCATCTTTTCTGTCCTCCGGTGACAAGGGCCCCGTGGAACATCAGCCATGGGAATATACATCCAGTAACGTCAAAGGCACCGATCTGCACGGGAAGCAGCTCAGGAGATAAATTAAATGCTTATAACATGAGCATCTTCTCCCAACCCTGATAACAGGCAAAGGAGACTTATGAGTTTATTATTGGAGCTGATAAATTAAACTCTTCACAGAAGAATAAATTATGCAGATGATCTGCGATGTATTTAGACTGCAGCTTGCACACTGCCAGGATCCTGGCCCTCACAGTCCCTGAGGATCCTGCTGTCTGCAGAGCCACAGGGGCCATGTACAGACTAGCAGGGAGAGCTCCAGGGAGGCTGTTACTCCTCTTGCTCATGAATGGCAAATCTGCCTTTTGCTTGTCTAAGTCTGACTCTTTTATCAAAATGTCCAATTCCCCGCTTTTCCTTCAGCTTCTTCCCTTTCTGGGATAAGAGGCAAGGGCCGCAGACTCGCAGTAACGGCAGCAGCTGGCTCCCAGCAGCCTAACACACACGACATGATCAGAAATGACAAGTCGGTGGAAGTGAAACTGTCCCCAAGACAGAACTGGGAGCTGGGAAGCATCTGGAGACTCCTCTCTCAGGAGGGCTGTGGGAATGCCTCTCTGCACAGAAGGACGTCCATGGGGTTATGATATGGCAGATGGGACGTACACAGATGCCTGTCATCAGCGTTCACACAGAGGGGACGTGCCCGTTTCTGCCTCCTGAGGTCTCCTGGGGCCCTGACCCTGCAAAGGGACAATGCCACTTGGTCCCTCTTGCAAGCACCATCAAGAAATCCATTCCAGCTGCTCCAGACAAGTGCAGACAAAGCCTTTTCTGGCAATAGGGCAGCCACAAATCTGGGCCGAGGGCTGCAGTGCCACAGGCAGACACTGCTGCACATCCCTGTGCAAGACCAAACTCAGCCACTGGGCTGGCCACGCCGCTGCCACCGTAGCACGGCACTGCTTGGCACAGCCTGGTCCCCACAGGCCTGCGGGGCTCTGAGCAGTCAGGGAAGCTCGAGTATGGCCCTCATGTCCCACCAGGCTCCTGTCACAGCTCCAGGGATCTGAGACCCTGCAGGGGAGCAGGAGACATCAAGGAAGGGGTACAGCCTGCAGTCCCCGAGCCCCAGCATGCGATGTCCTGAATCCCCTCACACACCGGGGGCCATAGTCCTTTTCTACCAGGGACAGGAAACATTACATCACGCTGTAAGGACATGGCTGAGCCTCCTCCAGGCAGGGGAAGGTCCCCCGGGCAGCCCTGCCTGCGGCCGGTTTCCTGCCATTCTTTGCACCCCCCTGAGGATGTCCGTAAAAAGCAGAAGAATCCAGACCTGGAAGTCTAAACCATTCCTTAAATAAGCCAAGAACGCCAGCCCCTCCCAGGGGAGGGTGCCCCACGGTCCCCATGGCAGGGAGCACTGCAGGGAGGCGAGGCACAGCGCAGGACCCATCGGTTCTGTCGTGGGGAGAAGCACAGCCCTGAACCAAATTGCATGCTCAGGTTTCTCGCTGCAAACAAGGCCCAGCCACCCACCAAACCCACCCCTGCCCACCGAGGTCTCTCTGCTGTTCCGGAGCGTGCAAAGTCAACCACCTCGGCACGAAAGAGCAACCCAAAGAACCAGCTCCTTCCACATGAGCAGCCCCCTCGAGCAGGGGCTGGGCTGGAGCACAACCGCCATGGAGCGCTCACAGCGAGCCGACGCGGCAGGCGGCTGTTTGCGGGGCGCATACCCTGTGGGTGTCCTGGGGGCTCGGCTCTGCCTGGGGACAGGCTCGCCGTGGTGAGAAGCCAGTGCTGACAGTCGCCCTGCGCCATTCCAGGCCCTGTGCAGCCCCGTTCCCATCCAGAGTCACCCGTGCAGTCACAGCTGAGTCCACACGACGTCCAGAATCACAAACTCGCAGAGCTGCTGTCAGGGAGGGGAGAACACGCTGCCGCCAGAGAAGACCTTTCAATATTTAATGCTAGAAGAGGCTCCTGATTGACCTGCTTCTCGTGTTACGCCAGTCCACGTTCGCTCTGCTCCCCGTGACGAGGCGGGCAGCCTGACTGCTGCCATGGCACAGGCACCCCATCCCCTGAAAGTTCGGGCTGATCCTTGAGAGACTTCCACAAAGCCAGCGCTGCCTCCCCTTCCCACGCTGCCACCAGGAGCCAAGACACTCATGAACCAGAGCTCTTGCCTGTTGTCACAGTTACAGCAGCTCAGCTGCATTTAGGAGTGGGATGGCAATTTACTCTTTGTACTCGTTTTAGCTGCACAGCCTCCCCCTGCTCCAGCTCTGCCATGGCAGAGGGGATTCCTGCCCCACGGCACCGCCGGCCCCACGAGGTTGCTGAGCCCCTGCTGCACCCCACAGCCCCTGCACCTCCTGTCCCTGGTGCCCAGGGCAGGGCCAGACCACCAGATCCCACCTCGCAGGCTAGCGTTCGCACCGGGCTGGGGAAGGAGGCAGGCAGGGGATGCTGGAGCGGGGCAGGGCACAGCTGGTCCCCTTGCTGCCTGGGAGGGGACCCTTTCCCTGCCCCACAGCTCTGCTGCCTCAGCTCCTCCCGCTCCCTCTGCAGCTCCTCCTTGCCTCCTGCACAAAGGGAGAGCAGGGCAGGAGCCAGGAGTGCTGCCGGGCGGTTGGCCCCCTGATGCGACCACTTAGCTGTCGCCCATCCCTGGAATACTCCTCAGTCCCAAAGGTAGCTGCCAGGAGCGGCTCCATTCCCACGCCCCCGCCGCACACGTGCCCCTGCCCCGGCTCTCATGGGAGGGCTCAGCTCTACCCCAAATGCCACTGCCAGCCTCTGGCCCAGCTCTGCAAAGCCCCATGGCAGCCTCAAGCTCTGTTCTGTGCCCCAGGGCAGGATCAGCCTGCCATCACCCCCGGGCTCCTGAGGTGCCTCCATCAGGGCACTTCACCCCACGGGGATGACCCAGCTCCACATGTGCTTTGCTGCGCTCTGTGAGACAGGAAGGGGACCCCAGCCTGCTACCCCGGCCCCCACCCCACCCCACGGCCCAGTGCTCTGCTCCTCACCGCTCGCATGCACGTGCCTCACCGCTTGCATATGCACTTACGCACTCCTGCGAGGAGGCAGCAGTCAGCTGGTGGAAATCTCAACAGAATATTCTGTAGGGGGCTGCTTATGTGTCTGTTTGCGTGCACCTCCAGAACACAACCGCAGTTTAGGGGAACGATGCGGTACAAAACACAAACCGTGCAGATATGCGTTATTCATCCCATAATACTAACAATATTAAGAATACTTAGGTGTTATAGAATATTTAGGTGTTACATGCTGTACGACAGAAAAAAATGGTTATTTGATGAAAGGACCTTGTAACGTTCTCCTTTGTGCCCTTTCTTGCCCTTCCTCCGCCCTTTTTGCCACACACCTTGCAAGTTGGTATAGTCAGCAGAATCTCCACAGAGAGCAACTGTGCAGGTGCAGAATGCACAGGAACTTTGTGCTGCGTTTCAGTGGTAGCATAAAAAGAAATTATAGCAATTTGTTATGTGTCGTCTCCATTACCCGCGTGTCACCACTGAGGCAGAATGACAACAGAAGTGTTTAGTGAAGTTTGTAAGGCAGGAGCCGTCCCTGCCCCCACGCCGTTCGAGCCCCAAGCAATGCACACACCAGTCCCACAGTCCCAAGGCCTCCAGCTCCCACTCACACTCCCAGAGCATGAGGGCTTGTGCAATGCCCACATCTGCGAGGGCCAGAGCAAGCGTTTGCTTGGCCAGCCCAGCAGACACTGACCAAGAGCAATTGCACATCCTGGGCAAAGGCACTCTCCGGGAGACCTAGGCCAAGGGAAGACCAGAGCCCCGCAGAGGTGAGTGCCCAAGTCCTCAGCTCCTCTCCTTACAACCCGAGACTGGCACAAACACACAACAGCTGGAAGCACGCCTTGGATGCTGACGCAGCAAGATGTTTCCCCACCGCACCTTGCTATAGGTACGGCTGCAAAGCTGGCATCATGTTTGACTACATTTCTCACAGTTGCCTGACAGATGTAACACATCACCAAAGGCTTTGGGGATCCCTGTCCATAGATGTCGAGGCAAGAAACAGCAGGTACGGTTCCAGTTTAAATCCAATTTGCTTAAATCCATTGCTCCCTTCATGCTAGCACTCTGATTTACACAAGCATCCACAGGCACTCATAGGTACCAACCAGCACCTATGCAGTCAGACCCAGCTCTGGAGTTTCCTTCCTTGACCCAGTTTTGGAAGAGTAGGAGAGCGGCAGACGCTCACTTTTCCAGTAGTTCCCCAAGACATCAGGGACAGGCAAAACTGCAAGCTGAGGCCCAGACACAAGAACACTACCCTACAAATTCCATACACAGGAGTGTGCTTACACACAGACAACAGAGCACACAGAAAAACGGTGCGCTGAGCATCACGCATAGTTTTGTGCAAAGCCCTGAGAGCAGAGACACACAGTTATGCAGATACACAGGAGGACCACAAACAGGTAAGTTACAAAAGCAATGGCACGCACTACAAAAGCAAGGCCATGCCTTCACCAGAAGTTCCCCTGCCTAAATGCTCCTGGACCACACCGCAGTGTCATGGTCCCCATCCTCTGATGCATGCTCCGCCTGCATGCATGTTGCCAAAAAGCTGGGCTCCTGTTCCCCAGCACATACCCCCAACCACAAACCGTGGCTCCCAGCACGTATGTGTTGCTGCAAACAACGGCACCTATCCCCAAGCACATTCAGCTCACTGCAAACCTCAGCCCTCGTCCCCCAAAATAGGCCCCCACTAGAGCCACAGCCCCTACTCTCCAGTCCGCGTGCCCCAAAGCACATGGCAGCCCTTACTCCCCAGCACAGGCACTCCAGTTCCAACCACAGCTCGTATCCTGAAGTGCCGACATCCTAGAGCAAGCCACAGCCCCTATCCCCCAAGACATTCCACTGCAAACCACCGCTATGGCCACCCCACGTATCCATCCCAACACAAGCCACAGCCCTGTTCCCCATGTGTCCAACCGCTCACCACAGCCCCTAACTCCCAGGACAGGCACCCAGCCCCAAATCACAGCCCCAGTGCCCCAGCACAGAAGCACCGGCCTGCACCCCCCGGCCCTGCACCCCGCACATCCACCCCCCACAGCCCGACCACAGCCCCCACCCAGCACCACACCACCGCAACCACA
>NW_009258310.1:422404-426205 GCF_000687185.1 Egretta garzetta
ATGTGCCTCCGCATCGCATCTGGGGAGCCAGGAAACACCTTGCCCGAGCAGAGATTCTCCCTTCCTGTGGGAGCTCCGCGGGCCGGGAGGAAACCCTGCCGCAGGGCCGAGAGCGGAGCGCTGGCAGCGCTGCCCGCAGCAGTGCCAGGTGGACAAACAGCCCGACAGACAGACGGTGCCCTGCCCCGGAGCGCTTGCTGGGGCACACAGCCTGCCCCGGCCAGGCGTGGGGGGGACGAGCTCAGGCAGGGCCAGAGCAGCCAAGGTGGGGTGCAGGGCCGAGCCAGCAAGCGCATGGGCCCAGGTCAGGGCGATGCATTCTCCACAGCAGCACCCGTGGCGTGGCTGTGGTGGGAAGGAGGGACCCTTCCCTGCCCAGCTGCATCTGTGCACCCGGGGCGACAACCCCTCCCACCCCACTGCCCTCCGTGGCATGCCCCCATAGCCCCCCTGGATGCCCTCCCTGGCGTGCCCCTGGCCCCCATTCCGCTCGGCAGTCCCCATACACGCAGCAGCATCATGCAGCCACGGTGCAACACGGGGACGTGTGCCTGAGTGGGCTCAGCTGAAAGGGGTCAGGCGTGCCTCCAGCGGCCTGAGCCACACAGGGACCCATGCCCGGCAGCTGCAGGGCCGATGTGCCTGCTCTCCCGAATGCCATGTCCACCTCCATGCCTCATCCGGGGCAGCAGCTCTGCCCCTGCCTGACAATTGTCCCACCTTTGGGCAGTGGGAGTCACCCCGCAGCAGCCACACCCGGCTCAGGGGAGCCACAGGAGGGGTGGACCATTCCAGCTGGCTGCAGGACCTTGCGAGGCTCTTCTCCCCATCCATGGGACAGCTTTCCAGCATCCCCTGGGACCTGCGCTGGCCACAGCTCCTACACATCCCTCCTCCCCTCTCCAAGGGGAGCTGCAGCCACCAAGGGATGTCATCCTGCTACTTTCCAGGTCAGTGTTGCCACCACAGAGGCTTGGAAATAGCATCCATGCTCTGTCTGTGCCTTTGGCCCAGTTTTGATAATGAGATGTTTGGTTGCAATTCTTGGGGCATTTTTTAGCTCATGGAGGCAAACTTCCCGGATTTCCTTCATGAGCCTGGAGAGCCGAGAACGCGCTGTTCCCATAAAGCTGACACGTTCCCCCAGTCCCATGACTCCAAGCGTTTTCTGAGTACTGCAGTGATCACACCAGCAGCTCAGAGCTGGTGCTGTGATAACGTCTGCAGCACCACAGTGTTAGGAACAAGTCTCAGCTGCACAGGAGGGAAACAGGTCCTGGGGTCATAGGAATGGGACCAGACCCTAGGCACAGGGAAGTGGGATGGGTACCGGGCTCACAGCCCTAAGAAACCCTCCTAGGCAAACCAACACGTGAACAGGTCCTGGTGGAGGTCAAGCAAGCAGATCCTGGCTGCATGGCACAGGGAGCAATGAAACCGCGAGGGACGGGCCTCAGTGGGGCGGGGTGGGATGGAACCTCTTCCTTTTGGCCAGCAGCCCCCAGGGAGGACAGAGTGGGAGACCTTTCCCCAGGTCTCCCTGAGCTGTGGTGGGGCAGCCCACTCCTGAGCTCCTTCGTGTCACAGCCCAGGCACAGGGCAGCTCGATATGAGCAGCATCTGACATATTGAATGTGGCAGCTCCCCTTGAGACCAACCAAGTGTGAAATAGAGCCGGTACAAGCAGGGAGAAGAGGCATCACTCGGGGAAGAGCAGCCAAATGTGTGCTTAGCTTAGGGGATCTCCACAGCAGTCAGCACGTGTAGTGCGGACAATTAGGAACCCCATGCCCATGTCTGTACATGCAACCGACCCACAACACGCACACAGCCGAAGGAGGTGAGCACCTCCGAGCCAGGGCAAGCCCACAGAATGGGAAGCCATCCCTCCTTCTGACCCTTAGGGAAGTCCCAGCGCAGTCCTGTAGAATGGACCCATGTTTGTGTCCGTGCAGAGATGAGAAGCTTATGAAGACAACCCCGAATGGCCATGGGCCGTGCTGGTCCTGGCTGAGCCTCAGCCTCCAGACAGATATGTAGGTGTGACACCACATGTGCAAGCACATCAGGTAGCTCAGTCCATTGGCGTGCAGGCCAGGAGGTTGAACCAGCATGCAGACAGACAGGCACTGGGCTCAGAGAAGTGGGAGTCCCACATGGGGAGCTCTGCAATGGGGCAGGTCAGTGGTGGTGCACACGCTCCTGCGGGACATGGGCACGCCAGCCCCAGGGAGTGGGCAGCAGGCTCAGCAGTGCGGTGGGGGGTCCCTGCCTGGGGCTGGCGTGGGGCAGGGACTGCAGACAAGTGCTGTGCCTTGGAGCACGGGGCCTCAGTGCGCAGAACGGAGCTTGCTGCCTGTGTTGCTTTCTCCAAAGGTCAGAGAACAAGTGCAATGCAAATGCTGGCGAGTGGGAAGCAGCAGGAAGCCTTGTCTCCCAGACAGGAGTGCAGAGCCAGGCGGAGGCAGGGCCCATCTGGTCCCTCCAGTCTGGCAGCCAGGAGGAGAGTAGGGACCACGTGTGGGACCCGGGAGAGGCAGGGGAAGGGGGCAGACGTGGAGGGCAGCCCAAGCTGCCCAGCTCTGGCAGAGTGTGCTCCCAGGCATGCCAGGGCACCTCACAGTGCAGGGCTGGGAAACCACGGCCAGCAAAGGAGCAGAGGAGGCTCTGCAAGCACCCAGCCTCTGGGCAGTGAGTACACCCCAGGAGGAAGGAGCTCGGATGATGACCACAGAAAGGCCAGAGGACCAGACAGTTAGGCAGACCTCGGGGTCTGCAGCAGGGATCCAGGTGGCTCAGCTTCCTGCCCACTGTCGAGCAGATGTGGCTGCTGTGGCTTCATGCAATGCCCAAGTACAGGTTTTGCTGCAGGGAAGCAGAGCGAGCGGTGCATGAGCTGTGCTGCATCTGGAGCAGGGAACTGCCTTCCTCCCCCATGTCCAGACTTCTGCAAGCGCACTTTGCTGAGATCCTGCAGGCCCTGAGAGGGGCGAGGAATGGGGCAGCAGGGCCCAGCATCAGAGGGACAGCTCAGCTCCCCCTCCTCCTTTGAGCCTCCCTACTTCACACTTGCTCTTCCCATCACTAACTGGCCCAAGGCACAGCATGGGACGGCAGGGAAGGGGGAGGCTGGCTGAAGCCCCCTCTGCTGCTGCCCTTTGGAGGGAAGGATGTGGTGGCAGAGGCTGCTCCCATGCTCCAGTGCACTGCACAGTGAAAGAGATCTGCACGCGAAAGCAGAGGGGCTGGGCTGGAGCCAGCTGGGGTCAGAGCCAGGCTGGCAGTTGCCGCGGGGCCGGCAGCATACCCAGCACTCCGGGCAGCACAGAGGGGATTGCGCCTGGCCATGCCAGCTCCTTCAGCCTCCATCCAAGTCCAGTCTCCGGGAAGGCCAGGACATGGGCAGGGAACTTCTTGGGCAGCTCTGGAAGAGGCTTTTGCTCTGGCATGGCTTAGAGTGAAAACACAGCTTGGATGCCCCATCCCTGGAAGTGTTCAAGGTCAGTTTGGATGGGGCTTTGAGCAGCCTGATCTAGCAAAAGATGTCCCTGCCCATGGGGGGGGGGGGGTGTTGGACTGGATGATCTTTAAAGTTCCCTTACAACCCACCCCATCCTGTGATTCTGCATGCCAGGAAAATGCCTCTCATCACACAGTGACACCATTTATCCTGAGGCGCTCTGAGTGCTAAGGGACTGGCTCCGGGGAGAGGAGCAATTGGCTCCAGCTGAGCACAGGCAGGGACAGGGCTAATGCCTTGGGTAGAGTGTGCTCTCTGCAGCCCTTGGTGAGGATGGTTCC
>NW_009258310.1:426223-431678 GCF_000687185.1 Egretta garzetta
TGCTGAACTCAATGCTCAGAGCTTCATTAGAGTCACGCTGCCGAAAGCTCTGGCTGGAGGTGATGCATCACCCACTACCTGCGATGATACAAAAACATCGCAGTGTGGCTCCTCAGCAGCACTGGCAACCTCAAGCAAGGCCTCAAGTCTCTGCTGGGCTCAAGTCCCACAGACTGGTGAGCCAAGTTCAAGGTCTGGGTCCTTATCAGCAGGGTGCACCACAGCCCCGTTCCAGCACAAGGAGCCTGAAGCTCCGGGCTAAGGCCATGACTGACCGTGTTACTCCTCGGGCACAGTGGCACTGTCCCCAGCCAGGGTGAGCCATGTCGGTTTAGGGACAGCCTGCTGAGAGCTCGCCAGGCCCCTCCTAGCCTCGCTTTCTCCTGCTCTGAGCACTGCTGCTCCTCGCTGGGCCACCTCTGCGACCATGGCTACAGGGCAGCCCAAGACACCGACAGAAAGCACGCAGCATTTATCCCCCACATTGCCCTTCCCAAGACGAGAGCCCCGCAGCTACATTTGCCCACCAGCGCTGCTCCAGCATGTGCAATTGTTGCATTTGGGATCTGCTTGGGCCCAGCATCTCTGGGCTGCATTCTGCCTCTGCACTGAGTCCTACCCAGCTGCTCATAGAATAAACTGGATATTTCCCAGTAGTCCTTCTCTGTGCCACGTCCCATATGCTAGATTCCATGCTGTCCCCTTCACAGCCATTCCTGGATGTTCAGTGTAAAGCTGGTGGTCCAAGAACAGCTCTAAAAGGTGGACAAATGCAGGATGAGGTCTCGTGTTTTCCAACCCTTGACGACAGCAGAAGGTGCAGCTGCCTCTTTTCCCTGAGCTCGTGGTGTAGGAGCAGCTGCTGTGGGACTCGGAAATGTCAGATCTTCCTAGCTGACACAGATCAGCCTTGGGCTCTGCCAGCAGCAGCCTCCGAGCGTGCCGTTAAGGGCACCCCATGCTCAGCCCTCTGCTTCCTGCAGCAGTCTTTGATGAGCGCATGCATCCCACTGCGTGTCTGCCTGATCCAGGCTGTAATCTGCCTGGGTATATGGTGAGGGGGAGCGAGGTGGCAGTCCTAGGCCACTGCCTGCAGCCCATCCTTTCCCAAAAACTATGTCGTGCAGGACTACTGCATCGTAGTCAAATATAAGGCATCTCGTATCTTACCACATGTCCTGCCCTTGCCACGTGTGCTGTGCTGGGAGGCAGCTCCAGAACATCACCACCTACAGCCCCTGCACAGCTCTCAGCAGCATTATCCTGCTCCGGAAACCTCCCGTGCTGAGGTTTGGACACAGTCCCCACAGTCCTGCTGCTAAGGAGCCTCTGGCTAACAGTTGTTAGTGAAAATGCCTCCTCTGTACCAACGTCCTGTGCTACCAGCTCCTTCGCTAGCCCATCCCGCCACATGGCAAACACCTTGTCTCTTGGGCACCCGACTGTCGCAGTGGGCTGCTCTCAGCACTTACCTGTTGAATGTGAAGGCTTGGCACGTGTCTCAGACAACCCTCAACGCAAGGCAAACATTCTTGCATGAGTTAAGGATGCTTTTACTAGGATGCAACCATCAACCATTCTGTGCCCAGGATCAGGCAGGTAGGTGGCATAGAAAGCTTTGCTTACAGCTCCCTGTGCGGTAATGCAGTTACCTCTCGCCCTCCAGCCAGATCACGCCCATCAGGATGCTGGTACAGCGTTGGGCCACGGTCCTTACTCCAAACCTCTACCCTAGCTTTTGTTCTCCTGTAGAGGAGTTTGCTGTGGTGCTACAGGCACCTGGGCGTACTGAACTCTCCCTTGGCCTCTGTTCAGGTCCGCGCTTTGTCTCTTTCTCTGAATGCCAGTCTTTGTGCTTCTCCCAAGAATTGCAGACCACCTTACCTAGTGTGCAGAAATGCTGCGGGCCCTGAGCATGGCAACGTGCAGCTGCCTTGTGCCCAGAGCTTATGGGGAGCCTCTCAGCCTCCCTGGGGCTTCACGAAGTGCAGTTATCCTCATATGGTAGAAGACTTTATTCCACCCCACTGAGCACAGCCCAGCCCTTTACGTGCTCAGCCTTCTGAGCCTATTTTTCATAGAAGCATATTTTCAAAGTATTCTCTCTACCAGCTTGCAAAGAACCCCAAATGCAAGTCCTGACCAGCCTTACACGAAGGAACAACTGCATCTCCTCTGGGGTGACACCACCAGCACCGAGGTGTACAATTTGTGTACTCCCAGGATTCACAAACAATCCAAACTCTTGCAGTCCCCACCGGGAAAACAGATGCCAGGCTCCCAGATCATACCAGACAGCTTCTCTGCCTGCAGACTGGGGCCACGTGAAACCGAGCTCCATCTCCACACCACCCGCCGTTGGAAGTACCCACCCCATCTGGTGCAGACCAGCGAGGCTGGGCTGAGGCAGGGCTCAGCCTGAACAAAGTACAGACACCTGGTACCTGCCTGTGGTCCTTCTGCAGGTGGCTCCAAGCCCTCTTGGTTGCTCCTGATCCTGAGGCTGGGTGTGCCACTGTGCCCTGTATGACCAGCAAGGTACACTGACCTTCTGCAGCCAGGCCACCAGCCAGGCTAAGCACCAACTGCGCTTGACTCTGCATCATATTTGAAAAGTCATGGCAGACAGGTGAAGTCCTCAGCGACTGGAAAAAAGGAAACATCATGCCCGTTTTTAAAAAGGGTAAAAAGCAGGACACCGGGAACTACCGACCAGCCAGCCCCACCTCTGTGCCTGGTAAAATCATGGAGCAGATCCTCCTGGCAGACATGTTGAAACATATGGAAGATGAGGAGATGATTAGAGACAGCCAAGATGGCTTCATTAAGGGCAAATCATGCCTGACTCATCTAGTGGCATTCTACGATGGAGTAACTGCATCGGTAGGCAAGGGAAGGGCTATGGATGTCATCTACCTAGCCTACTGTAAGGCCTTTGATACGGTCCCTTCACAACATTCTTGCTGCTAAATTAAAGAGATATGGGTTTGACGGCTGGACTGTTAAATGGATCAGGAATTGTCTGGATGGCCACATCCAAAGAGTTACAGTCAATGGCCAGCAGAGCAAGGGAGGGGATACTCCCCCTCTGCTCTGCTCTTGTGAGACCCCACCTGATGTCCTGCATCCAACTCTGGGATCCCCTGTGCAAGAAAGACATCGACCTGTTAGAGCAGGTCCAGAGGAGGCCACAAAAATGACCATGGGGCTGGAGCACCTCTCCCATGAAGAAAGGCTGAGCAAGTTGGGGTTGTTCAGCCTGGAGGAGAGAAGGCTCTGGGGAGACCTTATTGCAGCCTGTCAATATATAAAGGGGGCTTGTAAGAAAGATGGAAAAAGGCTTTTTCCTAGGGCCTGTAGTGACAGGACAAGGGGCAATGGTTTTAAACTGAAAGAGGGTAGATTTAGATTGGACATAAGGAAGAAATGTTTTACGGTGAAGGTGGTGAGACACTGGAACAGGCTGCCCAGAGGAGCTGTGGGTGCCTCATCCCTGGAAATGTTCAAGTCAGGTTGGACAGGGCTTTGAGCAACCTGCTCTAGTGGAAGGTGTCTGTACTCATTGCAGGGGGTTGGACTAGATGATCTTTAAAGGTCCCTTCCAACCCAAACCATTCTGTGACTCTATAAAAAACACCACCAAGCCAGCAAATCCTCCTGGGGACAGGCTTGCAAATGGAAACCATCTGCCCTTGGGAGGGGGAGCTTGCAGGGAGACAACTGAGCTGGGCAGAGCAAGATGTTCAGGGCAGGACTGGCTCGGGATGGAGCAGGGAGACGAGGAGGTTGGTGTCAGACCTGGATGTGTCAGACACACTCCCTGCCCTGCAACAGGAATGAGTGCTCGCTGCCTGCCTCCCCGGGGCTCTGCTGGCAGCACCTGCCCCTTCCCGCTGCTTAATCACCATTCTCCATGATAATGAGGCGACAGCTCCTTAAGGGAAACACGCCTGCTAATTAAGCCCTTAATTTGGTGACACTGCACATTTCCAGAGGCTGCCTCTCTGCCTGCCTGCCTGCCTGCAAGGACATCCTGCCCCAGCCTGGCCATGGCACAGCCCTCTGCCCTCGCACCCTGGCCCTGCTAGAGCCACAGGCCCCCACTGCACCAGGCTCTCACCATGGAGGGTGGTGAAAAGCAGCCACTTCCACCCCTCATGGAGAGCAGGGCACGCTGCAGAGCAAGGACAAGAGGGCTGCACGCATGCAGGCGTGCACAGGGCGGGCTCATCTGGGCTGTGCGCACGTGCAGGCGATGCTCACTGCGGGCAGCGTTCGCTGTGGGCAGCACTCCCATGGGCCATGCGCACGCATGGGCAGCGCTCACCGCAGGCAGTACATGCACGGCCGGTGCTCGCTGCCAGCTGTGCGTGCACACAAGCGCTGCCCACCACATGCTACACTCAGGTGTGGACGCTGCTCGCTGGGCAGTGTGTCTTTCACTGTTCACTCTGGTACGTGCGTTGCTGGTTCGTGTGAAGTCTCGCCCTGCTTGGCAAGGGCTGGCTGATGTCTCTGGCATGTGCTACATCAGCCTCGGGGCTGTGGAGGCTGCGCCAGGTAAGGGATGAGCTGGCCTGCAGAGCGGGTCAGTGCCACAACCTGCTGCGAGGGCTGCCTGCAAGTGGTGAGAAGAGGCGGGAGCTTTGGACATGCTGCGGGTAGGCCATTGCTTTATGGCAGGTCTGTGGGAATGATAGGAGTGCTGAGGTCTTCGGGCTGAGCTGGTGGGGGTCTCTGACCCCTCAGATGGTGGGGTTAACATGCAGGCAGTGGTGGCTCATTGCACCCCACGAGGGCTTTGCGCTGGCAGCACTCTCAGCCCGTCCCTCTTGGCTCTCAGGAAGGAGAACTTTGGATAGCACAGGCACAGATCGTGGCAGAGGTTCCCACTCCCAGGTCCTTGCTCTGTCACACTCGGCCATGGCAGAAGGGCCTCCTTCTCCCTTTGGGTCCATGAAACTGAATGCAGTGAGGCTGGGGAGGCACCACCTCTGTCACTGGCGCTGATGGTACCAGGGGGTATTTCTGCAGGGACTGGCTTTGGCCTCGGTAACCATGGTTTGTCACCTCCATGCTGCACCAAAGTACCCTGCTCCGCTGGTGCGGGCTGGAAGAGTCCAGCAGGTAGACAAGAGGCTGCATGTGAGCCAGCAGCTTTGCCAGCCAAGGGACCAGGAGCCCTGGGTGCCCACCTGCATGTTAGTATAACATGGCATGGCATGGTGTGTCCACACTGGGCAGACGTCCCACAGCCATCATGGGGGACAGTGGGCTCAGGGAATTGCCCTGTTGCCCTGCCACCCCGTCCTGCGTGAGAACACAGGGCCAGGCGGGCATGGCTGCTGCCCGGAGCACAGGTAGCTGGGGACCTTGTGGCAGAGCAGGAGTCACCGCATGGTGTGGGACAGTTTCCCAGCCACAGCTGGCCGGGGGGGAGGGGGGCTCGCGCTGG
>NW_009258310.1:431824-434792 GCF_000687185.1 Egretta garzetta
CAGCTGGCCGGGGGGTAGGAGAGCTCGCGCTGGGGTGGCAAGTCAGGGACTGCCTGGCAGCATCTGTGGGGCCCGTGGGGCAGCTGGTAACCCCACTCGTGTCCCAACAGGACGGGGGGCGTTGCTCCTCCCCACCGCAGAGCCCAGCCAGGCGGCCTGTCCCCTCTCGGCAGCGTGCTAATTAGTGAGGTGCTAAGCCCTGAATATTCTTCATTGCTGTGATTACACATTCAGATAAGCACGAGTCGTGCAGTTATTGCCATGTGATTACAGCTCACTCTGGGATTAATCAGGTATCTCGCTCCCTCAGAAACCCTGGAAGTCAGTCGCAGTGAGCTGCAGGAGTAGCCAGCAGGGCCGGGAGGGAGCTGCTGGGATGGAGACAGGGGTGGGCATCGGTGTGGTGGTCGTGCTGGTGACAGGGAGAGGGACACTGATCAGGATGGGGACAGGGATGGTGCTGGGGTGGGGATGGTGATGAGATTGGGGATGGGTCTTGGGCTGGGGACAGGGATAGAGGTGATAATTTTGGAAAGGGCAGGTGAGTGGGACAGGGAGGGAGATAAATTGGGGAAGCCGAGCGTACTTTGGCTGGGAGGGGAATTTCACAGAAGCATATTAACACTGCTGCTATGAGACCCCAGCAGGGTTTGCTCAGCACGCTGGTGCTCAGTTCGGGGTGCAGCTCTGAGGCTCCCAAAGCAGGGCAGGCACCTTTCCTGGACGCAGAGGAGCCCCTCCAGGCCAGCAGAGAGGGATCCTCCACAGACTGCACCAGAGAGCGCAGTGTTCCCACGCCCGAGGGAGGAGCAGTGGGTGCTCGGGACATGCTTGGGGCAGCAGCCTGGGGTGGGGTGGTGGCTGCATCTCACCCATGCACACACATGGAAAGTGACATACCTGGGCACACCAATGCTGCGCTCACGAGAGGCAGGATCCCCGGCATCCCTCCCCGGGGGCCAGAGGACCCTGCCTGCTGGGGTGCGCTTCCAAGGGGCAGCAGGGCACCGGGCAGGCAGCTGGGGGGCAGCCATGGCTCATGCCAGAAGATGAGCAGTTGCCCCAGACCCTGCTGGCACAAAGGCACTGCCTTATATCTGTAGGCTTGTCCAGGGAGGATGTAGCTGCTGCAGTCTTAAGCCCAGGGCATGAAGTGCCCCAGGAACCAAAGCTCTTCTGGGCTGCGGGGCCAGGGCTGCAGCCATCTACCTCGTGGTAACAGCCATGGAGAGAATGCGTGCAAAGGAGGTGCTCAGTTTCCCTGAGAAACAGAGACTGCAGAAAAGGGGCAATATGCCACAGCATTGCTGAACACGATGTAGCTGCCCAAGATCTGCTTGGACTGCGCTCCAGGGACAGCCTGTGCACTAGAGTCTCCTGTACATACATCAGATTGCATCTGGGCACAGTGTTCACCTCCCCACCATCTCTGGTGTAGGCACATCCTGGCATGCTCACATGGATATTGAGTACAAAGGAGACGCAGACGGGGCACGCTGCCAAGCCTGCCTGCCCGTCTTCCTAATCCAGCAGCACTGGGCAAGCACACCTCCCCCAGTCTCTGCCACCACTGAAGCTCTACAACAGCACCTCCTTCCAGTCAGAGACAGGCAGACCCAAGGCACCGCCAGGCAGAGCAGCCAGTGAGCACAGCCCTGCGCCACGGGACTGTCCTGGGCAGAGGTGGTGGTGTACAAACCCATGAAACAACTGGGAACACTGCCCTGATGCACAGCGCTCACAGACGGAGCAGGACCTTGAGCCCAAGGCACTAGGAGCACACACTGCACACTCACAGCAGCCCAGCCCTGGCATTGGGACAGTGACAAAGTTATGATACCAAAAAGCATGCACTGCCACAGCCAGCTCACACTAGTCTTCCTTGTCCCCAACCCCATGAACTGGTTCCTCAGGAACCACCCCGGTAACTTCAAGGTCTCATCCTTGCCTCACGTGCAATGCCACATGGGCCAAAAGCTGGGTTGTGATGACTCTTGTCAACATACCTCAGCTTTGGCACCAAGGACGTCTGTTTGGCAGTGAAGCTTATAGGCAAGGCTGCCCAGGGCGGTTGTGCCCATTCTTCTGGGAGCTGAGGTCACTCCACACTACATCGCTGGCTGCTCCAGACACAGTTGCCTTTGCAGTAATGGCCATGGAAGTGCAGGAACATGAGGGAAAAAGCAGACCCTGGAAAAGTCACGCACCGCTGCACTGCACCAAGAGCCACCCCACGAAAGCCACAAGGGCACGCGCCACACACAGTGGTCCTGTCAACCAGCTCCTGGCTGGTGGGTCTCAGTCACCGCAGAGGGTGGCATGGGCCCAGTGCTGAGCAAAGGGAGCAGCTTGGACGTGGAAGCTGGTCTGTTGAGCACCCCACGGACTGTGCCCCAGTGAGCCTGTAAACAGCTAGATCTTTAGCATCGGTGTAAGGCTGGAAGGCTTATTTACTGCTGTTGGCAGTCATCATAGGGATATATGAGTGCCTGTGCAGCTCCACAGGGAAGGGACTTTTGCAGTGGTGCCAGTGCTGTTACAAAATGATCATAGAATCATAGAATCATAGAATCATAGAATGTTTTGGGTTGGAAGGGACCCCTAGAGGTCATCTAGTCCAACCCCCCTGCAGTGAGCAGGGACACCGCTAACTAGATCAGGTTGCTCAGAGCCCCGTCCAACCTGGCCTGGAATGCTTCCAGGGATGGGGCCTCCACCACCTCTCTGGGCAACCTGTTCCAGTGTTTCACCACCCTCATTGTAAAGAATTTCTTCCTTATATCCAGTCTAAACCTACCCTGGTTTAGTTTAAAACCATTACCCCTTGTCTTGTCACAGCTGGCCCTACTAAAAAGATTTTCCCCATCTTTCCTATAGGCCCCCTTTAGGTACTAAAAGGCCGCAATCAGGTCTCCCTGCAGCCTTCTTTTCTCCAGGCTGAACAAGCTCAACTCTCTCAGCCTGTCCT
>NW_009258310.1:435016-436085 GCF_000687185.1 Egretta garzetta
CATGAGGTTCACACAGGCCCACCTCTCCAGCCTGTCCAGGTCTCTTTGGATGACATCCCGTCCTTCTGGTGCATCAACCACACCACTCAGTTTGGTGTCATCCGCAAACTTGCTGAGGGTGCACTTGATCTCGCTGTCTAAGTCATTGATGAAAACATTAAACAGCACTGGTCCCAGTACGGACCCCTGAGGGACACCACTCGTCACCGGTCTCCATCCGGAGATGGATGCCTCACCGGAGCAAGTTGCACAGGACGGCGCTTTGAAGCACAGTGGAGCTGCACACGTACCTCTGCTGGTTTCACACCTGCTTCTTCCTAATCAACACATAAACAGGCACGTTCTTCTTCTGGCCACCGGCCTCTCACTGAGTGACGGGGTCGATCAGGCTGCAGCCACCGCTGCAGAGATCTGCCCCCACAGGACACCGGCCAGGGTGAAGGGACACGTGCCACCCGTCGTGGGATGGCAGCCAGCGCCCTCACAGGAAGCCCCACAGCCACTGATCTGTGCTGCAGCTACGAGCTGGGCACAGCAAAGCAGCCCTGGTGCCCGCAGGCCCCACACCACAGCACACACCAGTCCTAGCACAGGGGCTGGACCACCCACCACAGCCACCCAAACCCCGCACCATCCATCATGGGCACGGCTCAGCGTGGGAGATGCAGCACTTCTGCTGTAGTTGCAGCTATTCCTCACCCATCCAGGACGGCCGGGCAAGATTAAATCCCCAGCCCTCTGCTTCTGCTGATTGCGGGGCTCTGAGATGGCAGCACTGGGTGTGCTGGGCTGCTCCTGCGGGCCTGGGAAATAACGGGGAGCAAAGAGGATCTTGGGGCCTGGTGGCAGCAGATGCTTGCAGCTCAGGCACGCGGAGGAAGAGAGACTTTGTACCTCAGAAGGAAAAGACTTGCATGTGTGGAGCTGGTTCCCATTGCTGTTCAGAGTGCAGATGAGAAATGTGGGTCTTTAGCATCCCAGACCCTTCTTGCATGGGGCTGTGTTCTCAGGAACTGAATCATCTGGACAGAACTACTGAAACTGCTCCCAGAAAAAGGCCCTGGGGTTC
>NW_009258310.1:436354-436695 GCF_000687185.1 Egretta garzetta
TTCAGCAGTTCTGCAAAAGAGGGCAGAGGCCCCAGGAACAAGAGCAACCCCCGTGGAGACTGAAGACCTTTGCAGCACCACTAGCGAGCACATGCAAACTCACTGCAGTGTGCACACGAAGACAGCGCAGGGAGAGACACATGCACCAAAACCGGGAGAGGAGCAGCTGGGGAGCAGCCCTGCAGGAAGGGACCTGGGGGTGCTGGTGGGCAGCAGGCTCAGCAGGAGCCAGCAGCGTGCCCTGGCAGCCAGGAGGGCAAACGGCACCCTGGGGGGCATCAAACACGGCATGAGCAGCCGGCAAGAGAGGGGGATGGCCTGCTGCATTCAGCGGTGGTGCG
>NW_009258310.1:436858-445462 GCF_000687185.1 Egretta garzetta
TCAGACTTGACATTAGGAAGCATTTCTTTCCCAGGAGGGTGGTCAGACCCTGGAAGAGGCTTCCTGGAGAGGGGGGTCGATACCCCATGCCTGTCAGTGTTTAAGGGGCATTTGGACAATGCCCTTAATAACGTGCTCTAACTTTTGGTCAGCCCTGAAGTGCTCAGGCAGTTGGAGTAGATGATCCTCGTAGGTCCCTTCCAACTGAAATGTTCTGTTCTGTTCTATTCTATTCCTGTTCTGTTCTACCTGTACATGGTGCAGCCACATGGCTCAGGGAGTAGAGGGCTGCAGAAGGTGGCAGGGGGTGCCAGACGAAGGCTGTCCAGCTCTGTCTGCCCCTGATGGGTCTGTGCCCTTCACCAGTGCCCCGTGGCCACCCCACCGTTCATCTCCCAGCGCTCTCAGGCTTACACAGCTCATGGTGTTGCTCTCCTGGCTCTGTCTGTGCTGGCTGCAGCCCTGGGGGAGGCAGCAGTGGGGACAGCAGGGACGGAGGCAGGCCCTGCAGTCACATCCAAGCGTCCAGAGCTCTTGATGCAGCCTCTGTGGTGCGACAGCCACATTGGGGCTGCCTCGCCAGGGGAGCCAACCGACGGGCCGCAAACCAGCTCAGCAGCTGCGGGGACAGCATCATGGACCAAGGACCCTGTCCCTGTGTCACTGCACAGCGAGTGTCACAGGCTGCCCGGCGCTGCTCCCACCCTGCAGCTCCCCACCCTGCCAGTGCAAGTCCAGCAGCAGGATGCCAGGCTCTTGTTCCCAGCCAGCCCAGACGAGCTCCAGCATCTACTGCACCACTGAGAATAGTCAGACATCGGGGAGGCAGAAAGAGCTGATGGTGCAGAGATAACCTGCCATCCATGCAAAAGGTGCCACGGAGCCGATCCCCCGGCCTCCCTTGTCCTGTGCTAAATCCTCTCCCACAGCATGCCTGTCCCCACGCCCGGGGTGATGGACCAGCACTCACTGTGATACATGGGATTATTGCATGGAACACCAAGGCATTAAATATTGAACAACAGTTAAATGCTCATTAGATAGATTTAAACATTGAGACCCAAGGAACCATTAAATATGCAGTGTGCAGGGTGGGGGGATCCGATGATTGACTGCGCACCATCTCCTTTGTGCAGAGCTGCTACAAGCTTCCCAGCCCATTTGAAGTCTCTCTGCTGCAGACGCATCTGCTCCATCTTCTGAAATGTTATCTCAGAGCATCCTCTCGCATCTGCAAGAGGTGGGGGAGAGCCAAGCGTTGGAAGCAGCCAGGTGTGGAAGAGCAGCTCAGTGTGATGAAGAAAAGCATGTAGCTCCCAGCACAAGGTGGCCCCAAAGCAGAGTGCAACCTCCTGGAATACGGCTGGCCCCCCTGCAGCCAGCTGTGGTGGCCCCAGTGGCAGCGCTGGAGCTCTGCAGGCAGCTGTGGGGCTGTTCAGGGCCAGAGCCTTTCCCTTGGGCTGGGAAGCCCTGGGGGCACAGCACGGCACAGGGCATGTGGACTTCTGGGCTCCAGGACACCCTGCAAGTTCTCCTCTCTCGCCACTGCACCTTGCTCTGCCCTTACGAGCACCCTGCTCTCCCCACTCCCAGTGCCCCCCGCCCAATCCTCAGCACCCTAAATGCACTCCAACAGTCATGCAGGCTCTGCCCCCGCTCCATGGCCTCTGCCTCAGCACCCGGGTCCAAGCACCAACTGCCCCAGCCCTGACCCCCCAAGGACACAGTGGCTCCCGCAGCCTGTTCCCTGGGAGCCTGCCCCAGGGAGCAATGCAGAGGGCTTCCGAGATGCCCCTGACCGCAGCCCTGGATCTGTCTGAGGCCTTACACGTCCCCAGACTTACTGCAAGATGCACTGTCTTGGGGGCACAGCTTACCCTCTTGCTCCAGGCAGGGCAACAAGCAGCATCAAGCAGCAACCCCAGTCCTACCACCAAGTGTGGAGAGCAGCTAGGAGAGGGCCTTGCATGGCCTGGCCAGCTCGAGGGCTGGCTGCCAATGGGGGGGCATCAGTGGGTCTTGGAGACGGTGGTTAGCAAAGAAAAGCCGGGCTGCCAGAAGCAGTTTCTTCCCCTGTAACACCCTTCCCTGAACACATTGTCCTCCCGGCTGCTATCTCCAAGGCGTTCTCAGTCTGCCACACTTCCCAAGCCCATTCCTCCCCATTCCTCTCCCCTCGGTCTGTTCCCTGCCCTCCTCGCTGCTTGGGTCACCCACTGGGCATAACCTCAGCCCTCAGCCCAGAGGGCCCCAATTGCATCTCGCAGCACAAAACTGCACTTGGCTCCCATTTGGGAAAAACACTGATTCCCCACATTACGTTGGCTAGCACTGAGAATATCCTGCTCTGTTCCTGCCAGGCCATGGCACAGCATTGGTGCTGTGAGCAGCCAGCATCATCCTGCTGTCTGCTTCCTCTGTGCCTGCTCACTCAGCTGCACTCCCAGTCTGCTTTGCAGGAGAAGCATCTTGTTGCATGACATGCAGCCTGCTTTATTTAAAGACCAGTCACAAATTATTTCTGCTGGAGCCTTATTCCCACCCAAGCCTGCACTTTGTGTTCGAAGGCCTGCCTGCGGCACATCTCCCCCATCGCCTGGCAATGTGGCCGCTTACTCCAGGCAGCAACCGGCAGCACAGAGCTGCAGAGGTGCAGGCAGGGCAGCAGGACAGGGTAAGGAGGGACTGTGGGACAGCAGCCAAGTTTGATCTGCACAGTCACAAGAATGCAAATTATGGAGGTAGGAACAAAGCAGGCCTGGAGGGCTGTGAGGGGCCTCTTGACATCGCAGAAGGCTGGCGGTGAGTCTCAGTGCCGTGAGTCTACAGGGGAGAGCGGGAGGGGGGGGCAAGTTTCAGGCAACAGACTGTTTTGCCTGGGGAAGGTGACCTGCTAATCCAGTCCTACCCTGTGGTCTAGAGAAGGGCACCTGGGTGCTCTCTGCTGTGGCACAGCCCTCTAGGAGCATAGCTGCTGCCCATGGCTGAGCTTCCCTGGCCCCTTCTGCCACTCACTCCCTGCCAGCAAGGACTGTGCAGGGACAAGTCTGTCACTCTCCTTAAGGCACCCCAGAGGGGTGGTGGAGCAGGGCTGATGCTGCAGCAGCTGGGGCAGAGGAAATGTCACCTACCTCCCTGGCAAGCAGGCCAGCGGCAGCCCTGCTCGGTGCCAAGTCACAGTCCAGATGCAGGACAGACAAACAGACGCTCCAAGCGGCTCTCAGGGTCGCCGGTCTCTTGGGATGTGGCAGTGGCCACCCAGGCAGCTTTGGCAGGAGGAGGCAGGTACTCACACTCTGGGCCGGGTGCTGCTGCCCTGTTTTGGGAAGGGAGAGGCCAGGAATGTGGCCAGAAAAAAACCACCCAGCCCCGGCCGCAGCGCCACGGGAACCAGCAGCACCTCGGCTTCCCAGCCCGCAGCGGGAGGAACAGCAGAGGAAGCCAGAGGCACGGGCACGGTGTGTGCAGTGAGGTGGTACGGGTGCAGCAAAGTGTGAGGCCCTGTGCCACTCGCGGGCGCTCTGGGGTGGGGAGAGGAGTGCGAGGGTGAAGATGGCAAAGCAGGAGCAGCTCGCCAGCTCTGCATGGGAAGGCTTTAGGTCACGGAGGCTGGCAGCAGGGGCACAGCACGGGATCCCCCCTGGGGCGGCGGGACGCAATGTGGGCAGCGTCCACACACTGAGGCTGAGACACACGGATTGACTCGGGCTGGGGAGGAACTTTCCCCTGCGCGCAAACAGAACCACCCTGTAAGCTCATTTCACTTCAACCTTTCGTTTTCAGGCTGCTGTGTGGGTGAGATGATGACCCAGGCGCCAGCGCTGCGGAGCAAAGCGGGCGTTCAGCTTCCCCGGGGAGACTCGTCCAGACGCGAGGGGCGCCAGGGGCTGCACCCGCCAGCGTGCACTCACGACACACACTGCACCCCAACACACACACACACTGACTGCACCCCAACACACACACAGACAGTGACTGCACCCCAACACACACACTGCACCCCAACACACACACACACTGACTGCACCCCAACACACACACAGACAGTGACTGCACCCCAACACACACACTGCACCCCAACACACACACACACTGACTGCACCCCAACACACACACAGACAGTGACTGCACCCCAACACACACACTGCACCCCAACACACACACACACTGACTGCACCCCAACACACACACAGACAGTGACTGCACCCCAACACACACACTGCACCCCAACACACACACACACTGACTGCACCCCAACACACACACAGACAGTGACTGCACCCCAACACACACACTGCACCCCAACACACACACACACTGACTGCACCCCAACACACACACAGACAGTGACTGCACCCCAACACACACACTGCACCCCAACACACACACACACTGACTGCACCCCAACACACACACAGACAGTGACTGCACCCCAACACACACACTGCACCCCAACACACACACACACTGACTGCACCCCAACACACACACAGACAGTGACTGCACCCCAACACACACACTGCACCCCAACACACACACACACTGACTGCACCCCAACACACACACAGACAGTGACTGCACCCCAACACACACACTGCACCCCAACACACACACACACTGACTGCACCCCAACACACACACAGACAGTGACTGCACCCCAACACACACACTGCACCCCAACACACACACACACTGACTGCACCCCAACACACACACAGACAGTGACTGCACCCCAACACACACACTGCACCCCAACACACACACACACTGACTGCACCCCAACACACACACACTGCACCCCAACACACACTGCACACCAACATGCATGCACACACAGAATCCACACCAACACACACACACAGACTGCATACCAACACACACACACACACAGACTACACACCAACACACACACAGGCTACACACCAACACACACACACAGAAACACCAAACACACACACACAGACTGCACACCACAACTGCATACCAACACACACCCACACCTCACATGAACACGCCAAGGAATGCACACTCAGCACACGTGCATGTCACGCAGAGTGGAAGGCACGCACACTCAGCATGCACACACACACACACACACACACCCCGCCTGCGTACATGCAAAATGCACCCCCCCACTGCATACACTCTGGCCTGTGAATGCATACATACGGTGTGCATGCTCACAGGCTCACCGACACCACGCTGCATGTGTACAGCGTGCATCCACAGTGCTTGGACAGAGACGCAGCGTGCACCCAGGCACTGAGTGCACCCACACGGGGTGCACACGTGGTGCGTGCACATGCAGCGTGCTCCACACAAACTGACATGCCAGCGTGTGTGCACCCAGACGTGCACATACCGTGTGCACCTCGTGGGTGTGCTGGACTTGTCCCTCACAGCTGGAGACCATCTGATGTCCTGCAGGAGGCCAGGGTCTGCCTCATTGATGTCAACCTCTGTAACAGCAGCCGGTGGCATAGAGGGGCCACCCACACTCACAGCGCATGTGCTGGCTGTCCCCAGGGTGGCATCGACACCAGCCGGGTAGGAGCCTGCCACAAATCAACCCCAGCAGCACAGGCAGCCCTGCACAACTGCCCAAACACCCCCCAGCACGTGCTTTGCCTGGCAAGTCATCCTCCCAGCGCAGGGCTCCCACCGCTGCTGGGGCTCCCTTCCCCTTCCCCATCTGCAGGTCCTTGCCAGTGCCCCCCCTTGTCCCAGAGGCCTGGGACTCTGCACAAAAAGCCCACCCAGTGCTCTTGGCAGCTCACAGGTCCAGATCCAGCCCTGGAACATCCATCTTCCCGGCACCCAGGATCCCTGTGCAGAGATGAGAGCCCTACCTTACAGGCCCATGGCCCCCTCCCAGACAAGGTTCTGTAGGCTGCAGCACCTGAGCAGAGCCTTTCTGCGCAGTGAGCGCAGCTCTGGTGGGTGCGGTGAGAGGGAAGGACCCAGCCACAGTGCTGCAGCAGCCACCCAACACCACCTTCATCCTCTCTCCTGCACTGCAGGGTGACAGCGGTGGCCCTCTCATGTGCGAAGGTGACAGTGCTGACTACTTCTGGCTTGTTGGAGTGACCAGCTTGGGGAACAGCTGTGCGAGAGCAAACCAGCAGGGACAGCAGCAGCACCCAGGAAACAGCATCAGTAACACCATGGAAGTCTGAGATGACCCAGCTACCAGCACCTGAAACACCAAACCTGTTCACAGATGTGGCAAACCCTGGGAGCAAGGGGGGGAAATAACCGGGGGGAGGTCCTTTGTTTGGGTGGAGAAAGGGAGGAGTAGAGGAAGAGGAGGGGGATGTACAAGCCTGGAAAATGGAGAGAAGGGGGGACGGAGGAGCCGGTCACACACAAGCAGACTGGTGGTCAGTTTGTTTGTTCGCCTGAGCCCTGCACCTAGTCACCACGATCCGTCCTGCCTTCTTCATGAGAGAGATTCCAAATCCTTTCCTGTGTGGCCCTACTCTGTACCTGGTGGGGGGCGGGTCCAGAGGCCTGGCTGCTAGCAATGGCAGAAGGGAACACAGGTCGTGGGGACCCAGCAGTCGGCAACCCCCGAGTGTCCTGGGCCGGCTACTGGTGGGAGCGCTGTGTGCGTGTTCACTACTTGCGAACGTTAAGCTGGGCTAGCTCACAAGCAAGAGGAGATACCGATCTGGAAAGACCCAAGGTCTGTGCCAGTTACTGGGTAAGTAGATTGACATCCAGCCATGGATTTTAATGGAACTTAATTCCCATGCTAATATTCAAGGGACCCATGAACATGCTGTGCTTGCAAATCTAGGAGGTGATATGTGCGTGTACGTCTCACTGCTGAACGTCAGTCCTGATCAGCTGGAGAGGAAGACAAAGACCAGGCTGTCCTTTTGTTAAGTGGGTGCTGGTACAGGTACTGCTCTGTCTGTTTGCCATTCACGCCAGCGAGGATTGCGTGCATGTTCTTGAATGTGATCTGACTCTTTGGAAGACAAACGAAGTCTCTTGCACCTGCGCATGGGAACAGCAGCCACATCCATTGGACCGAGGTGGGAGAAACCTCCTGGGAATGAGAGTCTTCCCAATTCAGCTCCAGCTCTTCCACGAGAAGACTTTTTCTGATAGGAACACGGGCTGGATACAGCATGCACAGCGCGCGCACACACATGCACATACAGAGTACATGGACAAAAGTCCTGTGTGCACACACTGCATTCACGCACAGAGTGCATGTGCACACACGGTGCGTGGAGGCACACAGGTGCAATGCACGCTCAGAGTGTGTGCACACCCATGCTCCAAAACACACATCTTGAACAGAATGCAATGCGCAGTGTTCACATACACACGGAGTGCATGCAGATGCACACCTGGGCAGCACGCACACACACACAGTGTACGCATGCACACACAAAATTTACACACACAGGCAGTGCACGCACACCCTGCAGTATGCATGCATGCAGAATGCCCCACACCCTGCATGCATGCACACAGTGTGCACCCACCCATCCACCCACGTGCGTGCCCACAGCATGCACCCAGTGATGCATGCACGTGGAGAATGCACCTCCCGCAGGTGCACGTGCAAACTCACTTGTCCATGCACACACACATGCACATATGCAGGCATACACACGCACACACACAGAGGAAAGTGTTGCACCCACACAAAGACATTGCCCATCAACACCTCATCAATGCTCACAGGGACACAGCCTGTCACACCCACCCCTGCCCATCCCCGCCTGTGCCTGGCCTGCACTTGTGTGTGCAGCGTGTGCTCCCACAGCACTGCAGAAGTCCCTTGAGCCTCTCCTTCCATGCCCAGCCCCGTGGACACTGTTCATCCGTGTGTCCTACCTGTGCCCGCTGGCGCCTGCACAGGTTGGGGCAGTCACACCGTGCCTTGCTGTTTCCTGCAGCCGTTACCTGCACACAGTGCACATGGTCCCGCAGCTCCTGTCGTGTTCCTTTGCCTGCTCTCTGAAACTCTGCCCCCACGCTGCGCTACCCCCGAGCTCAGAGGCCCAGCCGCCCTCCTCGGTGTCCTGACTGCCAGCCCCCAACACTGCACAGCAAGCACTGCCATGCCGGAGGACCAAAGTGTGCGCCATGAATTATGCAGCAGTTTCACCTCCTGCTGCAGCACCAGCCTCCTTGCTCTGCCTCTTGGCCCTGAATAATTGATGGCAGCGAGCGCAGCAGCAGCAGCCCCAGCACCCTTCTTCCAGACCACCGCCACTGTGCCTGTGCTCGTACACCACCTCTGGTCTTGCCTTACTCTTATTTTGGATAAAGTGCACAAATGGAGGTCTTCGGGACTTCAGACCTCAGTTCCTTTCTGTGTCTGTCTTCTGAGCTTTCCCTGGTTTTTAAAAGCAGACATAGCAATATGGTACAGCCTTCCCAGGGTGCAGAATCTCCTCTTTTCCTCCTCATTCTCCTTATCACAGAATCACAGAATCGCAAGGGTTGGAAGGGACCTCGGGAGATCATCTAGTCCAACCCCACCAGAGAATTGCTGTTGCTCTTTGCACTGTCCCTTCCTTTGGTTACAGGTTGCTGATCTGCGGGATACGGGCTCGGCTCCCGTGCTCAGGTACAACCTTT
>NW_009258310.1:446571-463595 GCF_000687185.1 Egretta garzetta
GAGCGGGGATGAAGGAAGCGTGGAGGCAGAGCTGCTCACCCAGCTGGGGAGCTGCAGTGCTGGGAGGAACGGGTGGTTGATAAAAACGCCCGTGTTCCAGGAGGCCCGAAGGTCCGCCTGCTCTGTGAGGGGACTGATTGCATGTCCGAGCAGACAGGGGAGGTGGCAGTGGCAGCCAAGCTGCTAGGTCCCGAGGAACGGGGCCTCTGTGGAGGTCGAGCACCACGATCTGCGATGCCTGTCTCCACTCTCTCTGTCAACTCTTGCCTGCAGGGCGGCCCTGCTGACTGGACGTGTCCAGATGCGCTCTGGGGTTTACCCTGGTGTGTTCAATCCAGACTCACGGGGAGGCCTGCCGCTGTCTGAGGTCACCATCGCAGAGGTGCTGAAGGCTGAGGGCTATGCCACAGCCATGGTTGGCAAGTGGCACCTTGGCCTAGGGATTAATGGCTCCTTCCTGCCCATCCACCAGGGCTTTGACCACTTCTTGGGGGTGCCCTACTCCCATGACCAGGTGAGAGGCCTGTCAAGCCCTGAAGGGTGTCCCAGGGCTGGCTGGGGAGAGTGCCTGAAAGATGAAGCTTGCTTGAGATCACATAGGCCGGCTTGGTGCTTGTCTGGGCAGACGGGTGGGAGTGCTTGCCTGGGCTGGGGAGATGATGCTGGTGGGGAATGCCCCCCTCTGAGGTGCTCATATGGTAGGGCAGTTTTGCAGAACGTGGGTGGCGGTTGTGCATGGGAGGGTCAAGGGAGGGAGGGTCAAATTCTGGGCTACAAAGAAACATCTGAATTGCTGCCAGGAGAAAATGATGTTGGGGCAGCGTGGTCCTCGGGCAGTTCCAGGGTGGGCACAGACTTCTGGGCTTCTGGGATTGGCTGCCCAAAGGGTGCCTGTGGGACCTGGTGGTGGGCTGCTGTGAGACTCTTTGCTATCTTCCCCTTGCTGTCCTGCAACACAGGTAAAAGACAAAGTGTTATTTGTTCTCTCCAGGGCCCCTGCCAGAATCTCACCTGCTTCCCGCCTGACATCAAGTGTTTTGGGACTTGTGACCAAGGCGTAGTGCCAGTCCCGCTGCTCTGGAACCAGAGCATCGCCTCCCCTTCCTGCTCTACTATGCCTCCCACGTAGGAGAGGGGGAGGATTGCTGTGGGCCCAAGGGTGGGGGAGGGAGCCTCTGCCCTGTGGGGAGAGCAAGGAAACATCTCAGGTCAGGTCCTGCAGGACTCCCAGAACTGTTCTGAGCAGTAATACCTGCCTCTGGATGACCTGAGCTTGCTGTTGCCACACCCAGGTCTTGTGGCAGCACTGTTCTCATAAAGCTGCTGTTTTCTGCAGCTTTGCCCGCTTCTCTGGGCCGGGAGTCCATGCGGGAAAACTCTCCACTCTGGGGTTCCGCGTCCTCTCCTGGGGCTCAGCTCCTTTATGCCATTTATGAGAGATGTTTCTGACGCTTGGGGACAAGCCTTCTCTCATCTTATGGGTATTGTCACATAACTCCATGTGCTAGCTGGGGTGTTCACTGTCCCTGGGTGTACTGGGAACCAGATGCAGCTCTGGGAGTTTGCGTAGCAGTCTTCTCTGCCCTTTCTCCAGCATACGCACTACCCCCAATTTGCAAGCCAGGAGTATGCAGGGCAGTCACGGCGTGGGCCGTTTGGTGATGCACTCCTGGAGTTTGATGGCTCGGTGGGACAGCTGCTGCAAGCACTGCAGGAAAATGGCCTTGCAAACACAACCTTGGTGTTTTTCACCTCTGACAATGGGTGAGTGGACTCAGCAGGGGGGGCTTTGTCACTGTTAAGGTTCTGCTGCCATGGTATGGGGGAACTGGAATGAAGTGTTGGTTGGCTGGGGCAAAAGGGACGTGGTGTGGCATTGCCAGATGAGACCCCAGTGACCTAAGTGAGGCAAGAGATGGACACTGCTCTGGAGAGGATCCGGTGCATGATCTCCTTGTTCCTGTGACGCAGCTGCATCCCTCCTTGTGGGCAGAAACTTCACAGCATTTGGGCCAGGAGCATGCAGCAGCCCAAATATACCCCAGTTCCCTTCGTGTGTGAGTGGCATCGATCTCTGGTGCCCTGCTTAGGCATCTCACACACCTTCCCTTTTTCACCTGCCCTATGCCTCCTGCCTCACAAGACTGAGAAGGACTGGCAGTATCACTCGCTGGCACCATGTCTCTCTTGTCACGGCCCCATTGGCAGCATCAGGGAAGGGGTAGCATGAACCTGTGAAACTCATGGTACGTGGTTCTTCTCTCTCACAGCCCTTCCACCATGCGGATGGCACGTGGAGGCAGTTCTGGCCTTCTGAAGTGTGGGAAGGGCACAACATATGAAGGTGGCATGCGGGAACCAGCAGTGGCTTATTGGCCAGGACGTATCACTCCAGGTGAGAGCTAGCACTGCTTGTGCCTTTTGCATGCTGATGCCAGCCAAGACAGGGGTGTCGCGGCAGCTCAGCTGCCCCGGGACAAGCAGAGGGCGGGAGAGAAGCGAGGATGGTAGGGATGGGAGTGGGATCAGGTGCTTGAACCTTTCCTTGTGCCTTGCTGTGGTGGTTGATAGGAGTGACGCATGAGCTGGCAAGCACCCTGGACATCCTGCCAACCCTGACTACCCTGGCTAGAGCAGCTCTTCCCAAAGTTGCCCTGGATGGCTATGACCTGAGTCCAGTGCTGTTTGGGTCAGGGAAGGTGAGTCCTGCGGGCTGGTTCGGCTGGCGTTGTGCATGAAGGCTGGGTGTGGGGCTGAAGCTGTGTGCGTGATGGGTAGAACCAGCTGGGGGTCAGGGGAGATCCATGAGCTGGGACCTTTTGTCTGGCCTGCATCATGCCATGGAGTTCCTGGGGTTCCCCGGGCTGCTCAGCTCTAGCACCTGCAACGTGTTGCCAAGCCAAACCCCCATGGCTGCAGTGGATAGACACAGCCCCGCTAGCTTTGAGTAGGGAGCAAATGGGATGCTGCAGCTCGTCAGCTTCCCCCCTCTCTGGCCACGTTCTGGCTGTAGTATTGGGGCTCCTATGTGACTCCCCAGAGTCTCTGCCTGGTCCGTTCCAGGCCCTTCTTCAGCCTCGTGGCTGCATAGGTGAACTGAGCTCTGCTGCTTCCCACAGAGTCCCCGTCAGACGATGTTCTTTTACCCGCCATCCCCTGATCCACTGCACGGCCCCTTCGCTGTCAGGCTTGGGAAGTACAAGGCCCATTACTTCACACAAGGTTAGTGCTGCCTCCTCTCTGTGTGGGCAGCTTTGTGAAGTCCCACATGGTTTTGCTGTCCAAAGCTCCAAGAGAAGAAACTGAGCTACACCTGGGCATTTCTTTTGCAGGTTCCTTTCACAGTGATACGACCCCAGACGAGGCCTGCCACGGGCTGACCCCGCTGACCCCCCACTTGCCCCCACTGCTCTTTGATCTGGAATCAGACCCAGCCGAGAACTATGATCTGCTGCAGGGCGGTGCAGGGCCAGAGGTTCTGCAAGTCCTGAAGGAGATCCAACTGCAGAAAGTGCTTTTTGAACAACGCATGGAGTTTGGGGAAAGCCAGATTAGGAAAGGGAGGGATCCTGCCCTGCAGCCCTGCTGCGTACCAAACTGCACTCCTAAGCCTTCCTGCTGCCGCTGCTCCTAGCCTCTTGCTGCTCTATCCCCTGCAGTTGCTCCACACTGGAACTTTATCCCAAACCCACCAGACCCCCTTGCGCCCAACTAACCAAGCTCAGCCTTAGAGCTACCCTGCAGCTTTGGCTCAGTGACACCTCTGACTAACGGAGTGCTGGGGTAGCAAACTGTGGGTTGGGGAGGTTACCAGCCCTGTTAGGAGTGCAGGTCAGTGGACCCTGTGCTCTGTGGATGTTCAAGCTGAGGCCTCTTGAGAGAAACCCTGACTTGTTCAGGGAGGGGCCATGATACAGCATCATCTCCAGTGCCAGAAGAGCTCCTTTCAAACCATGATCAAGATGAAGCAAAGGGCATGCCCCAGTGTCCAGAGATCCCAGCTCATCTGGAGGCATGCTGTGCACCCCTGGGTGGGAATAGAGCTGGGAGTTGCGGCACCATCACTTGCCAGGGGCCAAGAGGAGGATGGGATGAATGGTCCTGGCAGCTTCAGAGGCAGGACCTTGTGCAGCTGGTGCAGAGAGGACATGCCTAGGTGGGAAGCAGCTCAAGCACCTGCAAGTCTTTCATGACTCCAGAAGTGGACATGTGGCCAGTAGCTGGCACTCCTTGTCCTCTTGTAAGGTCTGTGGATGCTGGGGCTGATCAATCAGGTGGGCTGCAACCATATGCCATCCACATGGCTGGAAAGATCTCTCCTCTTGCTTGCGAGCTAGCCCAGCTTCCCATTCGCAAGTAGTGAACACGCACACAGCGCTCCCACCAGTAGCCGGCCCAGGACACTCGGGGGTTGCCGACTGCTGGGTCCCCACGACCTGTGTTCCCTTCTGCCATTGCTAGCAGCCAGGCCTCTGGACCCGCCCCCCACCAGGTACAGAGTAGGGCCACACAGGAAAGGATTTGGAATCTCTCTCATGAAGAAGGCAGGACGGATCGTGGTGACTAGGTGCAGGGCTCAGGCGAACAAACAAACTGACCACCAGTCTGCTTGTGTGTGACCGGCTCCTCCGTCCCCCCTTCTCTCCATTTTCCAGGCTTGTACATCCCCCTCATCTTCCTCTACTCCTCCCTTTCTCCACCTCCCTGGCAGATTCCTCTCCCCAAAAGGACCCCAGCCCTTCCTTCAATTGTCTGAACTGTGGCCACCTCTCATGTCAATCCCCCTTAACCACCTGAAAAATCTGGTGCTGGAATAGCAGAGTATCCACAGAAGAGAAGTCATCTTCTCTAAGGCTGCCTTCTGTCTGCTCTGAGCAGATATGGGGCACCACTGTGAGGTCAATTTAAAAAACAAAGCAGCCTTAAGTCCAGTTTGTGCCCGGTTGTGGTGCCTATGAAGCCATGCTATGCCTCAAGGGCCTTGAGAGCAGCTATTCCACTTTCAGACAGAGCCTGTGTCATCCTAGGGACCAGGTTGTGCTCTCAGCTGCGTGCCTCAGGCCTATCCCCACAAGCCAGGATAGCAGTGGGAAGCTCCCTGCGCCTTTCACAAGCTTTGAGGCTGCCATTCTTCAAGCCACTGCTCTCTACCCTCCAGCAGCCTAGGCCTGCTCAGCAAATGCAATGTGCGTAGCTGGCTCATGCATTTCTACCCTGCACTCCACCATGTGAGCAAGGCTCCAGCATACAGCTGTAGAAGGCAAACTGAGGAGGCTGATACAGAATTTGATGCCTTCAAGATGCAAAGCCAAGTCCTAGGGACCCCTAGGACCCCTAGGGTCCACCCAGACAGGGGAGGAGAACTGGTAACAAGCTGCTGGGTGTTAATTCCTTTCTGTGCTCCCAGCTGGAGGACCAGCTGATGTCCTGTAGGAGGCCAAGGTCTGCCTCGCTGATGTCACCCTCCAGTCTCCTGTGCAAGGCAAGGGCTTCCATGTCCGGCACCTGCAAAACGAGGCTGCAGTCAGACAGTAGAGCACAAGGGGAAAGAGCCGCTCAGAAGGGCTGAAGCCATGCCTGGTCAGGGAGGAGGGCGAGGGTGCAGTAGAAGAAGGGAACACAGGTCATAGGGAGCTCGAGGTCTTGGGGACAACAGATGTAATCACAGTGTCTTAGGCTGGCTACTGTTGGGTTCCCTGTGTGGGTGTACAATGCACCAGTGAACTTGGAACTGGACTCCCTCATGACGCAGGAGACGCAGATCTACAAAGACACAAGGTTTGCATCAATGACTGGGTAAGGAGCTTGACATCCAGCCACAGACATTACATGGACTTAACTTCCAAACTGTTATTTGAGGGATCTATGAACATGCTGTGCTTATGAATCTAGGGAGTGAAGGCGTGTTTATGCTTCACTCTTAAACATCCGATCCTGATCATCTGGAAAGGCAGAAAAGGACCGGACTGTGTTCATGTTCATGTAGGTGGTGGTTACGTGTACATGGCATTGCTCTATGTCAGTCTGTTTTGCCGTGCACATTAATTGTGTAAGTCTGTGTGTGTGTTTGTTTATCTGGCTCTTTGGAACGCAGCATAAGTCCCTTAATACGCACATGGGAACAGCAGCAGCCACATCCATCGGGCTGCGGTAGGACAAGCCTCCTGAGTGTGAGAGTCCACCTGATTCAGCTCTAGTGGACCTGAAAGGAGAAATCCCCCATGTTCAGAAGTTTCCTGGAGCTGGCTGCTCTGTAACAGCATGGGGAAGGAAAACCAAAGATACTCTGCAGCGGAGCTGACAGAAGTGGATAGAGAAGCAGCACTGGCTAGGCTGTGAAGGCGATGGGGAGGGCTGGCGGCTGGACTTGCACCGCCTTATACAGAAGTGCAGGAAGGATGCAAGCTCAAAGCTTTATAAAAAAAAATTCTTTAGTGTTTGTTTTCTCCAGTAGGTACCATTAAAGCATCTGGGCGGGACCCTTCCCTGCAGGTCCAAGAGTGGCTTAGCTCTCCTGGCAAGCTTTGCCTTGAAGCAGCATACAGTAGCTAGCAACCATGTGGATGTTCTCGCCCTTTCCTTGGCTGTGACGTGCAGTGGCTAGGGCAGAGTCAGGGAGGGTCATGCCCAGAGAGTCTCCCACAACAAGGGCGGAGGCCCAGCTGCCCATCACCAGAGCTCTCAGGGCATGAGAAAAATCGCGTTCCTCTGTGAAGGCCAGCTCTACCTAGCCCCAAAAATCTCAAGCAAAGGAAAAAACCAGACTCAGGGTCCAGGGCTTAGGCAGATGGGGGCTTCTCTTCAGGGCAGCTCTCCTCTTTATCCGACAAATTCTCACTCTTCTTCTGCAGGTCAAAGCTCTGGAAAGGAGCAGGACAAGGAAATGCTGAGAAGCATGACAGCAACAGCTACATTCTGCTGTGATTCTTTCAAATTCACTCTAGAGCAGTGTGGGCACTTCCCTCACCCCTTCCAACCTAGACATGAGCAGCACAAAAACCCCATGGAGTCACCAGCATAAGGCAAATCTGTCCATGCCTGCAAAGTTTCACCCTTTGCTACAGGCTCTGCTTTTCCTGAGGGGAAAAAAAAAGCAAAGCTGCTAATCACTTAGGAGGAGTGCCTTTCTTACCTCCAGTTCTCGCATGACCTCGTCCATGAAATCTCCTGAATTCTGTTTGTAAGCAACTGCCAGTTTGATGGCATCATTGAAGAGCTGATGAGAAGGAGAATGCTTGTCACTCAAGTAAGAGGTACTGGGTTTCTGTAACATATGGAAACTGCTCCCACACCCCAAGAAAAAAATATTCTATAGCTACCAGGACCTCACAAGCAGCCAAACAGCTGTACTAGCTGTCCGTGCCTACAGCATTCTCCATGTCCTTGGGCTGTACAGTGGTCTAATGGATGCTGAGCCAAATAGCTGTGTTTTACCTTCACTACATTGGTGCCGTCTGCAGCAGACACAAAGTAAAAGGGCAAACTGAACTTCCGGGCAAAGTTGAAGCTTTTCTGGGTCACCTTCATATCCGCTGAGGGCAAAAAAAGAAGTGGTCAGTAAGACATCAGTGTAGGCAGAATGCCAACATGTGCAGGAGTGGTGGAACAGATGGAGACCAGAGCCCGACTTAGCTGTCAGGGCCTCCTCACTGCAATACAAGGCTAGGAGAGTCCTCCCCAAAAGCTACAGGGTTTTAAAAGCAACAGCATCAGCAAATTGTTGACAAGAAGACACAAAAAGAGTTCATGTTGGTTTATCCATGGTGCTCAACTATGTGTGACAACTGTGAATGTTTTCCAGGCACATCCCTATGATTTTTTTTGTGTGTCCACATGACCTGGACACCATGGCCAGTACTAGCCATGCCTCTCCCTCCAGTTTGGCCTTTTTAACCAGAACGCCCCACTGCCCTTATGCCATGTTACGTACATTCCCGTGAGTCAAGGGCACGCTCACAGTGTACAAATGACTCAACTGCTATATATTTTTACTTAACAGGCAGTTAGGGCCAGCTACCCCAAGCTCAGCAGGCCACAGACTTTATTTTAGTTTTGGAACAAATCTACTGTGTGTTTACAGGATGTGCTGACACAGCGGTGACAGCTTATAGTTTTGATAGATAGACAGCCTGTATGCCAGCACAGGAGGATGACTCCAGACAATCCGCCTTTTCTCCCAGAAGCAACAGCTGAAGCAGTTCAGACTCCAAATGCTTGCCAGCGAGCACTGCCAAGGCAGCCGCTCCCCACCTCTTTGCAGGAAGCCGGATCAACTGTTTTTCAGACTGGGCCTGTGTTAAGAGCTGTGGGCTGATCGTTTCCTAGTCCGGGTAGAATCCAGCAAACGAAGGCCAGGCAGAGGACTCTCTTGGAGCAGTGTCCACTCACACATAGAACACCAAGAGCAGGATTCATCTACACAGGGTTCTGTCTATGACGTGGTTGTCAATGCCAAGTCCATTTGCCTCAGGCTTCCTGGACAGTCGGTACAATCAGCCGATTCAAGGCTTGCTTGGCACATCCTATAGGAAAGGCTTTTATTACGGAAGATCTATCATGCCCTAAACCACACCACTGAACCCAATGAACTTCTGTAGACTACAGTGGGAGCCCAGACACCATAGTCAGGTGCAGACACCCATTCACAGCTGCAATGATTTCTACCATGAATGTCAGCAAGGAAGCCCATGTCTGACACTGTACTTGACAGAGAACAGCAGGGGACTCTGGTCCTAAGGGTCTGTGTTCTTTTGTTGAGGCTGAGCAGAAAGCTGATGCGTTATGCGCTCTCACAGGATGCAGGAGACAGATCACAACCGAAGTGATAGCAATAATGAATGCCTAGCTGGCATTCCTAAGAGGGAATCATCTGATCATCTGCAGAGGAGGGTGAACAATTTTGCCAGCAGGTATATTTAGACACTTTAGCACAGAGGAGCCTCATGGAAACCTGCAGGCTGAATTAGCAAGACAAAGGCAGTTACTGACTGCATCAGGGGAAGCCATGTAACAGGTTATGCTCTTTTTCCAGTAATGCATCCTGCAATTTTTGTCTAGGTACTGCTCCAGTCAGCTTTTGGGTTCTTGCTGGATGAAATGGGCAGCATGGTGAGGACAGAATTGGAAGGACATCACTTGAATAAACTTTAACTGGATCAGATCTGTATTTTTAATTGCTAGTAAAAAAAGGACAAGAGCCTGTAAGACAGCATGCAAGGTCAGTAGAAGACCCAGCTATTTGGAAAAATACAGCCCTGAGGGACTAATACTCAAGAACTCATCTGCACCTAACAGAGGAATGACATTCTTTCTCAGCCAGGTCAGAAGAGAATCACATCACAATCTTGAGAGGTCAAAAGAAGAAGATACACTCACCATCAATTTTGTTGGCCACCACAATGCAAGGAATCTCAGGGCGGAATTCTCTCAGCTCCTTGTACCAGCTGTTCAAGTTCTTGTAGGTGACTTTCCGCTGCACATCAAACACCTTCCAAAAAAGAACCAGCTATCGTGGGGCCAACAGCGGGACAGCTCCCGATCAACCCACTGTACCAAATACAAGTACAGAATCCAGAATTTTCCCAGGAGGACATCAGCTAAGGAAACCGGCCTTAGAGAAAAGGGAGACTATCCAGCAAGCCTTCAAACACGCAGCCAGCCTGTTTCTTTGCATGATGCAAGGAACAGTCCCTCATTTTCCTTTACATTCTTATTCTGTACTATAACAAGGACTCTTACCACCCATGACAGTGAACACGCACTGTCTTAGCATCTCTTCTGCTAAGGAGGGTCAGATGTGAGGCTTCTCTATTTTAACAATTAAAATATCAGTGAAGTTGATGGATGTTCACAAGTGATGAGGAGTCATGGAAAGCTAGAGCAACACTACAAACCAAGAGACCTAAGCAGGTTAGGAGTCAGGGAACAAGACTGATTTGAGCTAACAAATGGGAAGTACGCAGTGTAAGAAAATAGAAAGGGCAGAAGGCCGGAGAAGAGTGTCTTATGTAGTACCCCTGCAGAACACGTCAGAACAGTTTTGTACTACATAATCCAACAGTCACATCACAGAACAAGAAAGGAATGCCCTCTTCCTCACATCACCTCCGACAGGACTGCTTCTAAATAAGTATGTTCAGTTGTATGGACCACCTTAAGGGAAACACAGTCACAAAAGCAAGGAAATTTAGAAGACATCAAAGCCAGGGAATATAGTAAGAGTGCTACCAGGAAAGACAGAAGAGAGCGAAACATACCCAACTACACTAGTTTTATCTGGTGAGAGAAGAAAGAACAATATAGGAAAGATTTTTAAACCACTGGAAGAGACAAGAAATATAAGGCAGCATAATCATAAAAAGTCACATACAGGCCAAGTGTCAGCTGGGACTGTTATTAGTCAAAATCCCATCAGATCACAGCAGAGACGCTACCCTTACCATGATACAAGCATGGGCCTTATGGTAATAGGATGCATGCATGCTCTGGAACCTCTCCTGTCCAGCTGTGTCCCAGAAGTCTGTAAGACACAAAACCCAAGCTTAGAATGACACAACTTTCCAAGTTCTGCTTTCCTCACAACTTAAACACAGGACACAAAGCCCAGTCAATCTGCTCAGGTTTCACCTCGCTAATCTGAAACATTCCAGAGCAAAGAGATTATGCAAAACTAGGACCTTTTCTTAGCTAGGCTTAGCTATGAGTTGTGCTGACACTGAACATTGCTATAAACATATTAGCAAAAGAGAAGTCATCAGTAGACATGGCTTATAAAGGACAGGAAGACAAAGCTAGTCAAAAGTGCAAAGAGTGGTAACAACATCAGGTACTTTGTCACTAGAGATGGCAACAGGAAGCAAAATCTAAACGTCTTGAAACAGCTTGATTTCTGACACAGTGATAAATACCGAGGTGCCTGCCTTAGGAAATGTTCCATCTCCTTTTGCAGTCAGTCAAACTCTGCTCTTCCCAGGGGCATGACTTGTTCTAAAATTGTGAAGGGTAAGTAAGTTAGCCTGAGACAGATGGGTCCCAGTTCATTAAGTACCTTGTAGACTAGGTATCATGAAGCATACCTGAACAGTTATCAACATTTTAATGCTTTTTCTGTTTGTCTATCTCAGGTAGAGATCTCCCCCGCTCCTCTTACTGGATATATAGGCTAATCACGGATTGGGGGGGGGGTTGGCAGGGCCCTCGGGAGCTCACCCAGTGCCACCCCCTGCTCAAGCAGGCTCACCCAGAGCAGGGGGCACAGGACAGCATCCAGGCGGGGGTTGAAGATCTCCAGAGAAGGAGACTCCACAGCCCCCTGGGCAGCCTGGGCCAGGGCTCGGACACCCTCAAAGGAAAGTAGTTCTTCCTCACTTTCAACTGGAACCTCTTCTGCTTCAGTTTGTGCCCATTGCCCCTTGTCCTGGCACTGGGCACCACGGAGAAGAGTCTGGCTCTGTCCTTGTGACCCCCACCCTTGAGATATTTGTACGTGTTGATGAGATCCCCTCTCAGCCTTCTCTCCTCCGGGCTAAACAAGCCCAGCTCCCTCAGCCTTTCCTTGTAGGGGAGATGCTCCAGTCCCCTTATCATCTTTGTAGCCTCCTCTGGATTCTCTCTAGGAGTTCCTCATCTTTCTTGACCTGGGGAGCCCAGAACTGGACACAGTCTCCAGACAGGGTCTCACCAGGGCAGAGTAGAGGGGGAGGAGAACCTCCCTCAACCTTTGTGTCTTGTTTGTCATATACATTTACACAGCTTCAACTAAGAACCACCAGATGTAGTTACACTTCTGTCAGCTAGACTGAAGCATGCCACTCCACCTAAAGCCACATAAGCCACATTCCTTAGTGTTGAAGTCCTTTGCATTGGAATTCGTTTCTGCCTGGATACTGTATCAGATGTGCAGGATGGTGCCCAAAACATAGACCACTACTCATCAGACCACATTTGCATTAATTTTCGGTAGTTTTGCTTAGCTTCTAAAATTGCCTGATCCTTTTAATGTGCCATTTCAGAATCGTCACTGACAAGGAAAAAAGAGGTGCCAGTGACCACGACCTACTGCATGTCCCTAAATTAACTTCCCAAACAACATGGCAGCTGTCATGAGAGAACTTGCCATGGCTTACGGAAAAACACTGCTGCTTTTATTACTAAATCCTCCAGATCTTGCCTGTCATACCCCATGTCACTACAGGACATAGGAACTTATCAACCTTAAAGTCCTTGGGAAAAACAAGACTAACAGAGTAAAGAAATACACCATATTTTAATGCAATCCTAACTCTACCACACGGAATTTGGCGATGGCCACTAAGAATAGCTCAGCAGAGCAAAAATTAAACGAGCAAGACAAGTGGTGATTTTGCACAATTTCAAGTCTTCAGATCAAACTACCTCCCTCTACAAACCATGCTTCATGACAGGTCTTTTCTGCAAGGTAGCTTGGATGATCAGCATCATGTTCATAAAAGGTGAAGACAGGAGGCATTGTGAACCCTTGTATAACACAGGCCAGATGAATTATTTAAACTAGAGCAAGTTACTTAATAAAGCACTAAATCCATGTTCAAAGTAAGTCCCTGTCATATGAATCCATACTTTCACAAGTTGCCTTACTAGTAATTTCACTTACTGGTTTAAAAAAAACCAAACCACCTTATCTTTTATTTGAGTTTACCTAATATCAACTAGAGTCTGTTAAATATTTCTTGCTATCCTGAAGCCTCCTTTTGTACCAAGTTCCTGTTCTCTGATGTTTTACCTTCTCCCTGCAAACTTAACTAGACTCTCTCATCATTAGGCCCCTTTTTACCATCTTTCAATTGTTCTCATGGCTCTTCTCTGAAACCTTGTATTGGGTTTAAGGTTTTTGTAGGGGTGGGGTCTGCAGGGATGGCTTCTGTGAGAAGACACCTGAGGCTGACCCCATGTCAGGCAGGGACAGTTTCAGTCAGCTCCAAGACAGACCCACCTCTGGCCAAATCACACCCAGTCAGTGATGTTGGTGATAACATATTTAAGAAGGGGTAAAAAGTGCTGTGCAGCAGCTATAGAGAGGGGAGTGAGAAAATGTGAGAGAAACAACTCTGCAGACACCAAGGTCAGTGAAGAAGGAGGGGGAGGAGGTGCTCCAGGCGCTGGAGCAGAGATTCTCCTGCAGCCAGTGAAGACCATGGTGACGCAGGTGGTCCCCCTGTGTCCAGGTGTCCTCTGCCTGGAGGACCATGGTGGAGCAGATGTCCACACTGCAGCCTGTGGAAGACCACACACCGCAGCAAGTGGATGTGCCCTGAAGGAAGCTGCAGCCCCTGGAGAGCCCCCACTGGTGCAGGCTCCTCGCAAGAACTGTGGGCTGTGGAGAATAGTGCACGGAGGAGCAGGTTTTCTGGCATGACCTGTGGCCCACGGGAGACCCATGCTGGAGCAGTCCATTCCTGAAGGACTGTACCCCGTGGAAAGGACACACACTGCAGCAGTTCTTGAAAAAATGCAGCCCATGGGAAGGACCTAAGTTGGAGAAGTTTGTGAAGGGCTGTATTCCATGGGAAGGACCCCACGCTGGAGCTGGGGAAGAATGTGAGGAGGAAGGAGCAGCAGAGGCAAAGTGTTATGAACAGAGTGCAATCCCCATTCCCTATTCCCCTGCACCCCTCGGAGGGAGGAGGAGGTAGAAGATTTAGGAGTGAAGTTGAGCCTGGGAAGGGATGATGATGGAGGGAAGGTGGTTTTAGTTTTGTTTTACTTCTCACTATCCTAGTCTGCTACAATTAATTGTCAAAAATTAAATTAATTTCCCCAAGTCAAGTTTGTTTTGCCCATGATGGTAACTGGTAAGTAACCTCCCTGTCCTTACCTCAACCCATGAGCTTTTTCATCATATTTTCTCGCGCTGTCCTGTTGAGAAGGGGGAGTGATAGCATGGCTTGATGGGCACCTGGTGGTCAGCCAAGATCAACCCACCACAAACCTCCACCATTTTTCAATGCTTTTACTGAATCACAGAAATAAGAATTAGGCACGGTGTTGCTGCAGTGGTTTCAAAAAGGAGTCTTGGTGTAATGTTTCAAATTTGGAAGAGCTATGAAATCACTGAAATTAATATTCTGGTTTTATATCCAAAGATCACCTTAGCCATTTGGAATACAGCCCTCTTTTGAAGCTCACATTCAGCTAAGCGCTGTTCATCATCTTTCTTGCCTCCCAGGATGGTTTCTGATTCTCCCTATGAACTTCTATAGAACCATATTATAAATCATCCCAGTTTACCTGCATTAGTTTATTACTGAAACCATTGTTACTAGCCATGCTAGGAACAATGCAACCGGTAGAATAGGTGAGTGATACTTTGCTATATTACAGATATTAGTTTTTTAAGAATTGCAGCATTTCCTCACTCAAAGTGATGAAGTACACTGGTAAGACTCTGATGAGAATCATCTCTATCTTTGTAAAACATATTTCAAATGTGAACCAACTGAACGGAATTCAGAAGAACCATAAAGAATTACAAGAGATCTAAAAAACACGCTGTATGAGGAAAACCAGAATAAAGTGAGGTTGTTTACCCTAAAAGAGAGAAGAAATAGACTCACAGAATCACAGAATGGTTTGGGTTGGAAGGGACCTTTAAAGGTCATCTAGTCCAGCAGACATCTACACTGCAGCCCATGGAAGACCCTGCACGTGAGCATGTGGATGTGCCCTGAAGGAAGCTGCAGCCCCTGGAGAGCCCCCACTGGTGCAGGCTCCTCGCAAGAACTGTGGGCTGTGGAGAATAGTGCACGGAGGAGCAGGTTTTCTGGCATGACCTGTGGCCCACGGGAGACCCATGCTGGAGCAGTCCATTCCTGAAGGACTGTACCCCGTGGAAAGGACACACACTGCAGCAGTTCTTGAAAAAATGCAGCCCATGGGAAGGACCTAAGTTGGAGAAGTTTGTGAAGGGCTGTATTCCATGGGAAGGACCCCACGCTGGAGCTGGGGAAGAATGTGAGGAGGAAGGAGCAGCAGAGGCAAAGTGTTATGAACAGAGTGCAATCCCCATTCCCTATTCCCCTGCACCCCTCGGAGGGAGGAGGAGGTAGAAGATTTAGGAGTGAAGTTGAGCCTGGGAAGGGATGATGATGGAGGGAAGGTGGTTTTAGTTTTGTTTTACTTCTCACTATCCTAGTCTGCTACAATTAATTGTCAAAAATTAAATTAATTTCCCCAAGTCAAGTTTGTTTTGCCCATGATGGTAACTGGTAAGTAACCTCCCTGTCCTTACCTCAACCCATGAGCTTTTTCATCATATTTTCTCGCGCTGTCCTGTTGAGAAGGGGGAGTGATAGCATGGCTTGATGGGCACCTGGTGGTCAGCCAAGATCAACCCACCACAAACCTCCACCATTTTTCAATGCTTTTACTGAATCACAGAAATAAGAATTAGGCACGGTGTTGCTGCAGTGGTTTCAAAAAGGAGTCTTGGTGTAATGTTTCAAATTTGGAAGAGCTATGAAATCACTGAAATTAATATTCTGGTTTTATATCCAAAGATCACCTTAGCCATTTGGAATACAGCCCTCTTTTGAAGCTCACATTCAGCTAAGCGCTGTTCATCATCTTTCTTGCCTCCCAGGATGGTTTCTGATTCTCCCTATGAACTTCTATAGAACCATATTATAAATCATCCCAGTTTACCTGCATTAGTTTATTACTGAAACCATTGTTACTAGCCATGCTAGGAACAATGCAACCGGTAGAATAGGTGAGTGATACTTTGCTATATTACAGATATTAGTTTTTTAAGAATTGCAGCATTTCCTCACTCAAAGTGATGAAGTACACTGGTAAGACTCTGATGAGAATCATCTCTATCTTTGTAAAACATATTTCAAATGTGAACCAACTGAACGGAATTCAGAAGAACCATAAAGAATTACAAGAGATCTAAAAAACACGCTGTATGAGGAAAACCAGAATAAAGTGAGGTTGTTTACCCTAAAAGAGAGAAGAAATAGACTCACAGAATCACAGAATGGTTTGGGTTGGAAGGGACCTTTAAAGGTCATCTAGTCCAACCCCCCTGCTATGGGCAGGGACCCCTTCCACTACAGCAGGTTGCTCAAAGCCCCGTCCAACCTGACCTTGAACACTTCCAGGGATGGGGCATCCACAGCTTCTCTGGGCAGCCTGTTCCAGTGGTTTTTAAGTGTCACCAGCCTCAGCATAAAACATTTCTTCCTTATGTCCAATCTAAATCTACCCTCTTTCAGTTTAAAACCATTGCCCCTTGTCCTGTCACTACAGGGCCTGGTAAAAAGCCTTTTTCCATCTTTCTTACAAGCCCCCTTTATATATTGACAGGCTGCAATAAGGTCTCCCCAGAGCCTTCTCTCCTCCAGGCTGAACAACCCCAACTGGCTCAGCCTCTCTCCATAGCAGAGGTGTTCCAGCCCTCCGATCATTTTCATGAACCTGGTCTAACAGGTCCATGTCTTTCTTGTACTGGGGATCCCAGAGCTGGATGCAGGGCTCCAGGTGGGGCCTTGAGCAGAGCAGAGGGGGAGAATCCCCTCCCTCAACCTGCTGGCCATGCTTCTTTTTACACAGCCCAGGATCAATTGGCTTTCTGGGCTGCAAGCACACATTGCCGGCTCCTGTCCAGTTTTTCATTCACCAAAAAAGGGGAAAGTTATAGTGTTTCTACAGTACACATAGAAAGCGCAAACAGGAAGGGGAAAAAACTTGTTCAGGAAACACAGGAAATAACGGGTTTACCTCGAATGAAGAACATTTGCATGAAGTATCAAGAAAGGCTTTCTGACATAAGAACCCTGCTACGTTGGAATAGATGGCCTAGAATCATAGAATCATAGAATCACTTTGGTTGGAAAACACCTTTGAGATCATCGAGTCCAACCTTTAACCTAACACTGCCATCCCACCACTAAACCCTGGCCCTAAGCACCTCATCTATCCTTCTTTTAAATACCTCCAGGGATGGGGACTCAACCACCTCCCTGGGCAGCCCATTCCAGAGCCTG
>NW_009258310.1:463619-464017 GCF_000687185.1 Egretta garzetta
CCTAATGTCTAGCCTTAACCTGCTCTGGTGCAGCTTCAAACCATTCCCCCTCGTCCTATCATCTGTCACCAGGGAGAAGAGGCCGACCCCCACCTCACTACAGCCTCCTCTCAGGCAGTTGTAGAGGGCGATCAGGTCTCCCCTCAGCTTCCTCTTCTCCAGACTAAATAACCCCAGTTCCCTCAGCTGCTCCTCGTATGACTTGTGTTCCAGACCCCTCACCAGCTTGGTCGCTCTCCTCTGGACATGTTCCGGCAACGCAACATCTTTCTTGTACTGAGGGGCCCAAAACTGAACACAGGATTCGAGGGGCGGCCTCTGCAGCACCAAGTACAGGGGCACAATCACTTCCCTACTCCTGCTGGCCACACTATTCCTGATACAAGCCAGGATGCCAT
>NW_009258310.1:464673-466377 GCF_000687185.1 Egretta garzetta
AGAAGGAAATCAGGTTGGTTAGGCAAGACCTGCCTTTCATGAACCCATGCTGACTGGGCCTGATCTCCTGATCGTCCTCCATGTGCCTGGTGAGCACACTCAAGATGAACCTCTCCATCATCTTCCCCGGTACTGAGGTCAGGCTGACTGGTCTGTAGTTCCCCGGATCCTCCTTCCGGCCCTTCTTGAAGATAGGTGTCACATTTGCCAACCTCCAGTCATCTGGGACCTCCCCTGTTATCCAGGACTGCTGATAAATGATAGAGTGGCCTAAGCAGTCTTTGTCACTGGAAGTCTTTAAATAAACACCTAATATATAATATATATATTACTGAAGAGTATCATTAAGTAAAGGGTTTCTCCTGTGCAAGACAACCCCTCACAGTCCCTTCCAGAGCTGCAATACTCTGAAAACACAGAAACTGTAGCAACACAGACAGCAGTACAGAATATCAACTCAAACCACAGAATAAGATAATGTTTTTCTTGAACTTTCATCTGTAACACACAGTAAACAATACTGTGCTGCCGGAGGCTGATTCACATAGGTTAAAGCAATGTTCCAGTGGCATAAAAAAATAGAAAGTTAGCACTTGTGGTAAAACTGAAGTTACGGGACATTAGAGAGCATGACTGACAAACAGGTGACTGATAAAGCTAGGATGCCTGCAGTCTATCAAAAAAACTAGCAAAGGTTGAGATAGAACAGGTGGTATTTTATGATGAGATCATACAGGCTGGACATATCGAGAGAAAGAATTTAAATATTCCATAAACTTGAAATATAGCAATTGGTACATACACCCAAAGTAATTAAGCAATCAAAATACTCAATAAAAGGATGACCAGTCATAGCAAGATTGTGTTAAAATGTATTAAAAACCCAGCAACTAAAATAGTAGATCTACTAAAGTAATCTATGGCATGAATTTTTAGAATTGGTGCTGGCAGGTAGCTAAATCCCACAGTAGACTATTTTTTAATTAGCATATGGTGTATTTCTACTCACTTATTTACTGTACTGACAGAGTGAAGGAGTCTGCAGACAGTTTCACACTGCAGCTAGAGTGCTATAATGCCTAGCTCACAAGAAAGAGCAACCCCCTGCTCCGCTCTTCCTTCCTTTGCCCCTGCATTCCCACCTGCTCCTTTCACCAGCACTGGTGTGTATAAAGCCTCCAGGGGGAAATGTTTTAGGAAGCCAAATAAGTAGAAACACATTCACTTATTTTGTGAGTGATTAATATGCATGGTTAGCTTCCTGAAATGGCTCGACAATGGACAGGAGTAGGCCTCTGAGTGAACACTGGTGGTACATAGGGGAAAAGGACTACAACTTCCATGGGCAGCTAGCTTGGCTTCATGATAAATTTTACATCAGTTAGCTTAGTTCCATCATGACACTGCATCCTGAGCAAAAAGCACTTTGACTAACAGTGACTAACACAGCTGAAACAGGATTCTTGCAGCAATTACTCTGACAGGTATTCAATTCCTTGAAAAAAACTAAGATAAACTTTGACTTAGACATCACCTTGCCTGGAAGTCAAATGTAAAAGATTTCTGGCATAGATGAAGAACCTAATAACTGAACAGTGATCTGGCGTGGTAGATGACGGGACAGTAGTGGCTATTGTCTACCTAGACTTCAGTAAGGCTTTTGGCACCGTCTCCCATAAGAGTCCCATAGAGAAGCCGTTGATG
>NW_009258311.1:0-948 GCF_000687185.1 Egretta garzetta
AATGTCCCCTCATTGTCTCCACGATGTCCCCACACCCCCGTTCCAACCAATGTCCCCCTGTCCCCTCGATGTCCCCTTGATGCCCCCTCATTGTCCCCACAATGCCCCCTTGATGCCCCCTCCATGTCCCCTCATTGTCCCCACGATGTCCCTTCAATGCCCTCTCAATGGCCCCACGATGTCCCCTCATTGTCCCCTCGATGCCCCCTTGATGCCCCCTCGATGTCCCAATGATGTCCCCACACCCCCTGTTCCAACCTATGTCCTCTTGTCCCCATGTTCCCATGTCTCCTCGATGCCCCCTCGATTCCCCCTTGATGTCCCTTCAATGTCCCCTCGATGTCCCCTTGATGTCCCATCAATGTCCCTTCAGTGTCCCCACGATGTCCCCACAATATCCCCTCGATGTCCCCGAGATGTCCCTTCAGTGTCCCCACTATGTCCCCACAATATCCCCTCGATGTCCCCGAGATGCCCCCTCATTGTCCCTGAGATGCCCCCTCAATGTCCCCTCGATTCCCCCTTGATGTCCCTTCAATGTCCCTTCAATGTCCCCTTGATGTCCCCTCAATGTCCCCTCGATGTCCCCTTGACGTCCCCACAATACCTTCTTGATGTCCCCTCAATGTCCCGTCATTGTCTCTATGATGTCCCCACACCCCCTGTTCCAACCAATGTCCTCTTGTCCCCATGTTCCCATGTCTCCTCGATGCCCCCTCGATGCCCCCTTGATGTCCCTTCAATGTCCCCTCGATGTCCCCTTGATGTCCCATCAATGTCCCCTCGATGTCTCCTCAATGCGCCCTCATTGTCTCCACGATGTCCCCACACCCCCTGTTCCAACCAATGTCCCTCTGTCCCCATGTCCCCTTGATGCCCCCTCGATGCCCCCTTGATGTCCCTTCAATGCCCCCTCAATGTCCCCACAATATCCCCTCAATGTCCCTG
>NW_009258312.1:0-27389 GCF_000687185.1 Egretta garzetta
GCACTGCTTTCCCATTCTGTAAAAATTGGCCTGGGTCACAGAGTTTCATATTGTTAATTGTCCTCCCTGGGCATGCTGCCTGTGTACACTTACTAATAGTTCAGGTAATCCCTTCTGGACATGCAACACATAGGCTGTGTTGCCATAGGTTCAAGTGCAAATTCAAGAGGAAGCTGGTATGACTACTGCCCCAGGGCCCACTCACTGCTTGCTAGCTTCTAATGCTCATGGCAATCCTTGAGTATTCCTGCCAAAAAAATATTTGCACTTTCAATTACGGGTAAGAAGAACAAAACCTAGCTTCAGGTAGGCATTTATGTGGTATTCATCAGAGGATATATCGGATTACCTTGTGGGCAATTTCCCATTTATCTCTATTTTTCAAAACTAACTTAGGAACAACTGCAATTGAAGATATTTTAAAAGAAGAAAAATATGCATAAATATTACAAGTGGGCATTTATTCCTTTTTCTTGCAAGTAATGAAATCTTTGTGATTCTAATCACCCTTTAAATTTAATAAAAATTGCATCATATAGCTGTTTGCAGAGATCTAATTAGCCCATTTCCCTAAATATGATTTTACACTTCAAAATATTAAAATTAAAATGCAAATTGTAACATGCATATTAAAATTAAGCAGAAATCGTTTCTACTTAACTGTCTTCAGACAGCCAAATCCTCCTCCTGACAATCCTTCACCCTTCCCTTCAGCTTAGCTGAAATATATATTGAATAAAGATGACATTATTGTCAAACAACCCCCTTGTTTGCTTCCAAAACCTTCTTTTGATGATATGCTTCATCATCAAAACATGAGCTACCTATGGCATTTTAACAATGGAAGAGGGTGAAAAAAAATAATCAATATGTACCACCCAACAGTTCACCTGCTCAGGTGCTGGAAGGACTCCATTCCCACACAAGAAACATTTTTCCTGCACATTTATAACAATAAGGTTTGTAACATTCAAATCCCTTACATATGGCTGGCTATCTGCATGTAATACTGCATGTGACTTTCTACAGCATGGAAGCCTACTATGTCAAACGACATAATGGTCTATAGCAATGGCTGATGCCAGATGTTTCAGAAGAAATGGTGGAAAGTGATAAAAAGTGATCATGTATTTCTACACCACAGTGGGATATTTATGCATAACTGCAGATGATGCTTGCACTATGTTACAAGATAATGTAGCAGATTGTAATTTTTACTCTAGCTAATCCAATTGCTGACAGTTTTTACTCATGCTATTTAAATGACTGAATCACTGTCTCATTGTAGAAGTGTGCTGCTTCTGTCTGAATTTAAGGTCTATTTCCCTCCAATACAGTAATATGCTTTCTGGGAAATATCAAATGGTCATGACACATACACTATTTTTTTTTTCTTCTCTATATAGAAAAAAACAAACTCACATGAAGTAATGAAAAATATCACTGAGATTTGCCATAGTGGTCAACTCACTCTACCATTCTTAGCCTATCAAAACAAATAGCCATATTTGGGACAACAAAAGCCTCACAAGGCTGAAGATGACATTATTCAAGCTGAAGAAACTCCATTTTAAACAAAAAGTGAAATGGAATGTATAAATGCACAGGTATAACAAATGTAAGAATCAAATGAAATTGAAATTAGACACACACACACACACAAAGACCAGCACTATGTTACAGGCTTTTCTTCCACCTGAAGAGAAATAGCAGCTGTCAGAGTGGTAATGCAGTCTCCAAGATTTGTTGTTCTGGGAGATGTCAATACAGATATGGACAGTGCCTCTAATGCTTTCAGTTAGCTCATGTCCATCATGAGAATCATGTGATTGCTCAGGTTATGACTTGTGCTGTTAATCTGGTTTATATGCAGATATAATGGCTTTAATAATTAGATTCTTACTACACTTTCCAAATGAAGGTTAAGGCTCTTTTGCATATTCATCCAAAAAGTGAAGTCTAAGGAGCAATAACGGATCCAGTAAGTTTCCAAAACACTTTGTGTGAAAATTCCACCACTAGTTGACAGTTTGGAAAAAAAAGATAAATTACTTTCTTCCAAATCGTTTCCTGCATTTCCTCTAACACCTGGGTTTTCATAACTGCTCAATCAGGTATGTAACTTGAGGAATTTTACTTGCATGTGGCTTACTGTTATGCAACAAAATTATGTATACCTATGCTAGGTAGACATGGTACCAGGGAGGAAAACCACTTTGTGCTAACATCTAAAATGTTACATTGGTTGGACTCAATGGTCTTAACGGTCTTTTCCAACTTAATTAATTCTGTGATTCTATGATTCTATGAAAATCACAAAAAGTGCAGACAGAATTACAAACTGCCTCTGTTATCAGACTACTCTTTCTCAGTTTAGGAACTATGAACTTAAGAAGGTGCACTTCATCTGACTTTTCCCTGATTAGAAAGAACGAAGGAGTCTGCAAGAAAGGACTGTGCTGCACCTTGACGGAGTATCATAGCCTAGAAATAAGGGACGTGAGGTTGGATGTCCCCAGGTGCTGCAGGGCACTTCCTGTGACCTGGCTATTGGACAGAAATGTGGCATATCTAATAAAATACAAGCATAGAAAGAGATTCCCATGAGAAAGCAACAATAGGCAGAGAATCCAGCCTCAGCCAACTAGAAATTTCTTGCTTGATCTGTAATGAAAGCAAACACAATAATAGAAAGCACACTGGAATTATGTTGATGAAAATAATAGTTAGCACCTGCATGGTTTTTTTGGTAACAGATGCCAAAATATATTTTGAAGGGGTACAGTTCCACCATTCCCAGTCTTGTAAATGGAGAAAAAGAAGTACAGAAAGAAGATGGGTACCCAATAACATACCATGAATCAATGGCAGGGTTGAAAGGGGAAATCCCAGTCATCCAATGCCTGTATTTATTCTATAATTATTATACACTCAAGTTGCCTAGACAAGACATACGCCATCTTTTAAATGACAGGAGAAGGAAGGTCTCTTTACAAGAGAAACAATACCTTTTTTTAGATGAAAGATTTAAAGAATTTCACAGACAAATTATGATAACAGATTGCAAATGAAATCATGATCCTTATTTAAACTGTAATTTCCTTTAAACCACCAAACAAAACACCCTCTCAAAGGAGAAACTAAACAGTCTAAAGATTGCTGATTGGTATGCAAATGTTGTTGGCTTCAGCTACTAATAGGTAACCACTTTAAAGAGGTGTTTCCGCTCATCAACAAGCTCAAGTAATCAAAATTCTGTTTTCCTCTCCTCTCTGCACTTTGGTTCCTCCTCTGGATTTGATATCTAATTTTATTCCTTGATTTATCTAAGATTAAGGTGTGTGTGGGTTACTTCTTATTGGCTAGGGAAAACATAAAAAAATTTGCACACATAGATACCAGTAATGCTTTTTTTATTAGTACTGTAAACTTCATCAAACTAGGTCTAGTCATGTTAGTAATGTTCTACTCAGCTGAAGCTTTGTTTCCCTTCACCAAACCAGGCACTTTTAGATGTTGTAAAGAATTCTGTACTTTCGGTACATAAAAGTAAAAAAAAAAAAATCTGAAGAAAATAGAAATAATTATTCACTTGGCATATATTGGAAAGAGTAAGATATGTCAAACAGGGATTAAATTGGGTAATACCTTTCATCTCACAGAGATCTTTAAAGATATGTTTGTGACTTGACCTGTGCATTGAGCGTAAAAGGCTGAAACATTTACAGAGCTATCTGCACAGCTTTACATCTTGCTTTGAAGGGGAGAGATAAATGCAAATTGATTAAGCACTGCCTTCACTGTCTAAACAACTGAGAAAAACTTGAGTGCTACTTTGACTTCCTTTCAAAATTCTAGGTGGCTCAGCTGAACCAACTCAGCTGTGTGTGGTGACAGGCTAAGCCTAATCTCCTTGGGAAACATACCCACCACCGGCTCCCCCACCACACTGCATGCAGCATACTTACCCCTGAGGCACTCATCTCATGTAGAGGCATTTCCTCTACACCAATGGAAAATCTAGTCCTTCAAGGAGCTAATGTTGCTAGCGATACTCAACTAAAACCTAAATACTTTAAAGCTATCTGTATTGCTTCACACAGCTGCAATGCACTTTTAATCTTATTAGGAATTTAATAATGTTTCCACATACTTGGTTATGTACAGTGCTAATGACTAATCAATATGCTTGACTAAATGTTTTTAAAATGCTTAAAGCAAAGTGACAGTTCATTTATCAAAAGAATTTTGACCACACAAAGCCTCCAAAAAGATTTTTAAATTCATAAAAAATACAGGAATTAAAAAGAAATCCACCCTGTTCATGTTTCTGAATAGGTACAGATGTAGTACCCTTATATTGTTACCTATCATTATTATAGGCTTTCATGCTAAATGCCAAAGTACCTTAAATTCTTCATAAATATCGAATCCGTAATTATATAAGCTACATTCCTGACAATTTGCTTCTGTTTTGACATGAAAACACTATGCTATCAAACAACCCCCACTGTATTCCCTTTATAGTTCATAGAGTGATAGGTATTTGTTTTAAAAAATTAGCCAGCTGGAAGGTAAAGTGATGGGGATTGAACTACACATGAATCATCACTCATTTTGAATCACTTTTTATAAAGAGTGATTGGATTGATCTATTGAATTTGCTTATCTTCTGTTAAAGAAAGCACACAGAAGAGTAGGAAAGTAGCATCATCAGAACCTACTACTCATACATCAATGCCAAAGTAACAAAGGGTGCTAGATGAAGAAAGTCACCTTTGACATTTCATTGAGAGTGCCAAGTCCAGATAAAATAACACTGCTAATATGTTTTCATCTTGCTGTGAATATCCCAATAAAAAAACCTCTCTGGTCTATTTGCAGATAAAAATTACTACATTTTGTATATGTGCAACTGATTGATCTACAAGGTTAAGGCCACTTTTTCAGTGATCTACAGATTCAAGTGTCCATTTTGTGCACTCAGGCTACAGATCTCAAGCAGCTTCTGAAAATCAAATCCAAAGTAACTCAATAGCACTGTGTATCATTCAACCAGAAGTAGTTGGCCTCCCATTCATTAAGTCTAAAGTGCAACTTATAAATAGTATTTTAGAAATATATGCCTTATATAAGTAGGGAAATAAACTTCTACGAATACATTTGTTCATGCACACACAGAGGCATTAACAGAAAGCATTACCACAAGATTCAAAAATACATAAGAGAATTCAGAAAAAGAGTAATCATTTATATAGCATCCACTTTACATTTAGATGGAGCATTTTATTCTAAAGCTAACGCAAGACGAACTTCTTCCTTGGCAAGTTATTCCACTGTTTCTTCTATTATCTCAAAACAATTTGGTACTAATCAAGGTCCCAGAACAGATACCAAATTTGACCTATGTGGACTGTTTTCAAGAACACATTTCTTGCTGAAAGACATAACATGGTCATCTGAAACTACTTCATGATTTCACTGAATGATCATAGGTGGTGAGAGATGAGGCCAGGGTGTCAAGAAGTCACAGAGGTTTTGTGCTTTCAGGCACTTGTCTGAGTATGGGTTCAAGAACCTCCACCTGGCTCATCCCTGCCACATGCAAAGGAAGAACTCCTCCATCTAAGTGCATGCATGGAAAGGGCCACAGACTGGACAAGTAGCTGATCTGCTCTGGAAATCCAGTTATGAGCAGAGACCTTTACTAGAAAGTATGCTCGGATGAGTCAATCACTCACTTTTCCTGATGCTGCTCATTAAAGCAGGGACCAGATCCCATCTGTCCCACCTCCAGATGTCCATACCAACTGCCATAAAAGTCTTCTTCATCTCTGTGATGTTTTCATACAAAGTGTTATACAATTGGAGAATCTCTAAGAAGAGTCTGACAAAGTCTTAGTCAGTCTTGACTTGAATTGGGGACTCTTAGTTGGATTTCTCTTTTCACAAGCCTTCCTAAACTATGAGGTAGTAGGATATTTATTAAAAAGAAAAATTGTCATTTATCTTTTTATTTACCTGTCCTTTTGGAACTGGCTCCTCCACAACACCTTACAGCTCTATGAACTTACTCAGAACTTATACGGGAGTCAAAACTGTGCCCCAGTGGATACTGACACAATTAATGTCAAATGGAACATGAAACATTTAGCAAAGTTCTCTACAATACCTCTTTAAAGTACCGTTCAGCAATGTATACACCTTGAGTTCATTGAGGGACATGATGGACCCTGTAACTTTGGTGGATGCTTCAATTACTATGCTATTAAATGAAGGACACTAGAACTACCCCCCTCCTTCTGTCAATAAATCTCTTCCATTTTTTTTATGCCATGAGGTTTATTGTTACAGTAATCCAAAACTGAAGTGTACCATTATACCTTTGAATGATATATTGTGAAAAAAAACCCAAACAAAGAAACATTTCAGACAGTCTAAACTATTTCTTCTTGATATTTAAATTCATCTGTCAAGCTAAAAAAAAGTATTTAAAAATCAGCAAAATTCTATATGGGACTAGTCATCAACCTCCATCACAGACATATAAGAAAGACAGCACCATGATCATTTATCTTGTGGAGAGAAATTTGTGATCCTGACTAGTATCTTTTCTATTAACTTACATAATGTGCATAAATTACACTAAGCTCTCACATGCCTGACAGAAATCCCAATGAAAATACAAAGTTCCCATCATTTATGCAGTAAGAAAATAATGAATTATTTCTTACAATGTACAGTATATTTTCTGTTTCCCCCATTTCCTGAGATCTCTTGGAAAAATTCCCTACTGAAACACCCATGCTCTTCACTGCAATCAACATGTTCTCATCAGCTGGACGGTTAGTCCAGATCTTGCCCAGTTGAGAGGAACTTTGTGGATCAGACTGGTAACAGACAGCATCTGCAGGGAGCATCCTACCTGCCAGTTTGCTCTTTCCGTCTAAGTGCAGTTGTGCTGGCCAGCCCTGAGTGTCCTCCAGAAAATGTAAGATCTTCCCATGGCATTTTCATCCCAGATCATCTTGGTTTTAGCTTTGCTATGAAATTTTTTGAAAAGACTGGTACTATCACTAACAATGCTAGTACTCACATGGTGAAAGGAAAATAAGTGGGTGAGCACCAATGTTGGAAGAACTTGAATACAGTAATTCTGGTAGAAAACCTGCTCTCCTTGTTATGAGTCTTTTGATGTTGAAACACTACCCTTCCAGGTTTTGTTTATTACAACTTCTAAGTTGGAAAGAGAGACATGAAGGCAAAATTATGTAATTACATCAGAGGTAGCAGCATATGTTGCAAATTGTGGTAGAAGCAAAAGAAATAAAGATTAATGACAATTACAGTAGTAACTGAAACAACAGCAGACAGGTCAGGTGAAGTCAGGCAACAAGAGAAGTAATAAGGAAAGAAAAAATAACAATTATCTTATGAGTTTCTTCCCTTCTCACTAAACAGATGTTCACAAAGCAACCATTTAAACTCCAGGCATTTGAATCAAAGTCTCCTATTAGTAATCACTCATGGATATTACTCAGCAGAAGCAATCTATGCACGGAAGGAATTATGCAAACCTGAAGTCATTTGTCGGTAGTACATCCCCTAGTTAGGAGTTGCACTACTACTCATCATCATCTCTAGTTTTCCTTCTGCCTTATTTTCAGTGTCACTACCATGAATGAGGTAAGCTTGGGCTATGAATCAAAAAGGCAAAATAATCAGTATGTTTTATGTATGATGTGTTCATGCATTCCTTGTACTAAGTTGAAAATACAATTTAAAAGTTAAAATTATATAACTCAACATACTGATTTGAAAATGTATTAATGTCATATGTTGGAGAAGCGGTTCCATAGGAGTTCTATATATTAATTCACTGAAAAAGTAATTTTTTTTTCCTTTAACATCTGCATAATGCTTCAGTGTTCCACAGTTAAAATCTGTTGTGTTTCACTGAACTCTCTGTCCACAACTATAACTTCTCCTAGGCTGGGACAGCTGTGAGTACTTGCTCATTCCTTTTTGCCCCTCCTCGGGACAAAAATATGAGGGTATAACCATCTCTGGGTATTTAAGGGATTCATACTTTAGGGATAAGAAAAATCAATTGGTGGGGGGCAAAAAGCAAGGCAAAGAAAGAGGACAAATTAAGTCGAGAAAAATTAAGGTAGAATATAATTACAATACTAATTAGAATAGTTTTCCAGTAGGAATTGATCATTTAAATATGAACAAAACACAATAATGAAAGACTCTACTGTTGGGACATCTCTTTTACTCACCAGGCTGTGCTCTGAGAATAGAACTGATAACATCACCAGATTTTTTTCCCTCTATCTATAATTCTAAATATTTTATTGTATTTTTATGTTTTATTTGAAGAACATGCTTTCATGACTTTACCAATCTCCCTTTCAGTTTAAATCCCAGGACTACTGCTTTGCAAATTAGAAAGGGTGGTTGTTTTTTTTTTTTAATTTATCCTTGAGAGTGTCCCAAAAAATAACTAAAAGCTGTGTAAATTATTAGCTCATACATTAAACAGTTCCTAATTCATTTACTAGAAGACTTGTACACTTCTTAGTTTTAATGAGGTATTTCTAGGGCAACAACAACAAATGATGTTATAAGAACATCTATTTGTACAAAGGATTAAATCAACGTTACTTTGAATAACTCATACCTTGTGTTTTCACTCCCCTAAAATTAGTATATTGTACTACCATAAACTTAGAATCCTCTGAGTGAAATCTATTAAAAATATTACATAAAGATATAATGACACTGTTTTCACAATCAATAGGTAGAGATCTTCAGGCTTTTCAAAGAAAGCAAGGAATAAACTAATTTAAAAATTTAAATTCAGGAATTTTCAAAGAATTTTTGTCCCTTAGATTCTCTATTCTCACAACCAATCAAACAGAGTAATTATATATTCTGGTTTTTAATATAACATTTTAGGAAGAAAAGAATATAAAGAAGTACAGTGCTACCATAACAAATCTAAATGGAAAAAGCTGCAAAAACACTCATCTGAAAACCAACATAGTATTCAGTGAATTTTTGAATTCATGCAAACAGGAGAAAAATATCTGCCTCAAGATTGGCAGCAAACTCCCCAGGGCCCTCATCTAATTCCTATTTGAGTATCTGATGCCTACAAATGCAGTATTATTTGTTTATTTATTTACATAGATATGCAAATTTAGCCAACACACTGACACATTGCTTCAGCTGAATGTTTGTGTAAGTATGTGTTAGAAGCCAAACAGCTAGGAGGTGAGAAAGCATCTTTCGCATAATACTTGAAGCCTGGCCAGGTCCCAACTATATGCTTAATCTCCTCCACATGGCCAGTTCTGCAAGCATCCGGGTGGTGGTTGAGGGATGAGAAGAGCTGAGAGGGAAGGTCTGCTCCCTTGCACCACTACCACATGATACCAGCTATTCATCTGCTTGAATTCCACACGCTGAAATCATGCAACGGACTGCAATTATCACTGTCTTGTGGCTTAGTCTTTGCAGTACCAGAGCTTATTAGTAAATACAAGAATACTGAAAAACTGCATAGCTAAAATGGGTCCATAGCATAATCACCCAATTCAGTTTTTAAAACTAGACTGAAACAGAATTAGCAAACCATCTTAATCCTTGAGATTGACAAATATAAAGCTATCCTAAATCAGAAAGCCTTTGGTATAGCCTTCTATGTTTTCACAACATGGGAAAGTAAAGACTTTTGAAAATTTAATTTATAATTGTTTTAATATAGTTTTACTTACCAAATTGTCCATATGGAAAACTGAAATGCAACCTCTAATTATGACCACAGAAGAAGTGAAATTCTACTGCATGGGTTTAATTAAAGCGGATGGTTAATCTGAAGAGATTTTTTCCAAAATTCATAACGATGTCATTAGCAAGTTATTAAATACGAAAATCAATTGAGAATATGATTTGTTTTGTAGGGTTATAGGGTTCACTAATCATTTTTAATAACTAATGCCCTGCTGCAATTGTGGCCATTGTGCCATGTATATTCTTCAGCTATGTATTTGGTTTTGACCAAATGTTATCTCCTATTATTCAGTATCTGCCTGAATACTACAATCAGACATATATCAGTCTTCTGCTGGCAAACACTTTCTTGGTAAGTAAAAACTACAGATTTCTCCTCCTCAATTAATTGCTGTTTGAAAAACTTCAGCATTTTATTTGTATTGAAATGTACAATCACTTTGCATAACAGTAGTTATGCATTGATTTCAAATTCCCAGGTTCAAAGCCCTGTGGGTTGACCTGGTCAGCCCCTAAGCACCCACATAACTGCTAACTCCCTCCCCTGTGATGGACCAGGTGAGAGAACAAGAAGAGCAAGAGTGAGAAATCACATGGCTCAAGATAAGGGTCAGCTTAATAAGTGAAGGAAACAGAAAGAAAAAAAAAAAAGCAAAGGCAATCATTTATGATCCCCCTCAAGCAGACCGATGCCCAAGCACTCTCCAAGCAACTGCTAACTTGGAAGGCAGCAACTGCTAACTTGAAGGACAACCCCCTCTCTTTCTTCTTTTACCTCCTGTTTTTATGCATGATATGGAGTATGCCTTTGGTCATTTCAGGGATGTATTTCAACGTATATAAATACCTGAAGCAGGGGGCTGTGGGAGACTGAATAGCCCGCTAACTGTCTCAAAGCTTGCTCCTTTGTGTGGCAATGTGCGACGATCAGCATTGCCGCAGGCAAGGTGCCTTGCAGGCCTGCTGAAGCAGTGCACAGCCAGGCCGGGCCGCCTGCCCACCAAGCCTTGCGCTTTGCTGCCACTTCAAGCCTGCGAGCAGAACCCTGACCCTGCCCAGCAACAAGAAAGCGCGGGATCTTCTATCCGGACCTTTTTTCTTTATTTCTTATCTTTCCTTCCTTCCTTTCCTGTCGCTGCTTTCTCTCTCCCCAGATGATTAATAAACGGGTGGAATTACAACATCGGACCTCGTTTGTGTCTTAATCTCGTTCGAAGGGATCAAACCTGAAAAGAGAGGTTGGTCCAGCCGCCCCTGGCCTCCCAGACCCGTCTGAGGTTGGCTAGAAAGCAAGGGGGCCTTCCTCTCGTCCAAGCAGAATTGGATCGTAACAGGGGCATAAAGAAGAGAGAGTCAGGCTCTTTTCAGTGGTGCCCAGTGATGGGACCAGAGGCAACGGGCACAAACTGAAACACAGGAGGCAGTTTCTGAACATCAGAAAACACTGTTTTACTGTGAAGTTGACCAAGCACTGGCACAGGTTGCCCAGGGAGATTGTGGAGTCTCTATCCTTATAGACTTTCAAAAAGGCCACCTGGAAATGGTCCTGGGAAACTGAATATTTGTTTGGTTTCAATTGCTTAACTGATATTTTTATGAATGCATCTTAAAAAAAAATAATTGCCCAAACTCACAGTGCTTATGGAAAGATGTCATATGACATGATTTTATAATGCATTGTATCTCTAAGTACTATCCTGTGTATCATGATTTTTTTTGTACAGTATGCTTTTTTCTTCTCCAAAGAAATGATGAACACCATTCTGAAAATGTGTACTGATCTGAGGCAATGATGTTGCTCATTGATCATTGCCTCACTTAGTATTTCATATCTTGTCATTTTCCCACCCATTACCTGAGGATGTGCTCTATATTAATGCACACTTGAGTAGCAATCAACCATTTGCACGAAACCATATAAAGAGCATTGTACCAGTGCTTTTGGCGTTCTCATTAACATAAATTGCAACCTTTCTAATATAGGTTCTTATTTACAGCTGACAGGGTGGAGGAATCAGTCATGTGTAGAGTCATTCCTGATGTAAATCTCCGCACTTAATGCTATTTAAAAAACATTTTCTAGTCAAAGTATTCTGACCTGTGGCTCTGGTCCAGCATCAAATTCAAACAACAAACTAGAACATTGCTATAAAATAAATTGGAAGGAAAGACCCCATAACACAAATACTGAAATGCCAGTATCTACGAAAGAATCATTCTGACTATCATACACTTAATATTGTACTATTCCGATTGGAAAGTATTATCTCCTGTTTATAGAAATATTTTTATAAAATGACCAAACATCAGGGCAAGTAAAATAACAGGTTTCCTTTCATCGCTGTCATTATGTATGAAAACAATTCTGCCTCCAAACTTGAAAAATAAACTGAGAGCAAAATTTAGTCCCTGGTCCTTAAAAGCCAACCAAGCTCCCACTAGAGCTGATGAAAAGATAGTTAATTAATTGGCAAATAAACAAGATCTGTACTTTGTTACTTAGTGTAAAAAGCATAACATTATCAAATGACAGCAACTTTTCTGGGTGACTGCAGGATGAGCACGGTGGTGCTTGTTCACTACAGGAAACCATTTTCTTCTGATATGTGGTATAATTCAATATGCTCTAGGGACAAAAATATACTATATCATAAAGTATAACCACAGTCATTTCACCTGGTAATTATCTCAATGAAAATAAATGCCAATAATAATCACTAGATTCGTTAATAATTCTGATAAACTGTGTCCATCTCGTTCAAGTATAAATACAAATCAAGTAGCAACTATGTGAATGTGCTAACTCATCATGAGTCTTGCCACTGTCAATGTAATGCAACTTGCACCCAATCACTTCTGGTGTAGAAACATCTTCCCCTTCTGAAAACATGGCTTTTAGCTGAAGAAACTGGTCATTATCAAACTCCGCACATTGTTTAGACCAAAAACAACTCTGGGTAAAAAATAAAAATTGTAATTTATTGTTTTATATTTTGCAGTTATTAATTTATATTGATTAGCTGTAAAATGTAAAACATCATAATTTGACCTGAAGATGACCTTTTATAACCGGATTTTTTTTAAACATTTATACTTTTTTAGTTCTTTTTTTCCCCCAACATTCAGCCAACCAAAAATAAACTGCTCACACACCCCTGTACCAGCTGTTGTAAGAGACTAGCAGGTTTGCCAGTTGGTAGCCTCAGCTAAAGCAGCTGCGAAGGTGCCAGCAATGATGATGATTATATTGCATGCAACATATGCCCTGTAGGAAGTAGACTGAGACTATCCATTCATCTTATCTTGATAGCTGAACAGCCACACAGTAAAAATAATTTTCAGGTACTGTTGTTTTGTGTGGGATCTGAAGTGGTTAGACCTGGATGAAGAACTCAGTATTCCAATGTTTTCAAAATTTCCTTTACATGCTAGCTTTCAATTAATAAAACCAATTGTACTACAAACCTTCAAACTTTTTTTATCTTCTTCAGTCACAGACTTGAATTAAATTGGTACACGCATTTAAATTAGAGTTAATACTTAAATGGATCAGCTGTCCTTGGCTGAATCCTCTAGGGAAGCTCTGGGAAAGTCACTTCTTGGACTGTGCTTGCTTTTTAATTATTTTATTTGGATAATTTCACCTCAGAGAGCAAAAAGTGTACCAACCTCCAAGAGCATATGAAGAGATCTCTTAGTGCATCCCAAAGCAGAACTTGAGAGCTCATAGCTGTTTAAAGGGCTAGTCCAATTTCAAAACCACTTTAGATTAGGGCATATTTCTACAAGTGGCATGTAGCGTGACATTCTATGTTGATCAAAGCAAATGTGGGTTTACTGTACCCTAGAAGTCCTGTGGTGTTTTCTATGAAGCTGTAAAGCAGTTAGTTCTAAAATGTTACTGAATGAAAGCAACAGCAGCTCTTTTCCTTTCCCCTCCACAGTCCGGGACATGCCAGAAACTCAAAACCATTTTGTTCCTTTTTTGACGTACAACTTTCTCTGCATTTTCAAAAGGCTTCATTTTTAAAACATAGCAAATCCGACTAAAATTAATCAAAACCTAAAAACTGCTTATGTGGCAAATTAACTTTTCATTATTCTACTTATTTCAATGAAGTTACACTAGATGGGACTTTATTCAACTTAGAACTCTGAAGTACTGTCCAATTTTTCCAACTGCATAAAGCTATTCAACCATTTTTAATATTTCACATTTTTATTATTCTGTACCACCTCCATACTTTCTAGAATACTTCCATAGCAGTCTTATCTTAATTTCCCCAAATCTAGCTAATATTAGCACATTAGTTTCAATTAAACCAACTCCAATTTGAGAACAAAGTAATTAAGCTCAACAATGATCCCTTCAGTATATTTTTGTTGGCTGCTGTAACCCTTCCAGCTACAATATACAGAGAGTGATTTGGATTCTCCATCATCTGCTAAAAATTGCACTATGTTACCCTCTTCCCAAGCAGCTTTCAAATTCCACAATCTCTCCACAGCACTGCTGATGTATCATTTCTTTATCTTCACCTGCTAAACTGATCCTCTCTCACTGCCCCTGCTATCCTTTAAACCCTTGCCCATCTTCTGAAAAGTCTGAAAACACTGTGAAGAAGAGTGATGCAAAATGAGAGAAGCAGCATCCCAAAACAAATTTTCATAGCTTGAAAAAATGATCAGTGGAATCAATAAGCCTCCTACATGTATTAGTAAGAATTAGTCAGTTAAAAAGCAAGCAACAGAGGAAGAAAAAAGTAATCAAATCCATGAAAGAACTGACTTAAAAGAGAATGAAGGAAAAAAGGGAAGAAAAATGAGAGAGCTAAAAATTAATTATATGAAAAGTAATTGTTTTCTTTAGTATTAAAACTATACACCGAGAAGTATATTTTTTCCTTTACATTTTTTCTTTACAAAGTTACTATTTAAATACTCAATTCTTGAAAATTTACAGCATATATTGTGAATATTTTGAAACCTCTTGACCTCCTGAAATGTCTGGTTTGGGGAAGAGATAATGCTTAGAAAAATTTGAACAAGTTTTACTAACAAATTATATGTAAAAAAAAAAGAAGTATTCTGATCTGTTTGAAAATCCTAATGATAGTAAAACATATGAGTAAAGCACAATAGCAAAGTATGAGGGAAAAGCATGAAATAAATTTGTTAGATTAAGTTTATTTATAGAAAGAACATCACACAACAAGACAAGTGACAATGCATTTCCTTTAAATGTTAAAATGGCCTGTTTGTGTAAAAATCTCCATGCCAACAGTCAGAAACAAATGAGAATTTGTGGTGTTGATAATCCTGGGGTTGAAATCTGTATTTAAATTTGATACCAGATTTTTGTAGTTTAGGCTTTTTCTTAGAGAGTAATAATATTGTGTTTTAATTAAAATACAGTAAAACTACAGAAATGACAACGTCATTTATATAGGAGGAATGTGGGGAAGTTCCTGTGCAGAATTTATTATAGAAGTCTTCATCATAGACTCTGGCCAAGTGTGGCATGTTACTGCAGCCCTGTGCACACACATGTACAGGCTTAGGTACCCCTCTTGCAATCACTGGTGATGCCAATTTTGAAACATTTTTTTCAGACTTTTGTCACATTATTTTTGTATAAGAAAATACACAACAGCACATAGCCCTACTTTTTCCAGAATGACAGTAATCCCAGTCATTACCATTTCTTAAATTCCTCTTTAAATAATAAATAATCCCATTAAGTCAATTACTTAAAAGCCAGAGAGAGGCAGAGAAGGTTGCTTGCTGTAAATCCCCTTCAACTTCACTGCGAAAATATATTTCTTATTAATTACAGATTTTGTCTTTTGATACAGAACTAAGCAAGCTGTCGCTTGCTGTCTTGGATAAATTATTATACCAGGGATACACTTGCAAGATGTTCTATGACTTGCAAACATGCTACTCCTTTAGTTTGTAGGATTGTGATTACTAAAATGGATGAACTCAACCATGTATGTCATTTTTTTTCTCTGTTACTCCTGTTGTGCAATGCAAGCATATCTTTTGTGGCTTTATAGAGGGATTGCACCACTCTTCAGCAGTGATGAATGGAGCTAAGGGCTCCCAGTGTCCCCCACAGTCCTGATCCCAGGGTATGCAAATCCCAGTAGCCTTGACTGCAAGGGGAGGGTACTTTCTGGATTGCTTTGCCACCTTGACCCTTCTCTAATTCCCTTCAGAGAACTGTCGTAATGACTATGCCTCCCCTCCTACCCATGTCCATCCATTTACCTTGGAAAGTTATCCAGACTTTCAAGGAACAGGGTGGTCAGGTTATTCAGGGCATGTCCAGACAGTATTTGGAGATCAGGGCTCTGAGGAGCAATGAAAATGCTTTTGCCTTGAGTTGAAGTACTCAGTTTTACTCTGCCTTGGTTCCCAAACAGATTAAACCCAGTACCATGTGCTGGTGTTTGAGAAGCATTCATTTTGATTAAAACCAAAATATTTTATGAATCCAAGAACATCTTAAAATGAAAAAGCAGAAGAATGGGGAGGTTTATGAACACAGAAAATGACAAACTGAAGATGTCACTATTTTTACTGATAAAATACAGAGGCATTAGGGGAAAAAAAGCAGCTAAAAGATGCTTACCACCCTACTCCAGTGAAATGTCATTAATAACTAGTCAGTTCAGGAGATAGGACTTCAATAAGGTCCAGGTTGCTGCCATTAGTGTTGCACTGCAATTAATCTGAGAGAAATCTCAAAAAATATCCTGAAGTAGGAGATAAATGATTTTAAAATTTGCTTCAATTATGCTCAGCTTATTTATTCAAGATTTTGTCAGCAAGAAAGCATTGCTATTTTTCAGTCATTGACAAAGAAGAGGAGCTGTTCTATTATCATTCCTCAGTCATGACTCCAAGCAAGGAGTGCAAAATTTGGGAGACAGAAAAAGAATCCTTTAATAGATTGAATTGACAGGATTTTTTTACATGTGTTTGCTCTTAAAATATAGATAGACAGTGAATTCCTGAAGAAAAGGCATGTAATAACAGAATTACCAAAGTTAGCATGACATTCAAAAAGACAATTGAACCTTTTTCTCTTTCTTTAAGCATTAGTTCATATAGTTGCAGTACTTGGAATGAAAATCGAATCCTGACAACAGTAATAATATAAACACTGGAATTGCTTATTATTTTTCTTGTGTTCACTGGTGTCCTGGTTTTGGCTGGGACAGAGTTAATTTTCTTCCTAGTAGCTGGTATAGTGCTGTGTTTTGGATTTAGTACTAGAAGAATGTTGATAACACACTGATGTTTTAGTTGTTGCTGGGTAGTGCTAAAACTGGCCAAGGACTTCTCAGCTCTCAGCTCTGCCAGGTACACAAGAAGCTGGGAGGGGACACAGCCAGGACAGCTGACCCAAACTGACCAAAGGGCTACTCCAGAGCATATGACGTCCTGCTCAGTATATAAGCTGGGGGAAGAAGGAAGGGGGACACGTTCGGAGTGATGGCGTTTGTCTTCCCAAGCCACTGTTATGCGTGATGGAGCCCTGCATTCCTGGGTGTGGCTGAACACCTGCCTGCCCATGGGAAGAGGCGAATGGATTCCTTGCTTTGCTTTCCTCGCATGTGTGACTTTTGCTTTCCCTATTAAACTGTCTTTATCTCTACCCACGAGTTTTCTCACTTTTACTCTTCAGATTCTCTCCCCTCACTGTGGGGGGAGTGAGCAAGCGGCTGCTTGGCGCTTAGTTGCCAGCTGGGGTTAAACCACAACAACTGGTGTCCATATACAATACAAACCACTAACAGTCAGCCCACAGAGGACGCCAAGTGATTTGACATAATGGGTAACCGGATTATCTTCCTTTTGTCCAGGTGTTACTTTACAAAATTAAATCTGCATGTGAGTTCAAAGAAAACAAGATGTTGACATTCAGATGCTGGATGCAAACATGGATCAATTACCTATGCACTTCTCATTGAAGTGTATGTGAATATTCAGTTACTCCACTTTAATAATTATCCAAGTGGATGTTAGGAAGCTCTGCAGGTTAAACCTTAACTTAATCAGAGAAAAAGCCTAACGTGGCCTTTGGCAGACTTCCACAGTTTCCACTCATTGCCCTTCTTTGTTTTTTCCATGTTTACAAAGTTGCTGGTGTTACAGATTGCTTGTTCTTGAACATGGTGGTGAACAACAGAGTTGGACATTAGGCCACAGATCAAGGTGCAGTACTAATCAGAGCAAGAGTCAAGATTTTTTTGCTTCAGCAAGATTAAGCCAGCTCTCTGCTTAGCATGGTAAATGTTGATCTGCATTGATCATTATGGTGTGGGCAGCAATCCTCTCAATTCTTCAGGACTGTTACATTCAAACACACTTTGCACAGAAATCTTTAAACAAACAAAACCAGAGCCCCCCATCCAAACAAAACAAAACTCTCATTACTTCCAAATCCCTAACACCTGGAGATTTTGTTGAGGTAAAAATATCTACAATCTGTGGGTGAAAAATGGCAGAGTGGTACAGAGTATCATCACAGATGAATTATCTTATGTGTATGACAATTTTTTTCGTCTGCTTGCAATTTCAGATTTTCCAGAAAAGAAATTGGTTGAGTATCTCTTTCAAGCATTCTTGCTACTTGACATAGTGCTTTGCAAAAAAATGATGAAAACACAGTCCATGCTATAAGGGACAGATGATTAAAAAGAAAAAAAGCTTTGATCTGTTACTTCTGTGTCATTCAAGAGTAACACCACTATTAAGATTTTACAAAAGTGTATACAAAATCAGAATATGTTACAAATATCAGAAGTAGAGAGACAATAAAACATCAAAGTGGAATGAGTAAAGGGGAAAGAGAAAAAAGGTAAAAAGAACATTTGTGATGGACTAATGTTAGCAGAAAGCAGAATTACTGGTTCTTAAGGTGATGGGAGAAAAGACTGTTTAACAGTATAGTATGTTCCAAAACAAAAATATTTTTGTGGACATAATTTAAGCTTGATACAATAGATTCATTATAACTATTATTTTATGTAAGTGCTTTGGTAGAAAAGTAATTTTAAAAACAGCTTGACAGATACTAAATATTACTTGAATTTATGAGTTAGTAAGATCTATACTGTAAGTTACATGTATCTAATTGCATATCTGCAGTTTAAACAAAGCATCATCATTGCTGCTGTGGCAATATACAGGATCTTAACAAGCTGCATATGAAACCCCACTATTAGTTATGGAACATATGTTTGCTTTACAGAGTCCATGTTGACAACTAAAACATTCCAGCTATTTCTGTAAACCAGTGTCGGAGCAGGCATCCAACATAAGCTGGCATAATGGGTCTTTTCTAGGGTAACTGAGACAGCAGCATGCACTAACCAGCTGCCATTTTCTGAAACTTATTATAGTTTAGCAGCTATGTTGGTAACTGATTCCAAACCTTTTGCTGCTGCTTCTGAAATGCTGGACTGCATTTCAATCTTCTGCATCTTGTTAGCAGTTCTATCTTCACCATTGCACTGGCCAGCAAACGCCCAGATTCAAAGTTTAAATTCCACCAGTAGATACAGTAAGCATCTTTCTTTCTTTCTTTTTTTTAAAAATCTGAAGATCCATTTTTCCAGAAAACATGTTTATTGATTTTTTATTCCTATTCCTATTAATGAAGTGAAATATCTTTCCCATTCCTTATTCCAAGAATCTAAGGAAGTGATCATGAATCATTTTTGCTGGCAACACAAATTCCTTGAAAACGGAAGTTACTGTCCCTATGCCAGTACGTTTTGTCTACATTGCAGAAAATAAGAGATTAATTTTTTTCATCTTCTCTCATTGAGCAAATCTCACATAACAAAATATTACAAAAGATACATTGAAAAGTATCTTGTTGAAGTAATTCTTTCTAAGAAGAAGTGATCATTATCTGGAGGCCATCTCCTTCTACATAAATTCTTGTATGTATGTAGAATTACACAAGGAAATCTACCCATACACATAGCTTATGCCACAAGCACATAAAGGCATGAAAGTTCAAGGGGACAATGCACCCCAGGTTATAATGGCAATGACATTACGCAAACCTGATTTTAAAATATGTTGCATTTTTTGCATATTCCCTTTAACCTTTAGGAAAACTCTGTCCTCATACACACTCAGGTAGCATTGGCTGGTCTAAGTGACACTGTTTAACATTAGCAGATGTACGCAGGCAGAGTATGAAATCATTGAAGGGAATTAATGGAAAGAATGCGTTATGTTACAAAGAAAATCTGGCAAAGTAGGAAAAATGTATGCAGAGTTATTCACAAGGTGAAAAGGGGAAACTATTTCAGGCAGTTTCAAAGACAATTGAGAAAAACATTTTAATAGACTGATAAATAACATCAAGCATACATACATAAAAAGTGCAGTAAAAAACATAAACATACTCCTGGAATAAGATGTGGTTTGGGCTATTCAAACTTCAAATAGCCACACATATGTTAGTAATCATACCATATCCTTTCTCAAGTTCCTATGCATTCTGCTGTGGTCCAGAGGTTTATCTGATGGATTTACTATTAAAAACATGTATGATACAGGGGGCAGGATTGGATAACACTACTGACAACAAAAAATGGTTCTTACAAAACAGTTCCAGTACTTCCAAACTCCAAACATTAACTAAACACTGTTTAAAGAGGCTCCTGAGAAGCAGCAAAACAGTTCCAGTACTTCCAAACTCCAAACATTAACTAAACACTGTTTAAAGAGGCTCCTGAGAAGCAGACAAGGTTTTCCAAATGTAAAACCTAATATGGAAGAGACAGCTCAATGCCCTGGGATGTCATCTGAGAAAGCTCAGGTTAGAATTTAGGAAAGACTAACTATAACCTTCAGATAATCAGTAAAAGTCACAGCCTCAGGAAATGAAACAGTATCATCTCATTCATGAAAACAGGGCAGGCAATGTTTCAATAACAGTTGAACACTTGTTTTCTTATAAGGCAATAACGGCAATGGAGAAAAGGCCAAGAGAAGTCCATAATATAGTAGGGGATAGAGCTCTGTCTTATGATCATTTTGTTTTACATGTTGGAAAGTACCATCTTCTCTTAATTGTATATGTTTAGCTTGATTCTTCATACGGTTGTTTGTGACACACATTCATCTCAGGAATGGGAATAAAAAACCAGAAACACTGGATATTTTTACTGCATATTTGAGTAAGAAAAAATACTCAGAATAATGTAAATGCATTTAGGATATGGGTGAAAGAGAAGTTTTTGTCAAGACACAAAATGAAATACCATCTAGATCCATTTTGTCTGAGAAATTAATAAACTAATCTGTTTTGGTCATTCATCAAGAAAGATGACTTTTTCTGAGAACAACCTGGGTTCATCAAGAAGCAAAGTCTGTGACTGTTTCTGTGAAAACAATAAACATGAATGGGTTTGAACAGCTTTTATAAAACAGGATTCAGTACAACAGTGGAATAATTATTGCCTTCCTCTATTTTTCTCTTAAGAAATAAAGATAGTGAATCTTTCCCCGGAATAGGCAGAGCACGTTTACAGAGAGACTGGGTATGAGAAAGAACCAGTTTGGAACATTCTGCTATAACTGCAAAGTTAAGACTCAAATGCACCACTTTTTCTTAAAAAGGCATAGCAAAGAAACTAGGGCTCACAGCACTGCAGTAACACTTTCCATAAAGGATTTCTAATACTCACAAAGCTCTTATCAGCTTCTGTTATTTCTAACAACACCAAAGCAACATGTAGCCTTTTTCACTTAGTGATACTGGATTAAGTCTAATTCCTACACAGCAGAAAAGATAACTTGGAAAATTAGCAAAAATAGTCCACCAGCTAAAATATGATAAAGTGACTCTAAGACACTCAGCGATCACAGCATCAAAATACCTCAGGGGAATTGCTAAGAGACAAGCAAAAGCACAGGGTGAAATAAAGACATGAGAGAAGGGTGTATTAATAATAGACTGGAAAAAATGACCTCATAACTAACCATTTACCTACCTAACATTTACCTAGGAGGACTGATATGTATTTAATGAGAAACATTTAACCTATTAATTAATGTCTTCTTCGGTTTTATAGCAACACGACAACGACTAAAGAAGAAAGAAATCTCCAAAAGCTGTTGGTTTCCACTTCTAGGACATCAGCATGTAGGTCAGAGTGGAGCAAGGACATTGCTCCTGCTACCCTTGTGCTTGGAAAATAACTAGAAGTTGAAGTTGGCTTTTCTAGAACACTGACAGAAGAAGGAATCAATCAATAAATTTCTTAAGGCTGGACAAGATACATGAAAGCTTACAGGCATGTTTTCTGAAAGAACATTGAGAACTGAATGCTGAAGCTTGATCAAGTTTTGAAGCAGCTTCCATTCATCACTGTAGGACTGCAGAAATCCCATTTCTCTATCAGAGTCTTGTTGAAAAACTCTTATTAAGTGGGAAGTATATCTGCAACTAGCATTCTAGATCAGTTAATGTCTAGCAATGTTAAAGTTTATATATAAAGTCCTGAGTTGGATGGCTACTTAGGAAAAATACCATACTGCAATTTTTAACATTGCTTTTATCTCAGTCTACCCATAAATTGCATTTATTATGGGTATTACAATTACTTTATTGTAACTAAAACAACCAAACAGCAAATTAAGTTTTCTCTTTCACCTGTTAAACCCCTGAATTCATGAAGCTGCTGTCTCATTTCCTCCAAAGACAAACAGCCATGAAACGGTAATTCATGTACTGCAGTAACTTTGCTTTATGCTTTTCATGTGCTGCCTGCAGGCACAATGAATAAGAATAAAAATTGGAACACAACACCAACAGATCCTGTTCTCTGTATCTGTGCTTTTAGCTCCCACACTCTGATTATTTGTTACAGCTCCTACAGCTCTGGGAAATGACAGACTCACAGATACTGTCAACAAAGCAGCCCTTCTCCCTTCAGGGTCTCATTCCTAGGGTGAAGGGAAGAATGGCAGAACCAGCATGCTGTTCCCTCCCCATTTTGGAGGCTGAGATCAGTGGCCCATGGAGAATTTCATACCAAGGAGGTCACAAGCAGGTGTTATTAGGAAGTCTAATGACAACAGTGGATGAAGATATATAATTTTATTAACTAACATTCTGCATTCTATTAGTATATTGTATCACCACCCTCTGTATTACTTTGTTTCTTACAGCAGAGCAGGTAAGCTTCTTCCTATAAAAGCAAAGTGATTCTCTGTCATATGTGGCCTCTTTTCCTCTTGTTAACCAGTGGGCACTTTCTTCTATCTCCAAGTTCCTATTTGCAAATGAGGGAAATGTTCTATGATCTCCCATACCAACTGGAAAGTGTATGGGCATCGAAAACTCAGAAAACAGCCAGCTTTCTGCATGTCCTCAGTACCAAGTATATCATTATCTTCTTAAAATTTAAGTTTCCAAGGAAACAAGAAGAAAAGGGGATATGAGAATTTTAAATGTAAAAGCAAAACAAAATGTCTGGTGGTTTGTTGGTTTTGTTTTTTTTTTTTAATTTTACGTATTCATCTACACTGTTATTAAGTTGCAATTATGATCCATGAGCTTATAATTTCATTAATTTATTAACACTAATCATTACGAGAATTGCGAAGATCAAGCCTCTATTATGCTCATTGCATATTCACAGAGGAATTCCTGTTCTAAAAAATAGATTATCTGAATAGACAATATAGACGATAAGAAGCGTCAGCCTTATGTTGATGACCAAATTGGAAGCAAATTGTAACAGTCATAGAGGAAACCTGTATCAGAGTCAGGAACTGAATGCAGATCTCCTCAGTAGCAGTTGATTGACATAAAGACTATGAGACAACTGCATCTACTACAGGGTCCCTGCCTAAAAGTGGCTTCCCCAGAAATCTCCAGTGTACTTATAGTTTTATTGTTGATTGTGATAACATGGTGTATTTTCAGCAGAGGTGTCTGGTTTTGCGCTTTCTTAAGTAAGTCACCAGGCTATCTTGACTAATTTTGTATTTCTGATGATCTTTTGTTGAGGCTTTGAAACAGAACCCTAGGTCTGAACATAATTTAAAACATATTGAGCTGCAAGTTCAAACCAAACAAAAAAACCAAACCCAAAACAGTAAGGAAGGAAAACTGCATTTCCAGACAGTCTTTACTTACTACTAAACAAGGACTATTCATTCAGCTTTGAGCAGAAAATTGGACCAGATCTTTTGCAGTCTCTTCAAACCTGAATTATCCTATAGTCTTACAAGATTCCTGTTTTCGGGTATGTTTTCAGAAGTAACTTATGATTTAATTTACGTGGGACATCTTATTACTGGCTTCCCTCAGACTAAGTGGAAATGCAATGACATTTTGACCTGTAAAATTACCCCCAAACCCTATTGTTGGCAATGATTTTAATCTGTTCTCTGGGTTGTACATGCTGTTTTGCTTCGATGAAAGCCCATGATTAAGAAAAAAAAAAAAGACATGGACCTGGAGGAATCATGACCCAAAGTCTAAAACTCATAACAGAAGAATGAGAATCCTTAGTTTGTACAGACTGCTTTTCATGTATCGTTCTCAAAGCATATGACAAAGAAAATTCTTTGACCACTGTACCTGCAAATAAAAAGCCCCCGCACCAAAAAAGTTTATTAATATGAAGGCTTTCCTCAAACACAGCATTTTGATGCAGTTTCCACTATCCCACACCAAAAAAGCTTATTAATATGAAGGCTTTCCTCAAACACAGCATTTTGATGCACTTTCCACTACTTAAGCTGTTATTAGCAGCAGAACATATATTAGTGCAATTGTATGTACCTTTACCTTGTCAGGAAATATGTAACTAAAGGCAGCAAAAGCTATAGTGCACTATCAGCTAGTTAATTACTTGCCATTAATAGATCAATAAATGGCTTCCATCCTGATTTGTTTAAATAAGTTAACTTAACAATTTCTCCCTGAGAAGGAATCATGTTGTAAAGTGATGTGATCCCCAGGAGGCAAAAAGGTGAAAAAGTTGAGTTGAGCAGTCTTCCCCATTTTCTCTGTTCTCTTTAATGCAATTTAAAACAAAAGGACTAGTCTATTCTAAGTGGTTCCTTAAACATCTGAAAAGTGTAAAGGAAAAGTTCTGACCTAGAAAAGCACATATAGTCAAGGCCACAAATGCTACTCTGATCCCATGAAGTCTATAGAGGTTTTACCACTGGCTTCAATACCACCAGGATTCCACTTCCTGAGGAGTACAAAAATATTGATTTTTTTTTTTTCATTTCTTCATGTGGATACCATACTGCAATGATTTATATAGAAAGCTCTGTGTTGGAAGAAGCCACACAAGTACTTGGAGCTGTGGTGTGAGATGGATAGGGTGTTATATCTAGCAAATAAGGTAATCCTCAAAAAAAAGAGAGAAAGAAACAGAAAAAATTATGAAAAACTAGTCCCTTAGCTTAGAAGACATAGACTGAAGCCAAGAACCACAGCTTAGAAAGAAAATGCATTGGCACTGCTGTACTATGTGCACAAACCATTACAGGTGTTATGCAAACACTGCAACGTGGGGTTCTTTGTTAGTGTCTAGGTTAAAATGATCGTGTTTGTTGTTTCATTCTGTGTTACTTAAAGGAAGAAAACCACCACCTCATAGAATATCTCTGGAAACTCACTTTGCAGAGCAAAAAACCAGCTTATCAACAGTTTCCAGGAGATTTTATCTTTCCATATAAAGGGTGAAAATGTGAAGAACGAAGTATCTGCAAAATACACCCAAATATTTCTAAGAAGCTTAAAAATGCAAATATCTGGAATTGATTATTCCTTAAAGAAATTTTTAGTAAGTTATTTTGTGTGCAGCTTAATTATTCTTTTAAATCTAGAAGCTAGGGCAAACATCTGCAATTACAGTATATGCTTCTTTTATTATAAATATATACTAACAAGTACAAGTTGGTCCCGAAATAAAAGTCTTATCTATTTAAAGAAGGAGAACCTAACACTGTATTCTGTGTAAAGTATGAGCTTTCTATGCACATTATTTCCAGCTCTGTCCCTAAGTAAATTCACATTCTAAATACCTGCCCAAAGATACAGCAATATAATACTTTTCTGAAGCATACGCAAGCAGGGAGCTTGTATCCATCAGCAGAATCTAATCACAATACTTCTGGTTATGAACATGATTCAGCATCCTATACATTAAGGCCCAAGAAAGAAGAAATGATTTTCTACTTTGCAGAGTCTCTGTGCTATGCTAAATTAAACAAAATAATAGCAACAGAGACAAACCATGCATTAGAAATAGTTCAAAAACAGCAGGGAGGAGGGAGAGGACTAACAAGCATTACAGTATCTATTAACTAACGGAATGCTTATGGAAATAGGGAAAAGATGCACATACATGTCAAATGAATCCTTATCTATAGCACTGTAAGAAAATAGACTAGCAGCTTGAAGTATAACACTGTAAGCATCCAGCCATTAGTTTCATCTGAAAGGCATTTTAATTGCTCTTACCACAATGACCTCATTTCACAATTATGAAAATGTCTTATATGTTTCCACTTATAACCCAGTCTTTGTGGAGTACCATTAAAGATTTATTTAACATCAAATGCTATCATACACAATTATAGCATAGATAAAGACTAGGAGCATACTAAAAGTGTTTCTAAAACTGAATTCCTTCTTTATATGCTGTTTTACTGATTGTGGAACAATTAATACTTTTGTCTTTATCAGTTACAGGTAAGACTTGTTGAGGAGGCACATATAGCAAGCAGTACTAGGACTGTTCTCTTCCAGTAAAGCTACACAGCAAAAGAAGAAATTTACAAAGAATCTACTTGTAGGTAACAGCATATCATATTTCTCACGCAACCACATCATTGACCATGCCAATCTCTACAATATGTAAGGCATCTGATTACCCACAAATACTCTGTGAAACTGTTTCAGAGATCTTAGTGGGAAAATTCCAACCCTCATTCAGCCAGTGCCCTTGCTGACTGTAGCATATGAAAACTGACAACCAGAAAAACAGGATAAAGTTCAAAGGAATTTTTCAATGCCTCTATCGATTAAGCTGTCAAAGTTTTGCTGTTTACCAAAAGCCTCCTGCTTTGAGAAGCAACAGATCTGAGAGAAGAATACACAGTTTTGTGGTGCAACACAATTCATTTTTGTAGTAAGCAAACAGGCAATATTTCCTAAGAGAAGAATTCCTTCTGTATTTTCAATTATCTACCTCTTTGTGAACTTTAATGAAGGAGAACAAAGAAGTATGTTCACTGAATGGACTGGTCTAACAGCAAAACCTGTTGAATGGTTCAGATAAAGTTTTTAACACTGTATTTAACTGATATCCCCGTCTCAGCCTACCTGGTGTATTCAGCAGCCGAGACATCTTGCAAGAATAGGAGATGAACTGCTCACAGTATTCAGCACTACTGGTAATGGCAGAAATCTGGTCCATCGTTGCACTGTAGTTGAGCTGCAGTACAGATAACTTCTCCAGGCTGTTGCCTCCCACAGAAGTTTGCATTTGAAGATCATGGTACACAGTTGTCCATAC
>NW_009258312.1:27448-34099 GCF_000687185.1 Egretta garzetta
AAAATAAATCTAGGCCTTTGACAAAAGATAAAAATGTTCTGCAAGATATTTTTGAGGGGTTAATGGGAAACAGGGCTTTGCACATGAAAAGTCATTATGTGAGAACACAGTTCCAACGACTATGAACTGATGAAAGGAAGAAACACCAATTGCCTTTGTCATTTTGATAACCAACATAACTGTGTGAGAAGACTTCCTTGAACAACTGATACTAATAGTGACATATGGAACTAATAAGGGTTACCTTTGATCAGAAATTGATTAGAAGGACACAATGCTGATGCACTAAAGATTCAAGGTTTCTGTGTGAGGAAAATTCACGGTGCCTAGTAAGTTGCTGTGGGTTGGAGAGCAACACTGCTTTGCAGTACTGTAACAACAGGGATGCACCAGATTCTTTTGTGATTACATAATTTGGTGATTAGTACTGAAAACACTGTAGTCTGTCAAGCTTTCCATATTTTTACCCAAGCCGTGTTCCTATGGTAAACCAAAATTACTGCTTACTGAGACCTGAATATTTTACAATAGCAGCACCATATGACCTCATTGATTGTGGTTATGTTACAGATACCAACATTAAGAAATAATAGAAGTAGGAGACAATGAAAATACAAAAGCTTCTGTTTAGTTGTGAAAAGACAAAAAGAATCGGGAAGGACAACCTCATTTTGGTGATAAGAAATATAGCAGCATTGGCTGATCTCAACGTTTCCCACAGCCTCGTAAACACACAAAAAGTGTGTAATATCCTGCCTTTAAACTACCGAAAAGGAAGTCACTAGAAGTGTTAACTCTGTGCCATTTGTCAGGAGTTACCAGAGGAGATTTAAGATGAGATATTGTAATAATGAAACAAGACTCTCCACACTCCTCTTGTTGGAAGATTTGTTGAAGTTGGAAGGAAGTTTAAAAGGAAATAAAGAAAAGGCACAGAAATTTTCCTATTATAGACCAAGCATTACTTTTTCTTAGAGGGACATTCCACAGAACCAAAATGAAAAAAAAAATTATCTGAGAAAGGCACAGGGTTTCAGAATTAAAACAGTGAAGATTAAGTCCATATTAGTGATACTGTCTTCCTGTAAGAATACTATTCTATCACTTAGATGCAAAGAACTTTTAAATTCAAGTTGACTAGCTACCATTGTAAAAAAACACTATCTCAGCTGATAATGAGTACTCATAATGTCCATCTCAAATAGCCAAGGACTGAAATAGGCCAATCTTCCTCTGTGTTACTAAGGAAGACTGACAGTAGATAAAACCCAGAAAATTCTATTTTTTCTACAGATTATCCTTTAGTATATTACCACAAAGCTTCCTGGAAGTGCAGGTTTTGTCACTAATATTTATCATGTAAATTTCCTTCACATTTTAAGTTGGTTTTCTGTTTTTCTTTTGAATTTTCTTTCTGCTGTTTTGTATATTCCTACTACTTAGGACAAAGTCAAAGAAAAGTGTCTTGGACTTGGAATAGGAAAGGCAGAACTTTAAAAAAATCCATTAGAATCTATTCTGATGCCTTGAACTGGCTTGCACAAAAGCCCTGTTTCCCAGATGAACCAGACAGGCCTTTGTCCCAGACAATTCAGCTGTTCCTGCAGAGCAACACCACTGACCACGGTCATCCTTCCAGAGATGCAGAGACAAAAACATGCCATGCTGCTAACTTTGCTGAATTTATCATAAAAACAGATTCTCCAGTGAGATCATCTGGCAGTTTCAGAGAATACTAACTCACCTGCCAGATGTGCCTTACAGCAATAAAAATCGTAAAATGTAGTACATAGCAGTATGTTTTCAATTGATCTATGTAAATCTCATACCTGTTAATGCAAATCTCTGAGTCATTCCAAAACTTGCTGCCCAATACATTGCTTCAATATTTTAAATACATGAAAATACTTTGATAAACTGAGGCATACACAAAAGTACTGAAGTACTACTTCACCAAGTTCACAGAAATGTGCTTACACACACTGATGGGTTTTGGGTGCAACCCAGAGTAAAGTTACCTTCCCATGTTATGATTTTTCTTATCTCCAGGACTCTGTACTCCACCTTATTTTCCAGTCTTAATTTTCTCTGCATAATGTCAGGCTATTTTGGATTACACGGAGTCATGTGGACCCATGTGTTTGTAACTGATATGGTGCAAGGCTTTCTAATCAAATGTTCAGAGATAAGGTAAGCAAAGCAGACGGATCCTCCACAGGGAGTATGCATCACTAGCCAAATGAGATGAAATTCAGCAGGTGATGCAAGATGGTTATTATTTTAATATTCATATCCTTAGTCCAAAGGTCTATATCAAACACAATACTATTCTTGCACCAAGAAAAAAAATTAAAAAGGCAGCGGAAAGGAAGAAGAGGAATTTTTATTTCTGTATTGCTTTAAGCCCACCCCCCAGTACCAAGGAAAAATTTATAATTGTCACCTGTCAAGTTATATAAAGCATACAGCACAGTTTTTCTGAGAGCCTGGTATGGAAGTTTATTGCAGATTTATTTTCAAGAAAGGACTGAGATAGTTTATATGTTCACTGACAGCAATGTCTCACTTTTGGCAGAAAACACTGTACATCTAAGAGCTCTAATACATCAGTAAGGCATGTACTAGGCCAGTTAGAGCCTCATCTTGGATTTCTGAGCAGTAAAGACTCCTAGATTACCCATTAGAAAGCCATAGGAATATCATTAGCAATAGGACCTGCGTTAGGCATTATGTCTGTGAAGGGCGTTCCTTTCGGATACTGCTTTCTAGTCGATGTAGCCCTGACACTTTCCCTCCCAGTGAGGGAGTTGCAGGATTTACTGTGGCACGCTGTATGAAAGAAGATAGAAATGTACTTGTAGATGGATCTAGGTTGCCTTTATGTGAGTCAAATGTATCCTTTAAACCACTTCAGGATCTTTCTGTCAAAGTACAAGTAATATCTAGAAGTTTTTTGCACCTTGTAATGTATCTATTTATAAATATGTGCATAAAGTCAATAACCATTTCTAGAAAAGCATCTCAATCTCTTCCTGCTCTCTAGAAGATGATGGGAGATTGATTAGGGTATACCTGGCCAGTTACTGGAAGGAGATCTAGCTCCCATTTCATCTACAACTACTTTGTTGAAAGACCGGCTCAAATGACTGAAGAACACCTGATCATAGCAAGGACAAATTTACTGGCTTACCAGTGCACAGGGCACTCCCACTGGCAAGCCTGAAATCAGTTATGTCAGACTCACTGCACATATAGGATAGAAGCATGGGACACATCGAGACTGACAATTCCTTGACGTTTAGCAAGCTGTCTTGTCTGAAATCTGGAAGCTGAAAGACCTTGCCCTGCAGGTTAGGCACAGAGAGAGCATGAAGGAAAAGTTGTGGCTGGTGTGCAGGGAGGAAGCTCCTTGTCTGGGCAGGGGATTTTACTCTCTTGACACATTTTTCTGATTTAACTAAAAAGCCCTGCCATGAGGCATGGACTGAGACAGTCTGGGATGACAGGATCTTTCCTCGGCAAGAAAAAACACAATGACAGTGTAACATGGACACCTCCAAAAACCCAACTCCCCTCCCCACCAAGAGCAGACGCCTGCATCTCATACAGTTATACTGCTGGGCTTGGCCTTAAGCTGTCTGGAAAGGCTTAAAGGAGAAAGTTGCCAGGCAAAAATATCAACCTTATATATTGTGTGCTGATTACAAACTGCTATTTCCCTCTTAGTCTCAGTATTTGTTAGTGTGATAATACTTCCCAAGGAAATCAGCTAGACATTTATAGCTTGAAAATAATGCCAGCTTCTTCACTGATGGTTCCAGTTTCTCAGAAACTGCTTGTTAGTTGAGACCATTCTTCAGAAAGATTGAATCAGTAACCTGTCTGTGGCCAACTTCCCTTACAGAAAAGGTAACACAGATTATTCATACAATCTCAAATACCTGTATCATCACCATTTATGGAATTATGCCCATATAGCTGAGAAAAGAAGTGGTAGTCATAGTTAATACTTCAAAATCTGCAAAAAAAAACCCTACCCCGCATTTTCTGTCAATAGTAGACAGAAATCTCATTTAAAGTACATGGAAGTAAAAAAATCTGTCCTAGTTAACTGTAATTTGATATATACACCTGGCAGCTACAGTCACCACAATATTGGTATGAGTACTCCCTTAATACACTTGAAATTATTTTAAGAAAGCATAACATATGGCTATTTCTAACCACAAATGTTTAGAGAAAATTTGTTTGCCAGAACTGTGTATATGACTTCTGTACAGCCAAACACACCTATATAGGGCAGACACCACTTAACAACTATAATGTGGTTAAGTAGCATCATCTATAAAATATTCTATGTGTTTATGACCTCTGTTATTAAAATTAAAAACTATATCAAAATGAATTCATGTTGAAAGTAGTTATTAATAATTTAAGCATAATTATAGTATTCTCATAATATTTCTTTATCACAGACATACTAACAGGAAGTTAAAAGCTAATATTTTAAAGGAAATCTAAGTATGTTTTAAAATTCAAAAATGCAATAATATGACGGAAAAGGGTGTAAGTGAAATTTAAAGTAAAGGAGAGAAAAAAAGTGGTTTTTTTCAATGTCACATGGGACAGTTGCCATTTTCTGGGGGCTCTGATAATGTACTTTTGGAACTTAGCCTTCTGTGTAGTGTTTTCTTTGAGGCTGGTCAAAATACCCTAGTCCAATGAGTAATCCAGTCAGCCAAAGTAAGTGCTGGGCTTCACCTTAAATTTGAAACTCATGTAGAGCCACAGAATTTTGGGAAAAGACATGGCAGTTGAGTAAAAAAGTAGAGAGTAGAAATCTTCATGTTTATGTACAATTTGTACTTATGGTCAATGTCACATCATTAGCTCATAAAACCCAAGAGACTTCTCAGTTATGATGTAGATTAGGGAGTTAGACTGGACAACAATAGTTTCTTTTGATACTGCAATAACATTGAGAAGACAAGAATTATCTGATCTGCTGACTAGACTGAAGAATATACAACCATAATTAGGTAAAGCATCATTGATAATTGGATTAACTGCATTCCATTTTTGCCCAAAGATAATCCTATGCACAGATTTAAATTAATTTCAGGTATATTAAAAGTTGGAGCAGTCTGCATTATTCTGTTATTAATTTATTCTAAGAAATACTGATTTTTTAAAAACCCAAACATTTCTCAGCCCCACTGTAAGAAAATTATTTATTCATGAAGTCTCAGGAAAAGAAATTCTGTCATTGAGATAAGTGCTATAAATTTGGATGGATCCACTATACTTTCCTTATAAACAATGTTGTTGAAACCCAGTTTTAAGTGGAGAACAGAATTCAATGTAGATTTGCAATAATCTGTTTCTGTAAGCGAGGTGAATCAGAAATGTAATATATGCATTGAAAACTTAGCACCTGTCCCACTCTGTCCTCTCTCTGTCCTCTTACTGTCCATATTTTAAAATAAAGTGACTTTTGCCTTCAGCAGAAGAGGTTGGATACTTCCCATAGACATGGAAGCATAAGAGCTCCTAACTGCATTCACTAGGCTGATACTAGCTTTCCCACTGGAGGACAGAGTACCAAGACCAGCTAATTGCTAACACATCAGGAAGATAAGGCTCTCCTAGGTGATGGCTTCTTCATTCAAATGCATTTATTCTTAGCTCTTTCTTAATGTTACATAGAGTGTTCTAGTTGTACAGGGAAATAGATATGAAAAAGTGGTTCTTAAACTATTTTGATTTTATCAGTGAAGGAGGAGCCTAATTTTCTTTGAATAGAATGCAGAAAACCAGTAATGATAGATTCTTAATAGAATTCATAAAGGTTTTCACTAAGAACGATCTAATTAGATCCAAACTGCTAAGATGTTTGACACAGCTATAGAGCAAATAGGCTCCCTGTAATTTAGTCTATACATTACTCTATGGTAAAGCACTTCCTCTCCTCCAGATAGATATTATAGCAAGATTAAGTTCATTAATTTAATAATTACTTTTTTTAAAAAAAAGGTAAATGACCACCTGTTTCCTCAAAAGGAAATAAAAGTGACATAATTTACTTTGCTGACATTGCTTTGCAATGACTTATCTATGGTCCTTCCCACTCACTAGTTCCTTTTCACTAATAAAAAGTGAAATTAATTTAAAAATTTCCTTGATCGTTGGCTATTCAAATGATTGAATCAAATATCAACATAAGTGATTTTTCCCACTCTATATTCAACATATTTTGTGAAAGGTGGTGATCGTATTTAACACTACTCTACATCACTGACTACTTTCCAAATACTCAGTTTCCCCTGTTATTGAACTTTGCTCACTCATTTGCTTGGTGCTCACTCAAGCAAGAAAACTTGCTTCTTACAAGCAGATCAAGTAATCTTTGGTAATGATAAATAACTGGAAATAAGTATGGAAAATAAAATTCAGAAAACATAATGCATGTATTCCACAGGTATGAACATGTTTTTTCCCTTTTACTTTAATCTGCAGTTACAGTTATCACTATTAGAGCTGTACTTTTTTTGTATTAATAGGCTTATGTTCTTAAGATATTATCTGAGTAGACATTTTCAAGAAACCAGAAAACAGTTTAATATCTCTTTTTCCCCCCCTCTCCCCCCGCCT
>NW_009258312.1:34121-40948 GCF_000687185.1 Egretta garzetta
TAGGTCAATGGCTTTTTTGATGGACACACTTTCATGACCTAAAATTAGGCTGACAGCCTTGATAAATGTCATCTGGTGTGATTACTTTCATCATACTCAACCACACCTTGGTTCCTGGTTGAAGCCTCAGAGCAGATGGGTTTGAGAAAACCTGAGCATATCAAATAATTCATATTCCTTTGATCACTGTCATTATTTACAACTCCAAAAGGAAAGACTGCAAGTCTACACCAGTATTCATGGTGTGCTCTGTCCATCAGCCATAGGCAAAATGGATGTGCTAGAAACCTCAGTCCTCAAGTTTATGGCATTTCTTCTAGATGGCTGTCTTCTTGATCACTAACACAATAGTGGCTAATTACTTTTTACCCAAAATGTTGCTGGTTGACAATAGTTCTGTCCCAAGTCTCTTCCTGTTTGGCACACATACTTGGCATAAACTTGTAGAAAGATAAACGAGGATAAGTGGTCTGTGCTGATGACCAGTACTGCACTGCTGATACCTCTCATCTCTGTCTTCTTTAAACCAGCAGTGCAAATTTAGCATTCAGATAACAGGGAAGGATGGGATAGTTAGCTGAAAGCTCAGTGACCATAAATGTAAGGCAATACCTATGACAAAGACAGGAGGAAGTAATTTCAAGATGTAATAAAAATTATATCCATCTCCATCTGCTGCTGGGTGCTCTGCATTTGTTGTTAAGAATTGATGCCTGTGGGCCCTATTGGATTTCTAACTGCTATTTGACAACTGTATTGAAGCAACATTTAGGAACATATTTCCTTTTCACATGTCAGCCTGGAGAGAGCTCTTTACTAGACATCATGACTTTTACCATCATCAGTGCATTTGTCATTTCATATTAGATTACTGCAACGTGTTCTACAATATGCTACACTACAAATCACTCAAGAAACTATACAAGACAGCTGATTTACAAGTGGACTGCTTTCTAGGGAGGATAAAAATTATAATTGTAATAATCTCACATTATGAGATTGACAATTTTATTTTCTGGTAAGGACATAGTTGATATTTCAATTTCTGTTGAATTGTGTGGGATGGTACCACATCAGTCATTAGCAATGTGATTAAACTAAGCGTGTGCTGAAGACACAAGATCTGATGTGTACAATCGACGTGGGAAAAAATTACTGTAGACATACCCTCTTCTCCCTTCTTCCTGTTTTTTTTTTTAATATCTCTCTCTATGTGTATATATATAAAAGTTTAAAACTATATATAGCAACTTGAAATTAATTCTGCTGTGGACTTCAAAGGAGCTACAGTTGGTTTATAAAAATAAAAAATGTAGGTTTGATTGAAGTTAATGAGTGTTTTGACAATTTCACCTGAGATTTGTGAATGTCAGTTTTGCAGTAAAGTTACTCCGGTGATATGAATGGTATTGTCTTCATGTTAGTAATGTAGAGAACAGGGTTTAGATCAGAAAAATTCAATATCCAGAAGAAAAAAAAAGAGTAAATGAAGAGTGTTCTTATGGACTGAATTATACTGAAATCAAGTCAGTGAATTTCTTAATCTATTTAGGTGGGGATAGGATCAATGCCAAAACATAATTCAACCATTCCTACAGAAAATTTCTCCTTCTACTGTTCCTTTCATTGTTTCTTCATCAAGATAATAATGAATCTTCAAATTTAATTACCAACTACTGATTGGATATTTTCCTTTTTACTTATAGACATTGTCTTCTGAGACAATGAAACTGTACACTTCCCTTTGTATTTATGTAGTCTCTTTCATAACAATTTAGCAAGAAGAAAACACTATTTTGTGAACTGACTGTGATATTGAATGACATAAGTTTGTAATATTTTAAATCAATATATAATAGATAAAGGTGCTGTACAAGATACTGACCAAAATAAAGCTTTCAGGGAACCAACTGTTCTCAGAGAAGTGATAATGGAATGGCTGTTCCAACAAAACTTGTTAGAAACCTGAAGGGACACTACTGAAGTGGTAAGCAGAGGACAACTTCTCTGGATTACTAGAGATGATTTCAAACCATTCAACACAGTTGCACATAAAAAGCTAATGCCAAGAATATCTTGAGAAAAAGAATACAGGTCATTCATGCCTTCAAAGAAAAAAGACTGCAGCAACACAAAACATTGTTATGCTGAAAAACAGTGCCTGGGGGAGAAAGCTTGAATCAGATTTGGGGCTTAATGTAGAAAACAACCTCATATGAGTGTTAATAGAAACATGAGTTTAAAAATGATCATATATTGAAAGGAACAATAAATAATGATACACAGTACAGCCATATGAAGGAGGACTCGGATCATTTAAGCGCCTGGTCTAACATGGCAATTGCAGTTCAGTTTAGATTAAGGAACATTAAAGTCAAGAACAAAGGACATAAAAGAATTAACAGTATGGTTGTTTTCAGCACAGTGAGCAGAATATGGGCCTCATATATAACCTGGTATTATACAACTGGAAAGATCAAATGCATGCATCTCCCTTAAAGTGTCTTTCAGTTCATTTCAGCATATCACAGGAGCAATGATATTATGAGTTTAATTCTTTTGATGAAAAAATTAAAAGTACTATAAGGGTGAGCAATAAAGAACATGCTAGGCCAACAAGAAACTTTCAACCTCCAGAAAGTCTTGAATGTGAAATTTTTCACTTCGTCATAACCAAAGGATGTAATCTTCTCAGGACTTAAGTAATCATAATTAAAACACCCTAACTCATTGCAGGGGACACTACTTCCACCTGAAGGGACAGAGTACTTTTATACAAATGGTTCTGTTAAGGAAATACAAATCAGCATTTTCAGAAACTCCAACTATCTTTGCAGTATGTACCCTGTGAAAGTAGTACCTCAAGTGTCATACACCTCAAAGACAGTGCTGTGTGAAAACAACACTCTAAGAAATCCTGACGTTGTACCAGCTGCCTCATTGGCTTCCTGCTAACAGATTATCCAACAGACTCTTGCTTTCAGAAATTTTTTTGTAGTGTCAGCAGTCATGGGATTCATGACAAGAAAAGGAGAAAAATGTGTATTTCTGTAAATCTGTTTCTCCTGCATACTCTTTTTATGCCTGGATACAGAAATCAGTCCATGCACAGAAACCACCACAGAATTTGGAGCAGAGGGTGGCATACATGAAACTGAAGATGCTTTTTTACTAGGTCTAATATTACTTTCCTTTTCATTGAAGGCTTATAAATACTGTCCCATCTACTGCAATAATACTCATAAATACAACATTATATATTCATAAATTTAACACACATTTCATTGTGTCAAAGTCATATGTTTTAAATTAAAATTTCTGATATGCTGAAAAATTTGTGAATGTGCATAATTGGACTTTGTAGCTTGGGTCCAACAGAATTGAATGGCTAAGTGTTTTATTATATCCTTATCTAGGAAAATATGTGTTACATCCTCTCTGCTCCTACTGAGGTTCCTAATATACACAGCAGCTATCTGTGACAATATCTAACTGCTTTCCAGAGCAAGGAGAAAATTTATTTGCAGGGAAATGTCTCCATTCACATGGGACAGCCTGATATTTAGGCATTATCAAGAATACTATGGTGAATCAGACAAGGTTCCATGTATGGTCAAGTCGATTACTGCAAAAGTCAATTACGACTTACCCATACACTCCGGCATACTTGGCCTGGGCCTGTACTTTTGGCCTCTGTCAATGACTTTGCTTTACACATATATAATCTTTTCTATTGGTAAGTTCACAGACATTTCATGCAGCTTTGCTGGACACTTAGCTGTTTGACTCCATTTTATGTAGAATTTTAAAGGATCTCCATCATAAGATAAAAAGATGTCTGGATTAAAATAAGTAAGTCTGAAGTGAAAGTACCAACTGTAATGGAAACCATTTAGTGATCAGCTGCTTAGAGGTCTTCAAGTGCCTGCTCTAATTATGAACAACTTTCCTATTTATTCTATTAGTTTTCTCCATAGTTAACAAATAGACCATTGGTTTCCTTGAGCAAGACGGATAAATTACACCCTCTTTGATATTCAGGCAGGCCTCTGATTTCCACAGGGTTCTCAGTGAACAGAAAAGCATTAAATTATCTATGGATCAAATTAAAATAATGACATCCAAGATGTCTATGAAGTTTTTCTTGCCAATCAGACATATATGTATTTACACATGCATTTACACGTGCAAATTTGCTGCGCTAAGACAGATTATGCTCATTGTTTAACTTCTAATCTTATCCGCTACAGAAGATGAAATCCATTAACCCACATGCTGAAACTTTATGAAGCCTACTGACTTCATTGCCATTGGAGCAGCTGCAGAAATCCATCTGCTTGCAGATTTCCAAATGCAGGTCTGCAACTTGCAAAACCGACAATGCATATTTATTTCTTCCATACTATCTGTAAATTTCCAAACACACAACACAGACAATTTTGGTGCAGAAAGAAACCAAAAGAGAACACAAAAATTTTCCAATTAATTCTGTGGACCAAAGGTTTCATTCCACTTCTCCAAGGATATTTGTCCACTAATTAAGAAGCTGGAAGGAAAGGGAAGGGGGAAAACACCCCAATCCCCCTGAGAAACCCCACACCCCAAAAAGGAGGTAGATGGAGAGATCAAAGGGTTGCAGTGAATGGGGCTACATCTGGCTGGCAACCAGGCACCAGTGGTGCTCCTCAGAGTTCAGCTCTAGAGCCAGTTCTATTCAGTCCTTTTATCAATGATCTGGATGCAGGAATTCAATACACCTTTGGGAAGTTTGCTGATGATACTAAACTGGGAGGTGCTGCTGATTCTTTCAATGGACAAGAGGCCTTGAAGAGGGATTTGGATAGATTGCAGCATTGGCAATCATCAGTGGCATGGAATTCAACAAGAACAAATGCCAGATTCTGCACCTGGGTGGAGTAATGCCAGGCACAAACCTAAATTGGGAGATGAGTGGCTGAACCACAGCCTCACAAAAGGGGCCTGGGGGTGCTCATTGATAGGAGGCTCAACAAGAGTCAGCAGTGTTCCCTGGCAGCCAAGAGGGCAAACCGTGTGCTGCAGTACATTAAACACAGCATAAACAGCCAGTCAAGAGTGGTGCCTATCCCGCTGTGTTTAGTGCTGGTGTGACCTCACCTTGAGTACTGTGTGTGGTTCTGGGCCCCATTGTTTAAAAAGGATGTTAAGGTACATGAATGCATCCAGAGAAGGGGAACAACGGTGAGGAAGGGGCTGGAAGGCCTGTCCTCTCAGGAGTGGCTGAGCGCACAGGGTTTGTCTCTAGTTTAGAGGGAAGGAGGTTGAGGGGCGAGGTCCCTGCTCTCTCCAGCTTCCTGAGGAGCGGAGGTGGAGCGGGAGGTGCTGAGCTCTTCTCCCTGGTCCCCACTGACAGAGCACGTGGGAATGGCTCAACGGTGCATCTGCCAGGGGAGGTTGGGACTTGACATAAGGAAACCTTTCTTTCCCGAGAGAGAGGGTGGTCCAACCCTGAAACAGGCTTCCTGGAGAGGTGCTTGAGACCTCCTGCCTGTCAGTGTTTAAGAGGCATTTGGACAATGCCCTCATTGCCATGCTCTAGCTTTTGGTCAGCCCTGAAGTGCTCAGGCAGTTGGAACACATGATTGATGTAGGTCCCTTCCAGCTCAACTCAGCTCATGTCTTCTATCCCATTCTGTTCTGATCTCTTCTATTCTATTCCCTGCACTGAGGATGAGTCAAATAAGAAGGAGACAATTATTTGCCTGAAATGTCTGCTCCCAAAATACTTTCAGGACACAAATCAAAAAGGTTGCAAGTAGAAACAGGAATTTATTTTATTTGCTGTTATGTTAATTTATGTTATGTTATGTTGTTATGCTATGTTATGTTAATTTATGTTATGTTGTTATGCTATGTTATGTTATTTTAGGTTTTGTTTTACAATGCTATGTTATGTACAATGCTATGTTATATTATGCTATGTTATATTATGTTTGTTAGATTATGTTCTGCTATGTTCTGTTATGTTATATTACTCTTCTGAATCCATTCCAGAGCTGATGCTCACAAGCATGAACGCACTGCAGGAGCAGGCTGATGCCTTCTTCAGTTTAGCTTGAAAAAGAATCCGTTCCAGTCTGGCAAGGGAAAGCCACAGAGTCACAGAAAGTAGAAGCAGGAATACAGGTCAAGCTATCCCTGTTTTCAAAAATGTGAGAACTTGAAGAATGAGGATCAGTACTGAGCAGGCACAAAAGCAGAAGAAGAAGAAGAGGACGTGTGTGGTACCATGGGGTATTTTCCAAAGTAGAACAGCTAGCGATGACAAGCACAATTTTTGCCTTCCAAAACTTGCTCTGCGTTGCTGCTTGGCCAGTGATGCATGAAAAGTGCTCTCGTGCCTGCCCTGCACTTGCATTGCATGCAGCAGGGAGAGCTGAAAAGTGGCAGCTCCTAATGGTGCAGCAAGCCTGGAGCCCTTCCAGGCACAGGCTGTTGTTTTGCACAAGAAGCAAGAACCCCAGGGGAGATGGAGGCAAGGGCAGAGCAGAGCTGGCTCCCGCTCCAAACTTTTGCGGTGGGCAAGAGAGGGAGAGAGAGCCAGGGCAGGCGTGGCGCCTTGTAGGCGCCAGGGCAGGGGTCAAGAAGGAGCCGCAAGGGCCCAGAGGAGCCCTGAGAACAAGGGGCCGTGCTCAATGCTACAGAGGACAAGAAGCAAGGCCCGGGGGCCCCCCTGAGGCCCCCCCTGGGACTCTCGCAAGCTTCCTCCCCCCGGATGCGGGGCACGAGGGCCACCTGCGTGGAGCAGGAGCAGCCGGGCCCCCGCCCAAGGGGCCCCAACGACGCGC
>NW_009258312.1:41309-73634 GCF_000687185.1 Egretta garzetta
GGCCATTCCTTCCGGCTCCTGCCCCTGGCTCCACGGGGGATAAGGACGGTGAGTACTGCAGTGCTGCGCCAGAAGGCATTCCCTTGGTCTTGCCGCTGGTCTCCAGCTGAAAAGGCCCGATGATAGCCTGGGGCACCTCCAGGGCTTGGTGGTTCTTCTCATCTTCTGAGGGGCTTGCGTCTGTCTCCCGAAGGCTGAAGCAGGATTTCCATCCATCAGATGAGCTTGCGGTGTGGCCCTGCTGGGAGCTGGCCTTGCAGCCGAGAACCTCCAGCAGCCTCGTCCAGCCTCCGGTCTTCCTCCCTCAGCCCCCACCAAGGCATTCCAGCATCGACTCAAGGTTTTCCTCTCGGATGTCTTCAGGCTGCTGCCAGCCCATCTCTGGCAGCGGGAGAGGGGAGGATGCCCCCTTTTATAGTGGCCCAGGGCATTGTGACTGCTGCGTTGCCGGGTGCTGGCACTGTGACATGCGGGTGACGGGGCCCCCCCATGTGCTGCCCCACCCAACACCCCTCCACCCAGCCTCTTTCGGAGGAAGGCCCTTGGGTGCTGGCCCTGAGGCAGACCCTGTGTCCAAGAGGTGTTCCTGCCCTTGGTGGCCATGCCCAGGGCACAGCTTCTGGGCCTCCCTGTCAAACCATCCAGACATTCAGGCCTTGGAAGGAAGACCGCCCATGCTCACCCTCATCCTACTGTGGTGAGGAGTGAGTGAGCGGCTGTGTGGTGCTTAGTTACCAGCTGGGGTTAAACCATGACACATGGATGCCATGAAATCCAGAATATGATGTAGACAATGAATGTATCCTTGGGAGAAGTCAGGAAGTGTTTAGCAGGACTGATGTTTGTGGGGATATGCTTTACTCTCCAGGAGTGTGAATAAAGGTTGCTGATGATTTTTAAACTTAATTCTTCAGGTATTTAGTGAAGAGGAAGGCTGTTGCTGATAATACTGATGTGAGTAAGGAGTTGGCTGGCCAGGCAGCAATCCAACACTAAAAAGCAACTGCCTATGTGTCCCTATGCACCTTGAAGATTGCTGCAAAGAAGGATGAAAGATCATGCTTTTTATACACCCATCAAGAGGCTGGTCAAACCCTGGAACAGGCTTCCTGGAGATGTGGTCGGTTCTTCATGCTTGTTAGTGTTTAAGAAGCATTTAGACATTGCCCGTAATGCCATGCTTTAATTTTTGGTCAGCCACGATGCGGTCAGGCAGTTTGACTAGCTGGACTTTGTAGGTCCCTGCCAACTCAACTGTTCTAGTCTATTCCAAAAAGAATGCACACACAAACCCACAGAGGAAATGCAGTGCATACTACAAACAAAATTGTTGATAATAATTGTACTTGCTAACACTCAAAAAACTTTTTCAGAGAAGCCGATGTTATAACTCAAACATTTCGGTAGAGATGAGGTTTTATTTCAATGTAATCCACTGTGTATCTACTTAATGAGTAAAATCTCACAAAAGATGCAATCTGGATAGTTGAGGAAAGTGATGGTAAGACAACAATCTTCCATCATTAATTCAAGAATTAAAACTAATCTAAGTTTCTAGAATCAAAACTAGCTTTCACTTATAGCATTTTTTTGGTCCGTGAAAAAAAGATAAGTACCCAAAAGTAAAGTGATCCCTGAAAAGATATTTACACAATTGGCATATGCATGGCCAATACACAAGTTCAGTGAACACTAAATTCACCAAAAATAAAAGCTCAAAAATTTAAAAGTTTTATGAATTTCCTAATAATGGAAAACTCTTTCCTAATCTTTCCAGTTTTCTTAAAAAAAATGGATGGTGAACTGTCTAGTGTTCTTAAAAGTCTATTTTATTCCATTCACTTGACAGATATTCACTCAGGCATAAGGATATGCTGTAAACAAAGAAAAAAGAAAGATCCTTCTATTTTCTTAAAACAAAACCAAAACCAACCTACCTACAAGAAAAAATAATAAATAAAATCAACATTTTTAAAGACACAAAAGAACAGATGATTCTGACAGAACTGAGTACCTCGAGAGATTCACGGTATTGGTCCGGAATGTAGGTTTGCTTTTTTTTATTTGCCCAGAACAACATAGGTTATACTGACATTTGCTCCACAAGCAATCTTATTCGTGAATCTGAAGAAATAAATTCCAGACCATGTGAAGCAGAAAATATTATTGAAAAGTGGAATGTGAAGAGACTTAATACTGATGTCAGTATTAAAATGTTAATCACAAATACATTTGAACTAAAGCATTAGCAACCGAATTAATAGCAGACATTTCACAGGCCAGTACGAACTGGAAACAAAAGGACAGGGAAGGAAAGGAAGTAACTCCAAGGGATGTTAAATAATATCTTCATTCTAGCTACACCTTCAAGAAATATTATTTGATTTGAAAATATTAAGATCTAATCTTGAAAAATTGTCTAGGTTTGGCACTTGGTATACTACTAAAACCCATAAGGTTGATTAGAAACTTCTGCATAGCAAGAAGACTGAAACACCACTACTTTAATTTGATTCTTCTATCTCTGATTTAATGAAAAACGTGGTTGCTGGTCTCTGGCATCTGCAGCACTTCTCTTCCACTGCAGATGCCATAAAGTCCTGCAAAGCAGTGGAAAGTGTAGGTTTGCAATACAGTTGGGCATTAAGTAACATGGTTTTAATATTAACATGGCAGTTATAGCAAAAATCTCTGACCATTATGGCAAAAGTGTCAGGCAGAAGCAAAGCAACCACTCAGAGCTCCAGTAGACAGTGGAATTGGTAAAGATTGCTGAAATAAATGTCAGAAGATCCCTCTGAATATTAATGTTAATTATGTAGGTTCATAGTCCTTTTTTTTATTTCCCATAGATCTGTCATTTCTCAGTTATGTAGTTTATACAATGAAACAGACAAGCAAGCAGTGAATGTATGCCAGTGCACAAAGTAAATTTGTGACTAAGGCCTTTTGCTAATAACAACTATTGACCAGAAATACTTGTGATTCTACCCCATTTGTGTCTATTCTGTCTAGCAGAGATGTCAGTCACCTGAATAGTCTCAGTACAGCTTTTGGCTCCGCTGTTTGTCCATTAGATGCTCACCATACAGCACGAGTAACCATTTCAGCAGTTCTGTGGCAATTACCAGATCAACATTAGCAATAAAGCATCTTCAGGTAGAAGCCAATGCTTCTGACAGGAACATATTTGATCTAGACCCATGTAAGTGCCATGGCGAGAGTTCTGCTGGCTCAGACTTTGGAGAGCTAAGTCAGCTTTGCCTTTCTAACTCGCCCAACTTGTCTGCCAAGCAGTTTCTGTGGAATATCCATGCCTCTGTGGGGGCACTAATTCCTCTTCACAGGCTATTGTTAAGAAAAAGGGAATCCAGCTCTGCAGTGGTGGTCCTAGATCTCTGACCCAGTGATTTACAATATCGACATTTCCAATTGTTTTGTGACAGTATTTTGTCCTATTACTGCTGGCAAACATATTTAATTTTCTTTTATGACTACTGACAGGTTTATTCCATTGCAGTCAGACAAAGCTGGTCTGAAAGAAAATCTACAGTGATTTCTATTTATGATGCACAAGTACATCCCAAAAGTGGAGAAGAAAAGCTAGTCTCTTTGGAGAAATATCTCGAGGTTTAGGGTACCACTTTGGCAAAACCCACAATAATAAGATTTGGAAGGGAAGGGAATAATTTATTCTCACGGATTTTCTTAAATTGCTTACTATTGAATGCTTCAGTGTGTGCAGAGTTAGTCTCATAAATCTCATCTAGGATAATGGAAGATCATTACCTCAATAGTTCCCACTCAGGGAAGCATGTCCTGACACAGTAATACAGACACATACTAGATAAAGCCAATATTTTCAGGCTCCCTGAAAAAAAGAAAACTTGCGCTTAGCAAATGGAAAAAAACACTAAATCAGGAAGCATAAAAAGCATGCTAATTCTGGAGCATAAACATGAACGCTAAACACAATAAAAGCAGACACAGACCCCTAATGTAACATTGAAATGCCAAGCTGCATCCTATCTTACATATACCATCTGCCTGAAATCAGGCAGACTTGGCTTCCAGTACATGAGTGGAGGGAGATCCTTCCGCTGAGCAGGTGAGACTTTCTAAACAAGAGACCTGGTCTGCATAATCTTCAAGTTTCCATTCCAAATCTGAAAGTTTGCTCCGTGGAAGTTGTCCAGCTGTAGTTGTTCCCTAGTCACTGCACAAGGTCTCACAGACTCCTTATCTTTTGCCCCTGTTGGCTGGACTCTGCTCACTAAACCATGTGGAATGCTATCATTGGTTTGATTTTAAGTTGTAACAGCTTTTTTCAACCATTCTTCACCTTCTGATGCTATGGAGAAAGTGATAATCTCAGTAGGTTTTTCAGTAGGTAAGTAAAATCTCCTTGATTTTCATGGACATAAGCAGTCTTTTCATAGCAACTTCTGACTGACTACCATATTTTCAGAGGAAGTACTGCTTGCTGTGGCCTTGGAGATAAAAAAATGTCCAATTCCCAGATGATCCCAGATTTAAGACCTTTTCACCCTTATTGCCATCACCCTACAGGCTTTTGCCCCAGTTCTATCTGTCTCTCACCATGTGGAATGGAGATGGAGGTGAGTTGACAGCATAATTCTGATGCTGCCCTAAAACATGTACTAAGTGCCCATTCTGGAAATTAGTAAAAATATTGTCTGCAAATTCACGTCATAGTTACTGCATATTTGGGTTTTTTTTTGTAGAAAACCGCCAAGACTAATTCTAAGTGATAAAATGCAAACATATGTAATCTTGGGATTTACTAGGAGTGTTCAAAACCAGCCTTCACACAAGCTCTCTGAAACACTGTAAATTCACACTCCTACATAATCTGCACTAACTTCACTTGTTAGTAAGTTTGGGGAGGGAGTCACTGGAGAGTCATTCTGTACACCTCCTGCCTGGGTAGGGAACCTGCCTCAGCAGTACCTTCCCTCTCTGTGTATGCCTATGTACAGATCAAAATGGATGTCTACTGCAGCTTATTCATTGCCCAAATAATTTCTTTCAAAAAACATCTGTTAAAGCATACAGGAGGAAGCAAGAAGGCCTGATTTTTTAACAGCAACAGTAACAACACAGCTAACCTGCCCTTCTAGGTAAATTAATTTAGAGAATTACAGAACAGTGTGCAGCATTGCACCCTGACTACTGGTTGGGAATTTTAAAGTGGAATGAATCTCTCTTCTCTCTTTTTAAAATTGTCTGAATCTTTTCATCATTTGATTATCTATCTCAGTAATAAGTGAACTTAATACACCATTTGCCATCAGAACAGGATTTTAAATGTTTCCTTTAAACTCATCTGCTCTGTGATCTTTTAGTTATATTGATTTCAGCTTCGAAGAAATTGACATCAGAAAGAATACTTAGAGCAGGTAAGTGGTTTTCTTCCTAGTCCTGCTGCCTATCAACAAGACAAGACAGCACTAGCAGTTGGAAACAACCAGCTCTGAGTATGACTTACTGAGAAGCCATTCTTTGAAGGACAAAAAAGCGTTAAGGAAGAAGCACACATGGAAAAGTATTTCTGCACACCAGAAATCCCCACCTGAACTCAGTGACTCACACCTACCAGGCTGTGATGCAGTACAGCTGGCTCACTGGGCTTGTTCCTCAAAGCCCAGAGAAGCATAGAGAAGCTTCCCCAGTGATGTAGGGGGTAGACAGAAACACACACGCTCAACACCTGTATCCACCCAAACAACAGAAAAAACCCACAGAAAATATTACCATCAAGATAAAATAAATTTTTTTTTAAAAAACCAACAACTTCTGCCATAATTTCAGGGGTAAATTAACTGTCTAACCTTAGCTTAGCTGAAGTGACCAAAAGCAGAAATAAAAGTTTTACAGAAAACACAAGCTTTCAATAATGTTCTCTACAGGGGCAATTTTCTGGGGATAACTGAAGCATATCACAGGCCTGAAGCAGCTTGGGCTGAGTTCCTCACATCTCCAGTAGGGCACATGTGTGTGGGAGTGAATCCAGAGCTAAATGTTTGCTTCCAACATTCACAGTAACAGTTTAAGGAAGACGGTACCCTTCACCATCCTATTTCCAACCATTTCTTTTTTCTTCCCTGCCAATTATGGACATATTTCTTGAAATACAGGCTTGTGGGGTCTTGCAATGCACAAAAAGTTCTAAAAAGATTTGTTGTTTTCTAATTTCTGTTCAGTGCTCAGTTTCCAACAAATGAAGAATATTTTCTGATTGCAGATGATGTCAGGATTTTTTCCTCATCCTAGACTAATTTGGCAAAACAATGATTCTGCTTGATTTTTAACTACTGCTATGTCATTCTCAAATGACAATTTGTTCTCAGTCTTTGAGGTCAGTGCACATTTAGTTGCCTTATGTCTATGATGCTCATGCTCCCACTTTGAGCACTTGAAATATGTCAAGATGATGACATGACATAAAATTTTATTCCTATATTCTCTTTCATGAAAGTTCAGAGCTTGAGGTGGGACAGGAAGAAAGGGAAGAAACAAAAGAAAGTAGGCAGACAGTAGGAAGTGTTCCTATTACTTGGTGACTTGAGAAGCTACCTTAAATGCCAGTGACAAAGTTTGTCCTCTACTGAAACAGAGCAAATCAAGAACCTTCTCCTGGGGGTAAGACTTCAAAAGGTATTTTTCATTTTATGGTTTAGATATTTTCTCTGCAGTTACACACTGAGCTATCTTTTCATTTTCCACACTTGCAAGAGTGACTAGAGAAAATATCTAGGGATTTTCTAACATGATTTAGAATCAGGTGGGTCTGATGTGATTTACTGTGCAAACCCTAAAGATATGACTCTGCATTTTTGTTTAGTGAAGTCATAAGATGTTGATTCACATCCTGTTTTCTCAACAAATTCTACATTTTTTTATATTAAGATGAGCCCAAAGATTATTAAAACCTTCATCTCCATATGGAAACTGTTTCTATGGCAGTGTATTTTTAAATTGTGAACATTAAAGTAATAAAAAACAATCTCATAATGACATGGCATTCAAGTGTGGTTTTATCGGTAGAGCTGAGTAGCCTGTAGTTCTTTCTTCTTCCATCCTTAAAAGCCTGCCAATATGGCAAACTCAACACACTGTCACAGTACACAGCAACAGCCTACGCTCACTCATCCCTTGCTATCTAGACAGTGGCTTTAACCAGTCAAACCCAAGTAACTGCCAAGCTCAGGAGTGCCTAACAACATCATTTTTCAGTGTTAACCTGAGGCAAAAAACCAAACAAACAGAGAAACAGAAAACCATGCTAATTTATTCCAGAAGGATTCCAGACAGCAAGCTGCATCTAATCAAGATGAGTCCAGTTAAAGCCTGGCAATTACAGTCTGTGAACTGATTGAGGCTGAGTCGAAAGTTTACATATAGCTGGAAAAACAGCCATGACCACCTTTGTACCAACAATCAGTACTGTGCTCCAGAGCATGGGAAGGAAAGGCATTAGCCAAATTTGTTGAGATACAGTTAAGTACCACAATGAGCATTTTCACAAGAAAACCAAATTATAAAATAAATTAAAAATAATAAAAAAGCTGAATGCTAAACAAAATTATGTACCAATGAAACCCAGAATACAAAGGGCATGCCTTGTAAATAAGAACAGATGAAAAAAAAATCAATGAATTAAAACTCAGGTGCAGGGTGTTTCAGCCTACTTGACAGGCAAAGACATAAACATAGTCTGTACTGTGTCCAAGCCTCTCATGGGTCTGTTATTTTACTCTGACACTAGGAGGATGAACTCACCTTAGGAAGAAAGTCTGCCATCAGAGATGCTGCTCCAGACACAATACTCTGATGCTTCAGTGACTAGTATTTTCCTTCTTCCTCAGCATCTTTTTCCCCTTCTTTACACAGAGAGTCTACCTTGATAAGACAACTGGCCAAAACCAGTGTCTTAAATGGCTTGATGTTTTTGCCCTTCCACACGTACCCCCTCCATTTTCTTCCTTTTGTTTCTGGTCTTATTTCATCTTCAAGGAAGTAAGCTTAGATAATCTGCAACAGCAGTCTCAATCCATCTTAACTAGTTGTTCCTCTTTTTACCTTTCAAATGTTATTTTAATTTGCAAAAATATTTGACAAGCTCATTAAAAAGCCTCCAAAACAAAGCTCTACAACTGAAGGAAAAGTGTTTAAGAGATGTTAAAAATCAAAATGTCATTTCATATGACACATTTGAAACACTGAAGCCATTTTTCCTTCCTGTATTTTAGGTAAAAGACTTTAAACATTTGTATAGGAAGCTTTATGCACTGAGATTACACTGGGTAAGGTCTCTATACTTTTATTGTCATGCAACAATTTACCATTGGCCAATGACAAAATTTTGTTTATTGCCTTTAAATGCGTGCCAATTTACTCTATTTGAGTTAACAACTAAAAAGTATTAATTCCTTCTTCTATCAAATTGGAGAAAATACACAGAAAAAAGTCTTTACTTGTTTTAATTGAATTAAATTGGTCAAAATTTTATGTTTCAAATGCATTTATACATACAAGTATGAATAAAAGTTTTGGTACCTTGCAAGTTCAGTAAATCAGTTCTCAGGCAAAATGTCTCATCTGAAAAACTAATTTATACAGATATGTGTGATAGAATTAAACATTTACAGCTGCTGGGGCACTTTTCATCAGTATGTAGTGATGAATGGCACATTTATATTCATGCCATATGTTTCTACATATGTCATAGTAAAAAGCACTCCAGTGACCCACTATTTACGGAAAGAAGACAGAAAAATCACAGGATACGACAGTTATGGTTGTTTAATGTCTACTCACAAAGTCATTGCAGTAATTATTACATGTGCCACTTCTGTTAAAAAAGTGGAGAGAGAAAGGAGGAAGGGAGAGAGTGGGTAGAGAAGCCATGCCATACATTTGACCTTAATGAGGCAGCTATGAATATGCATAATGATTTCTCAAAGTGTTTTAAGATGTGCAGCTTTAGGCAAAAGAACTGTACTAAAAAGGCGATAGGGTAAGTACCACTCAAATGGAGCCATTATGCTTGTAGCTATTTGGATCCTGAAATGAGATAAAAGCCACATCACAGAGGTATAATGACTCCAGGACCAATAGAAAGAATTAACTGACACTTCTGGTAAAACAGATTATGAAACCTTTCAGTTCTGATTTGCGTCAGTGGTCTAAATTATGAAGCAGAAGGAACAGCAGAAAGACTACAATTTCCCTATGCTCAGCATAAAGCCTCAAGGATCTACAGAAGCACTGGTCTGCCTCTCCCACTGATGTCTCATACAGCCATTAGGATGAAAAACTAAGTACTTACGGTCCCTGTGCATTGTTCCTCTGCTTATTCCCCACTCTCCACTCTGAAAATTCTTGCAGGACAAATGCACAAAATAAGATCAGGGTAAACTTACTGCTCTGACACCTTTTCCCCATCCTCCTTGGGCTGAGGGGAAAAAAAAGAAAGACACAAAAAATAGGGAGTAATATTAAATTATTTCTTGTGTCTTTCTCCATGGGACTGAAACAAGAACTGCCAGAGGAAACTGAATCAAGCCTAGAGATTCAGAAATACAAAATATCACGCAGAGCATGAGGTGAAGCTCTAATATACTCAGAGTTTGCATCTTCCAACAAATATCTTAAAAGAGCAGGTCTTTCCACTGCAGCTACTGTTCTAATGACAATTAAAGAGAAAACAGGATAGGCCTTAAATTGGATACTGAGATAAGAACTCTCCATCTTTGGTGAAACCTGCTTGAACACAGAGTCCAAATTTGCATTGTGGACCTGCCTCTGAAAGAAGGTAAGATCTTGGCCTTAAGCTGACAGAGCTTTGGATGAGTTCCCTGTTGGCCTAAGATCACAAGCTGGGCTAAGCTGAAATGCATTCTAACGGTTAAACTTCAAGGAGTATTTTTCCATAAGTGCATTAATTTGAAAAGTTCCAACTTTCCAACTCTAAGCATTTTCAATACTGTTTTTCATAAATGGAGAAAAAAGAAGAGCTTCCTAAAATGCACATAGCTCCTATTGATAAGTATTTGGAACATCTATTGCAATGCCCTAGATTTTGAAAAGCTGTGTTATTGCAGCAGGAACAGATACTTAAATGTGGTATCCCCAACATTTTAATTCCACTATGAGGACATAAAAATGTAAGTGCTTGGTTCCTCTTCATTATCAAAACACAGCACTGTGAATGCAAGGTTTATTTGAAAAAGACAAGGACAAGAGAATGGGGAGGCTCTGGGATTTCTTTGACGATAGAGAGTTGTTTGTAGAGACCATGAATTGCTGTGGGGAGCACACACACCTATGTATTCCTATGACTTTGACTGCAGTATTGAATTGCCAGGACATCTTAGAAACCAGAATAATTTTTAGTTACCACAGCAACATCTATGAAGGGCAGGACTCACCATGACATTTGCCAGTTTACTAAATTAAGACACACTAAAGATGGACATGGATTATGCCCAGAAATATGCCCAGACAGCTGTCTACTGCACCATAATTCTCTCTGCATTTTTTTTTAAATACTTTCTTGTCACATTTAGGAACCCTAACACTTTCTGACTATAGAATCTGTAGGTGAAAAGCTGGCATGATGAAATAAGGAAATTTGTGATTCAGTATTTGTGATACAGTACCTTAAAGGGCTAAAGATGCAAATTTAAATATACAGTTTAAGTGGCTTTTCAGAATACTGCCCCTGCCCCTGAATGTTTATACTCAAGTGAGAATGCAGCTTACTCTCCAACATTTTGCACCAGTAAAACTATACTACAGTAAGTGTGAAAGCAGTACATAACTAAGCCACTTTGTTTTAGTGGCTACTAAAATAGTAGCTTTTTAGCTAGCTTTGATACTAGCTTTGCTTCTAACCCTAACCTTGTGGACTTGTTTTCCCTAGGAACCAAATAAGCAAGTTACATTTTACATTACCTTTTTATTCACTAAGATGTTCTTACTTCCTAGTTCCACCTGAATGAAACAGGGAATATTTAAAATGTCTATTAGCATCTTGAGTAGTAATTTAATATAGAGATGTTTGTTTAATAAAATGGTTTAATAGGAACATTTAGTTTTGACTTTCAGGCTAGAGAGGGAAATACAGTTAAAGACATCTCTACAAAAATAAAATATCACTACTCTGACATGTGAAGGAGAGGTTTTTTTCATTTAGTATATTCCACATACCATTCAGTATAGCTAGATCTGTAGGTTACTTAGTTTCATGTTCACAAAAAACGTTAATTATAATTCAGCTAGTTTAAGTCCCGTTTCAAATATACTGCTAGTAATACCATAAACCTGCATAATTTTGATATTAAAATTATTTGAGAATCCTGCTCTTATTCAAATATGCTATAGTGCCTTTTGTTATATGACAAGATATGCATCATTGCTACAGCATGCTACAGAAATATGTTATTGATGAAGCAAAGTAAAACCCTCAAGTAACCTCATTTTGTCGCTTCTCTTGTATGTATATTATTAATAATGCTCTTAATGATTCAGAAAAAGATTTAGGTGTTGTGAATTTTCTCCTAAAAATGTTGCTCTTTACCCTCCACAGTCTTCAGTCTTTAAGATGACCACTAACAAAAAGTAAATGAAAGCTGTAACAGCTGCAATGTATAGGTACTACAAAGTATGTATATAGGAGATGTGCTTTACTAAGCTATCTGAGAGCATTGTCAGAGTGGCCTTCCAGTTTGTAGAAGCAGAGATTAAAATTACTTCGCATCAATTTTCACATAATTCTTGCAGTCATTTGCATTTTAATGAAGAAATAGTTCTGTTGGGTTCTTATTTCTAAAATTTAAAGCGTTTCATGGATATTAGTGCAAAATGCCTTTTTCTTGTAGCAAAGAGTTGCTATCAGAGTGATTCAGCAGAAAACTGCATTTTTCCACAGCATGCTTCATATCCAAATGAAAGGAACGAGCACTAAACAATCTATCCTAGTGTTCATGATCTCCTTGCACTGGTTAGGAAAAGGTCACACTTAAGTACTCTAGAAATTGTTTTGTAGACAAGAAACGTTAGTAAAATGAAATGGTTACTATTACTTTTCTTATCTGTTTTTTCCCCAGTGTTGGACAAGCTACTAGGACTTTCTGCTGTATATTTATATTTACCATGAATAAGCAATACTGTGGTACTGGATAGGTGTACAGTTTTGTGCCTGACACCACTACGGTAGTATAGTTTTAATTTACAAATTTACCCTTGAAGAGTTCCCAAAAGCTATAGCTAGTGCTGAACACGGTGGTTCTTCTGAATAGCAGAAATCACTATAATATATCAGCAATTCTTGGCGTTGGTCCCTACAATTCCTGCCTGATTAGTTACTGATATAGTTCAAGGTGCTAGTTATGATTTTAAAAACCCTAAATGGGTCAGGATCTGCTTATCTGAAAGACTGCCTTTACACCTGTGTATCAGAAGAGATTGGCTGGCCTGTCTCTCCAGCCCAAGGACTGATGGCACTCCCAGAGCTCAGATCAGGCTCCTTTTTAGGTATACATTTATTCGACAAATGCAGACATTAATGGAAATGTGAACCAATGGATTTCTCGTGTTCTCTGACAGGCTGCCGACGTGTGAATACTTGATCTAGGGTCTTCTGCATGTGCCATGCATCCCCCTTCAAGTCATCTTCCCCCTTCCGCCCCCCCCACCAGCTTCTCCAATCCAAGTTGGATCAAACCCACCCCACAGGTCCAGGCATGTACAGGCTTCTGCCTCCAGGAAAAGCTACATGAGCTTCAGCAACTGTGATCTCTAAAGAGGCAGAGTTACTGTTTCAGCTTACGATAGCACCTTCACGTTCATGTTGCTGATGCTGAAGTCTGAGGACTCAGACATATGCCAGATTTCCAATGTAAACAGACTGAAATTTAAACTTATTATGTAGACATTTGAGGGAAGTCAGGGGACATGTCTCTTGTACCACCTACCCAATATTTCATATCAGGAAAAAGTGCTGAGGCAATTGTCATGCATTAACAGACCAACGAAATAATATACTCCTGGTGCAGAAAATTGCCCCCTTTTCCTTTTTTCATTAACATATTTTTCTGCCTCAGCATGGCAACGCAGATGACTAAGACAGGATATCTTCCATGAGACTGCCCCGGTGGGAAATTACCCATGCAAAGCTGTTAGAATCAGGGAAAAAAACATGCAACAAAACCAAAAGAAGTTAATGCAGCTATATATATTGTCTCAGAAGTTAAACAAGATATGTCCTTTTAACACCAGTTAAAAACACAAAAAAGGTAAAAATTAAACTCAAATATTTTGTTTCTCTTGTAATTAATTTCTCTTCCCTGCCTATGGTGGTATGTGAAAGACAGCAATACCTGGACAGAAATAAAAGTCTGACATTTCTAAAAACCTGCCTTCTACAGTACCCCATGAACCACAGACATTACTGAATTACAAATATGTTGATATGCAATAGCTTTGGTAAATAGTCACATATATATATATATATATATGCATATATATATATATTTTAATGATGCACCACTGAGGATACTAGGGCCTGTTAAGCCTAATTAATAGCTGTGATTCAAAAAGCTTATGAAATGGATTAACTACTGCCTTGCTCAGACTATACTGAATGGTGACTACAGATCTGATGACCCCTCTCATGAAAAGCTCTTAGCAATTATTTTTCTTTTGCCAAGAAATATGAATTGCGAACAGGCTCCTTCTCCCAACTACATTAAAAGAATAAATTGAATTAGCAAATACAATGCAGTTACCTGTCATGTTGCAGTAAACTTTCAAAGGTCCCAGTGCCCCACTGCCATCTGGATCTATCCAGTAGTAATTTGAAGTTTTGCCCAAGTGTTTGTATGCTTCACAAGAGAGTTCATAAATGGCTGGAATGAAATAAAACACAGCAGTAAGGATCTTCATATCCTGGAGCAAAACATCCATAATGACAATAAATTGACTTTATTTATATATCAAGAACTATACTTTCGAGATTAAAGTAATGTCACTAACAGTCACAGAAAACAAAGCATCTTTCCAAAAGATATAGAAATGATTAAAAGCTTGAGGCACACAATTTAATTTTTTGGCATGTGAGAGAAAGAATAGGAAGAGAATTCCAACAACTTGGGGGGGGGAGGGGGGGAGGAGGGAAGGAGGAACAACCACATTTTTTCAAGAGTATCTTTAAACCATTTTTTAAAATACTTTGGTTCAGAAATTTGTTTATATACTGGTTTAAGTTTAACATCATAAATGGAGACACTTCCACTGATCCAACATAATTTTCCCTTTAGTTTTCTTTGAAGAGATACACAAAAAAGCTTATGAGTTTTCCTTCTGTAAATTTTAGAATTTTTGAGGTTTTATTACAACTCAGAATAACACTGTGTTTCAAACTTGTGAAATTTCTTGCTACATGCAATACCTGTCTCTACACAGCTCTGCAGTTACTCTATTACATATCTACACAACCAATACTCTGTTCCAGCAAGGTCTAAAGTTTCACAATATTTACTGGATGAAGTTTAATTGATGTAGCAGAGGTTTTTGTTTCAATTATTCCTTGACCTCTCTATACTGCTTTCTATTTCAAGTTGTAAAACTGCTTGTCAAATTGGGTTATGATGAATAGTTGAGACATAATGATAAGCATTGCAGATAGAAGCTTTTCTAGTAATTCCTGTATTTTCTTTGAAATGTATGACTATTACAAAGTTACGTGTATTATATATGAATGAATTAAATCATTTTATGCATAGATAAAGTAAAACTGGTAATGTTATAAATATATATATAATTGGTAAATTATATAAATATTTTTATATGCAATTTTTTAAAAAAGGAATGTGTAATGCTTCTTTGTTTTCCAAGGACCAGATGGTACAGCTTTTTCATTTGGAATCAATCAATCAGCTGCTAAAATGAAATGTTTAACCAGACTTCATATCCACTCTAAAAATTCATCTAATTTGTTGGCAATTCTTGCAAGCAATCTCCTTGCTAAGACTGGCTTTATTTCAAATGTCCATAAGGAAGAGCTGTTTTGCTGGGCTCTGATGATGAGTGACTGATCACACACACACATTTAAATGCCTCTAAGCAACTATCAAGATGCGGGAAGAAAAGCAGATTTTGATGTGGTCTGAATGCAAAGCTAGTCTGTTACCTATGTATAAAGAGAATCTCCTTGTTGGTGCTACAAGAGAAATAATTTCTTGGAAAATTTTATGTGTTTATTACAGCATCTAAAGTCAATTTTGTACAAGAATTAGACACTTTACTTAAATTGTGAAATATTCCAAAACATTTCCCCTTTCTCCAAAAAATTAAGGTCAACAGATTATTTTGTTATCAAGGAGACTCTGTGCCTATTTTCAGACATTTCATGCAGATTTCGTAAGCAATTCATCACCCATTTTCTTCACAAATTTCTCTAACTCTCTACATGCTACCTAAATGTAATCACAAAATAGCAACTGTGTTAGTGTATAATTGTTGTGATACCAAGTCACAAATTTTAACAGATACATTCCAGGTCAAGACAAAAAGATGACAAATGCTGCTTATAGTCTCCCAGAAGTTTGGTGTTTTCATTTTCTAAATGCTTTCAGAAAACCAAGGGAATTTTGTCTTTGTAGTATCCAGCTCTTTATGTAGGGCCATATGACATTCTTCTCTAAGTTTGCTCCTTTCAAGAAGACACACCAATCTTTGTACAGAGACACTAGTACATTTCAGCAAAAAATACTAGCAAGTGTTATATGGAAGACAAAACCAAGTTTCGTTGTTTAATTAGACACTCATTTATCCCTTCTGAATATTTTTATAGAAAATTAAAGGGTTTAGATTCAACACCCTTCCTTCTGTTCTTCTTTCTGGCAGAAATAGAAAGTGGTAGGTAGTCGCTAGTATTACAACACAGAACAGGCTGCTTTTGAATAAGCCGGCATTCGTTAAGCTTCAACACCGTGTTGAACACTAAACAATAGAAATTAAGATCTTTCTTCAAATAAAGACAAAAGAGTGGGATATTCTAAATAACTTCAATTTGTGAAAAGTGTTTTTATGAGTGCGTGATAGGTTTTTGGCAGGTTTTATCATATGTAGATGCATACTTAAAGACTATGGGAATAAACAAAAATGAAAGGGTAGGTTCTAGTGCAAGGAACAGTAATGTACAAATCACATAACAGGAATATAGAAACAAAATGAAGGGATAAGTGAAGTTGGTATACTGACAAAATAACTGGTAATTAAGATGCTATAGGAAACAGCAAACAATCATGTTCTGGCGTATGAAGACACTACATGACAGAAAGAGACTTTCATGTTGACTTCAGATGGCAATGCGTAGCCACTAACATAAACAGCAAAACAAAAGTGGCAAGCACCAGGAAGGGAAGGAAAACGTGAAGTGGAAAAGAGTAAGACATGACAGCAAAATGTCGAAGAAGTAGAAAATTATGTAGGAAGGAAGACAACAAAGAATCACTGATTATAATTTAGTACTTCTTTTAAATGGGTTTTTGACATGCTGCACAAAAAGATCAGTAGTGTTTAAGACAGAAGGAGAACAGGTAAAAATAGAAATTAAGAAACCTAGAGAATACCTAGAATAGATGAAAGGACAAACACTTAAGGAACATTGTTTTAGAAGTCACCCAAATACCTTAAAACACAGAAGAAAATGAAAACAGAATACAAGGAAGAGACCATGGCAGAATCAAAACAGCTTAAATTAGAAAATTGATAAAGGTTATAATAAAGAAGTAAAAAAATTAACAGAGCCAGGAAAGAACAAGTCAGCAAAATGCAAAATTTGGACATAAAGTCTACAGTGTTCACATGCGAATAAAGAGAAATGGTTGCATGTATATCTAATTACAAAGAGGCGGGGGGAGGTGGAGAGAGAGAGAAGGTTCTTTTAGTTGTGATTTCTTCTGGAAGATGGGGGTGGGTGAAGACACAAGGGCAATAGATTTCTGCTTTTCAAGACAGTAGAAGTAAAATGCCAAAGACATGTATTTGCTTTCTTGGTAGTTGGTCCAAACACATAATATATATACTCTTAAGGGACTTCACAATAGTATTAAACCTCAAGACCTTCCAAGTAAAAAGTAAAACTTGCAAATGCCCTGATTTTCCATATAAGCCATTTCTAGCATAGTACACGTAGCTTTGTTTGTTGGGGTTTTTTTTAAAATGCTACTTATATTCTTTCTGAGGAGAAGAGAGGGGGAAAAAACCACCCTACAAATAGCTTCCTCACACTTTACATGCTTTCATAGTGCATCAAAAAACTGTCTACAAGCAATAAGTGGTGAAAACCTGCTCAGAACAGTGATCCAAGGACCTAGAGACAGGTAAAAGTTATGTACAAGAAGAATCAAAAACAGAAAGAGAAGAGCACCAAAAAGATGCTGTAGTCTTTTTAAAGTTTAATCACCTGAATAATACAGATCAAACTGAGACCACACACATTTCTGTGTTTTTAGGATCTTCTGTCTCAAACATTTGAGGAAAAGCAAATGGTTCAGAAAAACAGTTTACAGAATAGCTTTTTCCAGTTCCAGACAGTTAGTTGAAAGTTGGAAAGAGCCAGCTTCTCTTAGATGTCAATGGCTCTTTACTGATTGAGGGAAGCAGATGTTCTCACTCCTGTTTTACTTTCTGACTGCGTAAAGATCAAGAGAGAATTATCCCACACAGCTGGCACAGCTGCTGGCTATCTCTAGAAAGCAGAAGAGCTGAATGACAAAAAGGATTTAGCAACTCTGTTACCCTACATGATGTTCCTATAGAGTTTCAGTAGCACCTTGGTGAACTACAGTTTCTGCATCACTATGTAAAAAGGCAGGTTTAATTTTAGGGCTGACAAATAGCCTCCTTTTGTAAGTACAAAGCTCATTATAAGTAGAAGATCTAGCGTGACAGTCTGTGCTATGTGACATAGTGAATGTGTTGCAATACGTTTTGTTTCTGTCAGTGAATATAGCTGCTGCAGGGGATAAACTCCTTTAAACTGCTGCTAATACAGAAGTAAATCTCAGCTTTACAGAGGCATAGGAAAGGTGTAAATTCACAGGAACTGATGGAATTAAGTTATAGTAAAAGTGACAGAAGTAGGCAGTGCATCAGATCCTCAAAGCTATGTCTCTCCATCACTTTCAACTTCCCAGAAAATTACTGAAAGTTAAATAGATTTTGAGGTTTCAACTCTTGAGCCCCATAAAAATGTCCGAAAGCATAAGCAGACAAGAAAGGGGGAAAAAAACCCCAAACTTACTCAAGAAATAGTTTCACACTGAAATGGTGTACCTGCAGTTTATTTTAAAAGAAAGGAACAAGTTTTATTTGTTGCTTTATTACAACATATATTCAGAATTGCAAAACTGAAAAAGTTAAAAAATAAATTTTCATATATAAACACACATACACCGTAAGCTCCTGCTCAGTCAGCTTAAATTTCTCTCTGTGCATACTACAACAAACCTATCCCCACTCTTATTCATTCTAATGATATATGGCAGAGAAACCATGTCTGATACAATTTTTTTAAATAGGTTAAGTGAACTAGAAGTCTCACCATCACTCAAAGCAAACTACATGTGAGAACAAAACCCTTTCTGAATTCCAGATCTGTATTCTGACAGTAAGAACACATGGAGTTGCTGGTTTGCTCTATTACTTCATGTATATTAAAATGTCTTTTAAAAACCCCACAAAACCCCAACATGATACAACACTACTTCAATGTTCTTGTCATTCTGTGGGACTATTCCTGCAATGGTCAGAACAAAACCTTATGTCTGTCTGTTTTTTTTTTTAATTTGGATATAAAAATGCCATAGTTTGGAACTCAGCCTTATAATGCCTAAGAACAGAAAAAGTAAAATAAAGTCCAAAATTCAGTCTCCAGTTATAGTTAAATGTAGAAATACACAAGTGTTGTTGAAGTCAACCAAAGATAAGCATGAACAAGTATATTACATCTCATTTTAAAAGAGAAGTAAACCTTTCAGATATGACAGTGAGATGGAAGTATTGCTAGAAATCCATTATTGCATTGTTGCATACTCTCAAAATACTCTGCATTGCAATTTTTTTTACATCCAATTTATGGTAAAGCATAATTATATATAACAATGTTTATTTTTTATATGACAAGTATATTTTTAGTACATAAATCCCTCCACATGTTCCTGTGTGCATGCACACACACACACACACACTCCTTGCTAGATGATTCTTCTGCTTGTAATTATAGTATTATTGTAATTCTCTCTCCTACAGGAAAAGATCTGAAAGTTTAATTTAACTAAGACTTTACTCATTAGTAGAACAGTAACTTAACATGATCTTGATTAGCGTGATCTTGCAATGTTTTCCAAAGTAGCTTTTGCCAGGTTTCCAAAGGTTATGGGCGCGCTTGTTCATTTTGTGTTGGCAAAGCAGATGTGGTTGGAAACTGCTGCTGAGTATTTCTGGGTCTGCCCCTTCCACACTTTTAGGCTGTCAGTTTACAGAAGCTCCCAACACCTTTAGATGTGAGAGCTGAAATCTAAAATAAATTACAAATCAAAAATCCAAGGAGCACCACCTACTACCAGCATCCAAAAAAACTCTTCTGTCAAATAGTGACAGAAGGAGGAAACTAAAGCTGAAGAGGAAACCAATACCATTATGATATGGAACTGCACATGTATCTAAAATGTTTCAAACTGTTTCAGCACACTTCAACTTTTCTAAGTGTGGGCACACTCACCTAAGAAGAGCTTCAAAACATTAAAAAACCCAAACACAATCTGATCCTACACAGAGAAGATTCTAAGCTAACCAGGACTTCTGCTTTGGTTTTTTTTTTCTTTCTATTTAAGCCTACTATGTAATTAGCTTAATGTAAAAATGACAGCAAAAAACCTGTGTTAGTTTCTGCATACAGCCAAAGACCACTTTCCAAAATTCCTTCTCAATTTAAAAATATCTTCAAAATATTTACTAAAATAACACTCTCCACTAAATGAAAGGAGGTGGTAGTAGTGGGGAACAAGAACAAAATCCTAACTAGACAAAACTGTCTTGCAACACCAACAACAGTTCTTCAAACTAAATTTCTGATGGACTTCCAGAGACAGCAATTCCTGCATGACAAGAAGGTGGATCTTCAGCCAAGAGTTGCTCACCACAAGACACACAGCTAAATTTCAGGTACTTGCAGCTGTGATGCCCCTGTAGAATTAGGTTACCTTGATGAGAAAAGCATAGGAAGGAGCACTTTAAATAAAAGATAAGGGACTAATAAGATAAAGCTGTAAGATGGTCAAGGCTTCTAGCCCTCACAGCCTGGGAAGCAGCCAGCTGTGGCTGCTCACCATGTGCTCACCATGACACTCCAGAGCGGGAGGAAGGTGCCAGCACACTCAGTAGGCTGCAGTGCTGAATTTCTGTGCCCTGTCTACATGCACTTGGAAACCATGACTGAATGTGTATTTAACTGCAATGAGGTTCACGTCCAGGAGGAAAACTGAGTTCCTTGATGACCTGCAGCTTTATGCACATCTTAAATGTACATAAAAAGATTCCTTTGGAGAGTTAAAGTTCTCTTGGGAAAGATTTTTTTTTTTTTTTTCCTAATGGATCTACTGTGATGCTAAAGAAATTCCAGCCATTTCTTTCTGCAGAAATACAACAATTCCAGATTAATTTATGCTACATTCAATTACAATCAAATGGCTTGCATTCAGGAAAACCCAAGAAAGGAAGTGTCCAAATGTGACATGCATTTGCCAATGCAATATTGCCTAATTATTAATGACAATGGAAATCATGTCTTTATGTATAACTGAAAATTTGACTAAACTAAAAACTGTAAAGCCCTGTGAGTAATACAATTTGTGTGCTTATGTTGCCTCTATTATTTTTTCCTGTTTTTAAAGAGATGTTGCTATATATGAACAGCCACCCAGCAAAAGCGCAATTTTCACATATAAATACAATTACACAATTGGAAAAATTCACTGCAAATAAGAGGATTTGAGAATATTGGAAGCTACCATGAACAAGTCCACCAAATCACGGCTGTATATGACATGGCACATGCTTTTAGCCAATCGTTTTTCCAGTTGTAGTAAAACCCAGACCAAGCACTACTTCTCAGCCTACGTTACCTCCACAGCCAGAAGCTGTCAGAACTGAGCTATTGCAGTCCCAAAAGCACAAGCAAGCACAACCCAAAGCATCTTCACATAGACTCAGTGAAACTGAGTTTTGATTGTTTTTTTCTGGGATGCAATCATTGTAGGAGACCTTGGTTTGCTCTCACAGTTGGCCAGGACAAAGACATGAATTCTAAGAGCTAAAACCATCATTATTTCAAAGTGGCCACGTGAGATTAGTAAGAATCTATCACACACAGTGCGGCTATTTTACTCACAGCAGTTCAAATGCAAGTTAACTTAAGCCTAAGGGTATAATTCTGACACTCTTAACATCACATTAAGTAAGTACTACATTGTTGTACAAGATGTTCTGGGAAAAGGTTGTTCAATTGCTCAAATTATATTTAGAGCAATAAGTGCCAGAAAGAAAAGTGGAATCTTTTTCCTGACCATAATTAGTCTAACAGCAAAATCACATGGCTGGGATGAACCACAAAGATACCCTAATCCTCTTCAGTCCCCAAAAAGTTCAGTTACATTCATGTATCATTCCTGACATACTCCAGTTAAAAATCTTCCACCGTGTAAATTCCTCAACATGTTGAGGCAGCCTAGAGCTCCACCAGCCCTTCAGTATCAGCATTTCTCCCACTCTCTCTACACTGTGAAGCTGCTCTGTTGCAATTTAAACTCATAATTTCTCTTTCTACCCACCATGAATTTGGAGAACAGCTTATTGTACTCCTCCTTGCATCCAGCTTTTGTCTATTTGCAGATATGAATCTCTTCTTCACATTAAAAAGGCCAAGTTTGTTCATCTTGGCCACAGGTTGTGTTTTCTCGGTGCTAAATTATTATTCTTGCTCTGCTCTGGTCTCTCCAATTTTTTCATGAAGGTCAGCTTATGAAAGTTGACCATGCCCAGCACAGCAGGATTAATTTGTACATCCCACAAGTTATGATTCTGTTAATTCAACCTAAAATCATGTTTTCCTTGTTCACAGAAGCATATGAAATGAGCTACAATGTAAATATGCCATCAATAAAATCCACTTCTACAGAATAAAAAGAACCCCAAACTCCAGCAGTTTTCCTCAACCTCTATCTATGCAGTTGGTTAACCCTTCCTAAGCACAGTCATTCCAAATGCTCTACAACTCAAAATCTTAAAAAAATCTTCCAAAAGAAAGAACATTCTTTAATTTTTTATACACAATTATAATATTATCTATATAAAACATAGATATTCTATATAAATAAAAATATAATATAAATACACACATACACACTATTTTTTTAATTAATTGGGAAGGTAAAACAATAGAAGGAATTTCAGTGCTTTATGGCTGGACTAGTGTACATTCCTGTCCATGGCTGCATTGGCTGTCATGCCTCTAAAACTTTCCATCAGCAAAGCTCCTTCGTGATCGAGCATAAGCTTTCTTCCTGCTGCCATTGATCTAAGCTTCAGCCTTCTTAAAGCTCTGAAGTTATGGATTGCCACCTTCACAGCTGATATATCTGCCTCACACTCTCCCTATGCCTCCTACTGTGAGCTAATGAACTTATAAAGCATTCTCATTATTAGTGCAATATTCAAATATGCCCTGTAGAAACAGGAAGGAAATTAAAAAGCAGAGAAAAATAAAAATAATAAGATATGTGGAAATTTGCCAAATTTGTGTCAAGTTGACTCTAGGCTCATTTATGTCAGTGATAAACAACAAAATTACCATTGTGGTAACAAAGGGAAGAATAAGAATAAGAATAAGAATAAGAATAAGAATAAGAATAAGAATAAGAATAAGAAAGAGAGTGTGAGTTTATTTGTCACTGGGATAATAAAGAAAATTACTGCCATGGGGGTGAAAACTGTAATTTGAGTTACCACGCAGTAGTGCAACCCAGGATTTTGCTATGAATACAGAAGAAAAACATCCCATTTATGGCAAAACCAAAGGTGCTGCTGTTTCTCTCTCAACTTTGTTCTTTCTTTGCTTTGGGCTGGTGGGGTGGCAGAGACAAATGAATTTAAATCCAAAAGGATGATCAAAGATAGATTTTTAAACAAATTTAACAGTGATTTTAAATTAGAAGCCATAGATAAGGCAATTAGCATTCTCATAACAGTGTCAGCCTACAGACATCACAAGAAAGAAGTATAATTAGACACCAATTTTTAACAAGGTACTTTTGAGAATTAAGTCATTCAAGGATACAAAACCCCTTTTTATAAAAAAAAACCCCTGCACTCTAGCATGGTTCTTTGTGGCTGAAATAAACACCATTCAGGATAAAAACATGTGAAAGGGACAACTGCAAGTCATGCCAAACATCTCCACGTAAGGCACACTTTCATTTCAAATATGGATGGTTTGGCACATTTGCATAACTGTAATGCATTAATGGGCACTGCATCTGAGGAGAAGATTGTCAAAGAAACTCTTAGATATCCACTGTACTTGTGCTGGTCCCAGCCACAGAAAGCTTCAGAGCTGCCTGGAGCTCATCTGAGTCTTCTCCAGCTGGGGGACAATGGGAACACTGCCAACATCATCTTGCCCTTTTCTTCCCTCCTATCCCTATCTCCCACACAAAAGGCTTCAAGGTTGGTGCAAAACCCAAGTTTGAAAAAGCCATAACCCCTAAAGAAAAAGTATGATTTCCACTCCCACTCCCACTTACTTTGTATTGCCAGGGCAATGGAAAAGAGAAGAGAAAATAAGGCACAAGCCTGGATTTACACCCTCCCAGCTGTGTAATACAAATGCTTGGTTGCACTTTAAAGTGTGCTGACATACACAAATGAAAACCTCAGCAAATTATACAAAGGCCAAAGTTGGGGAGACAACTCCAGTAAATTTAGGTCAAAGTTACAGAAATAACAAGAATATCATTTTAATACAAGATGTCTATAAGTGGCTACAAATAGCAAAACCATGGAGTAAACCCAAGGATTTTTCCCCACCGAGTTCATCCCGGTTCCTTCCTGCCTTGAATATCACAGTATTTGATCTGTCTTAAGACCTGTACTTCCTCATCATTGTTAAATAATTCTCAGCTGCACAAAGAGATATCCTCACTACACAGATTTAAAAGAGATTATAATGTCAGTTTTTGTTTATTCATGAATATTACTAATCCCAAAGTGCATTACTCCCATTCTGATTTATAGGAGTGCAATTAAGCTTTATTTTTACAGGCCCTGACAGTTGTAATTGTCACTGTTTCCTGCCCCTTTCCCTGCTCCTCCCCACTCCAGTTACCCAAATATTTTTGTAAGTGAACTTATTATAACCAGCAATCCTGTGAAGGAAAATATGGTACTTTGCTTGGTTGTACTTAGGCAATACAATTTTTATTGAGAAAGACTTCAAATTATAAAAAAAAATTACTGGTCCAATAAAATAAGATTTCTTAAAATCTTACATTAAAAGCTTATGTTGGAAAAAAAACCCCAAAACAAAGCACACCAACAAACAGCAGCTTACCTACAAAAAAATTGCTATACACACAGGTTTACAGACACATAACCACAGAGTGTGTTTTACAGAGGAGCTGAGCACTTATTTCCACCAACAGAAAAGAACTAAAATATTATGAAAACAAATGTTCATATCAGCATTTACATTATCTCAATCAAAATGTCCTCTATCAACATGACACCAATTTGGAACCAATGCATCATTTTTGTCATTTCCATTAATCACTAAGCAACTGATAATGCCAACAGAATTCAACTTCTTTAACTGCCATAAAAATATCAGCAGAAACATCTGCTCCATGTCCCTTTTTCCATGTTTTCTCTCCAATACTTTCAATTGGGAATGACTGTGTCTTGGCAACTTACGGGAAATAATTTTCACATTTTTTCACATTATGGATGAGCTGTGAAATTAATAACATGTTAGATGGGTACCCTGGAGGTTGCCCTGGTTGGCACACACTCTTTTTCATTGGTATCTGTTTCAATAGTAGCACTGTATTCATTGATGGGATAAGAATATTGGGAAAGCATCAGATTCTGTGAAAAAAGTCCATGTGCACACCCACAGAGGAGCTCAGAGATGCAGTGGCAGGGGAGAACCCCAAATAATACCCTGCTAGGCTGCTTCCAAGTCCATCACAGGAGCCATCAGCCCATCAAAGGCCCATCTGCAGAGAAAGACCCAAAATCATGGACTATCAAGCAACAAACAAGCTGTCTGGGGCTGTCCTAGCTCAGCCTCAGCCCCAGCATCTGCGCATGGAGCCTATCACCATGACTCATTGGGAGCAGCTCTCCCCAACATCTTTCAGACTAAAGGGGTTGCTGCCTAGGGGTGGGACACATTATGGGATACATAGGAAACATAGCTCAAGATCACACAGGACTTACGGGATGTTTAGGGGCACAACCAAAGGCAGGAAAAGTGTTAGGTTATTTGGAGGAGGAAAAAGTGCAGAAAAAAAGAAAGGGATAAGTGTAAATAGTGGTCTGGTCAGTATACTTGCCTGGTTGTGCCCTGCATCAGATCACCGTCTGTCCTGCCTTCTATTAAATTCCTTTCTAACTCTTTCCTGGGTGAGGGGGTCTCGATCCTGTGTGCATGTGTGTGTATATGGGGCTGTGGGTGCCAGCAGGTGGGGTCAGGCCAAAGGTTGGAGGGCCCCTGTGTCTGTGGTGCCAGCTATTGGAGAAAGTGCACGTGGGTGAGTGTGTGATGGTTAGTGAAGATCAAGCTGGAATAGCCAGCAAGCAGATGAAGTGGCCTAGGAGCAAGTAGGGGTGAGCAGGTCTCTAAGGGTCAGCTCTGTATGTGAGAGCACCTGGGTGTCTCTAGGGGTGAGAGCACAGCAGGGTCAGCTGTGGGGACCTGGAAAGTCCTAGCCAGCTCTGGATGTGTGTGCATGCAACAGTCTGTACCAGTAACTGGAGCAGAACTGCTGCCTCAGCGGTTGAATGTCCAGGCGACAGAAACTGGGGAGACTGGGACTGAAGGCCAACTACTGGGCAGACTGAGTGCCTGAGCCCTGCTGCTGGAGGGACCCACCCTGTATATATGTAGGCAGAGTCCTTCTAGTGGACCCCCATCCTGCTCAGACAGAGTGGGAAGCAGGGTGAGGCCACTGGTGCTGTCCATGTGTGAGTGCACTGAGTGTCTGTGATCTGTGTGGCTGGACATGTATATATGTAGTGTATATGTGTGCTTTATGTCAGTGTGCCTGCTGGGAATACATCTTTAGCCTTGCTCTTAGTAGGATCTGCGGTCATCGAGTTGCAACAGCATCGCCTCTTTTGGTTGTTCAAGCTGGCACTGCATGTTTTCTTCTAAGAGAAAGTCAGAATACCTGTAGCCATTGTCCCTTTTTTTATTGTTGCAATTAACTTCTTACAGAGCCCTGAAACTGTGGGTTGTACTCAGGTATGATGATACACATCTCCCTGCTCTCTGATCAGTAATGTACTGCCTGACAAGTAGTTCAAGTGATCAAGACCTGGCTGAAGCTCACGGCTTCTGTCCAGCAGAGCTTTCTAATCTGCAGAATGTTTTTGATGATGGACATCCAAACTGCTGGAAGAAAACAAATACAAAGACTGGGTGAAGAGAAAAAAAAAATCAGAGCAGATTGTTAGAGAAGGAATGATAAAAGGAGGAAACAAACTGGCAACCACAAGGAAATTGAGAAAGATGAGAATGGGGAAAACAGGAGTGGGTTTGAAAAGAAGAGGTATAGTTAAGAACTTCAGAAAGGCATAACAAGTCCTTGTAGTTGTTAGCCTAAGCATGAATCTGAGCAATGCAGTGATATTTGTAGTGCTCTGAAGTAGCAGTGGCAAATACAAAAGAAATATAGTGTCAAACTGCACATTATGTTTTCCTCTATGTTTTAGAGCATCTACTAGTTCCTTCTGAATGTAAAAGCATATTGAAAACATATCATATAAAATAGAGCAACCAGAGCCACAAGAAAATTTAATCTATTTTTTTCTAAACAAGCAAATAGGTGATTAGCAAATACAGATGTGATGAACAAGTTAATGTAAAAGCTACATAGGGATACATGTGCTTAAAAATTTGCAAGGTGAGATTCAGAGAAAGACTGTATGGTTCCAGTAACATAGAATGAATAGTGCTAGATGTACAGCTAAGTACATAAGTACATGTAAGTAGTACAGCTAAGACTTCTACTTAAAAAATGAAGAACTACAAACTACATCAATGTGTTTAAGTATTTCTACTAATATCAGCACGAACTGTATTTATGAAACAGTAGCATCTTCCATGTTTTTGTAAAGTTAGCTAGAAGGAAATATGCCTAGAAGATTCCCCAGGCTTCAGTAAAATATTTAAGGAGTTCCAGTAACCCATCATTACTTATGCTAGAAGACTTGTCTAGCCAAATTAACTATTAGCTGACTAATCTAAGGTGAATTTTTAAAGACACTGTTATGATACCAAACACCTACTTCTGCCAATGGATTTTGGTCCTACAATTTTCCCTTTGTCTCCCATTTAAAATACAGCATACTGAGAAAGAGAGTAAATCTCAAAAAATTACCATACTAAAACTAAAATAAAAAACCACAGCTCTTGCCCCTAAGTGAAAAGGGTCAGTGTGGACAACTGATTTCTAAGGAAGGCATGTAGATCTGCCAAAAATTTCCACTGTAAAGGACCTTGAGTACACTGGAACAATGAATATAACAATGCTTGGGAAAGGTAGTTGCCATAAACAAGAACCAAGCTGTATCAAAACAATACCATGTGGAATATAAGTTGTCCACAGAGAAGTGTCATAAGAAGACTGACTATTATTGTTCTCTATGCTCATTTACTAGCGGAGTCATACACTACTATTGTAAAGACAAGCATTGTCATGCTAGTTATTAAGGCAATTTATAGCATTCGAAGGACAAGAAGTATTTTAGGGTTTAACTCTACTTAATCAAAAATGCCTATTTACCTGATGTGAACCACTGTTATAGAGCAAACAAAGCAGTAAGACACTGAGCTGCCATATTTTGTTACCTTTTGCATGAATTTCTATATTTTGGCTTTCCTTATCCTTGTTCTCCATTTTCTTCCACAAGCGCAAGACTTCACACAACTTCACCTTGTGATAAAAGAATATTACTACCCTCTTTCAGAGTTGCCAGCCAGGCCTGAGAGGACATAATCAGCCTTTAATCTCACCAGCAAAGGTACAATGCAGTAGTCTTTTCCATGGCTTTTAGGCACAAACCAGAAGCACATTCCCCAACAAACCACACTTTTGGCCGAGACAAAAATGACTGACATACCTCAAAGGGTCAGCTCTAATGAAGTAACAGTACCTTGTAGGGGAAGTCTGCTTAAGATGACTCAGCAGCGTTCTACCCCAAGCAGCCCATTGCAGAGGCAGAGCTCCACTGCTTTTCCTCCACCTCAGGATAAAAGTCAGAATTGCTCTCTATCACTTTGCATTTGCAAGGCTACATTCCAGAAAAGATGAGTGGCTCCATTTGCAGACACTTCGGGGTAACTGGCCACCAATCTTATAGCTAGGATATGACACAGAGTTGATTGCAAAGCCTCTGCTTTCTTCAGCAGATATCTAGGGCAAGCAAAGTCCTTATTATGCTCCTTTTCTCCAATCATATGCACAGGGAAAAGCACAAAGGTCTTTGGGAGTCTGCTTTTTCCTTTGTACTTCTACCTGCAGTGTGAGTATGTTACACATTCATGCAAGTAGATCACAATACCCAACAATATTATGAGGCAGTAACTGGAGGTCGTTAGCAGTTTTTGAAGGATCATCCTCCCTTCCAGGAAAAATTTGGGGGTTACAGGAAACCAAGGAACAGTTTCATAGTTTTCTTGAATAGTTTGCTTTTTCAAAATAAGTTTTTGAATTAAAACATTAGCTCACCAACATTTAGCATGTTTTCAGTGTGGTAGTGATAAATGAGGGTCTGATTTTACATTGATCATCTATTCTCATTAAAATTTTGGAATGAAAAGAGGTGGGGTTTTTTTTACAAGCTTTCTTCTCATTTTTTCAAATAGCTCTTCTGCTTGTAATGCTTTTCATAAGTCTCAAAGCACTTACAAAGAGTATCATTATTCCCATTGTACAAATGAGGGGAAAAAAACAAACCAAGAAAAACCCACACAAGTGAGAAAGAGAAGTAACATGCCTTGAAATTACATCACTGGGAAACAAAAAACAAAGGACTGAATCTGAGTGTGCTAATTCTCAATCCACAGTCCTATCAGATTGATCATACTGCCTTCTACATGCAGGAAGATTCATTCCAAATGTAGAATTTGTCACATTTTCTATACTAGGTAATGTACATAGGAATGCTACAAACCCTAATGTCTGGTTTTCTGTTGGTACATTCTGCCTTTTTAATGGCAAACATAATTAAAGTATGCTCCCCTATTTTGAATTCAAAAAAATCTTTTTAAAAAAAATTACGTGTGAAGAGATAAAACCATCTGCCTATATATCTGAAGAAGTTCTCATTCCTTTGACTACTGTGCATCTTTACAGTTGATTTTTGTAGTAACTTCATTCTCTCACATGCCTGAGAAAGCCAGAATTACAGAGTGACTTCAAAACATGGGTTTTTTCTTTCTAGTGGCTGTCAATGGGATTTTAATATCAGGACCTTAATGCTTTTTTGCAATTAAAGTGTTTTAACAGTGAAGTAAGCAATACGCTAGATAGTCTTAATGGAAGTCTAAGAAAAAGGATAATTAATTTTGAAGTCTTTACATGCAGAGTCCTTTTCAGGCAATGATTAATTCTGACTTTGATTTTACAGCATACAGGAGTTGTTTAAAAATTATCTATTCTTAATTACATCTTCTCTTTTAACTGTCCCCTGGAAACAATATTTGGCTGTGAATTCTGAATAACAAGAGGGTACAGGTTACAGTTGCCTGCAAAAAACTTAACTCATCTAATATCTAAGCTTTCTCAAACACAGGCTGCAACTCAGGCATGTTGCTTGGTTATTTTTAAACATATTAATTAGGTCATTGAATTGAGAGACTGAAAATGCTTTGAATTAGACCCCAACTTCATACTGTTACTGCACTGGACCCAAAATATATTTCCCCCACCCAGTAGAAATTAGCTTACAAACTCATGACACTTGATTCTAATTTAGAGTTACATATAAACAGCCCAGCTGTACAAACAGCTAAAATCTGAAGCCCAATTCCAGGCCTTACGCACTCTCTCTCACACACACCTCATCTGATAGAGTAATTTCCAACTGATTTTTTAATTTCAACATAATTACTGCTGGTTGACTATTCATATTCTGCTTTGCATCCTAATGCTCATTTTCTCCGCTTAACCTTCACCAAATAGTACTGATGCTATTGCTCATTTTGGAACTGCAGCCTTTTCTGTCCTGAACACAGATTCCATCCATTTACTTACAATAAAAATGCAAGTTGCTTCCAATTTATTACACATTCTGCATTTCATAAACACCTGGTGCAGAGCAGTTCTCAGCTCAGCACACAATAAATTAGTAGTAGCAGAAGTAACTAGAGCTTATGGCACTGAAGCTAAGAACAAGCTGATTTTAAAACTAAATATTGGAGTAAAAAACCAAAAAACTGCAACATCCCCAAACTAAAAAAAATATTAACAGAGTAAACCCTTTTCTTTTCCTAGTTTTGCAGGAACAGCTCAAAAATGCAGCAATTTGAGGTTTATATGTTTCACATGAAAAATTACATGAAGATCTCAGACTAAACTAAACTTTACCCTCATTTTAAAATGACATTTTAATAAAAAAGAGGTAATTTAATGTCTGCAACCTTAGAAAAGAAATGCATTATGTTAAGTCCTTTGAAAACATGTAATAAATAATAGAAGATGAATACACAAAGACTATTATAAATTATGGTGACATTTCCTTTGAAAAGCATTACTGGAAAAGAAATTAGCCTCTTTAGGAAGCTAGTGTATTGATTATATGATCCTTTTAATAAACTTCTTCTGTAAATAAAAGTAGTTTCTTTATAAACAGGCTTTGAGAATCTGTATTCTAAACAGCAAAGAGACAAACATTGCAGAAATGAGGTTTTGCAGTGTGTGTATCAAATCTGAACATTGGATTAGTTCAGATATAGAGTGTGGGAAAGGAGAAGAATAAATTGATACCAACACCACTGGCTGAGAACAATGAGTTGTTAAAAGTGCTTTCTAAGAGCAGAAGAGACAAAAGCTTCTTGCTAGAGATTTCAGAAATTCTAGCTCACTTTTTTCCCCCTGTCAGTCCAAGATCAGTGTTGCTCAGACACACATCCATGCTGCCAAGCTTGAACGCAGTGTTATTTGCCTCCTGGAATCTTTACTTAATTCAGGTCACAAATACAGAGTCTTAAAGCATGGGTCCTCAAAGAGCAATTAAAAACCCCACAGCTTTCATCAGGGACACCCAAATATCAGCTCACAAGAGGATGAGGCGAATGGGTGAAGAACTGTACTCCCTTTTCTTACAGCATATAGTACTACACATACTCTGTAATAACAGAGTGCTAAAAGAGATGATCACCCTTCTCTCATTGGTCTCTCCTGCCCCCAGTGTTAGGTTCATAAATATTTTCCTCAGCTCCATCCTCCTCAAACCCAGCAGCCCTGCCTGACCCACTCTTACTGTTTCTCCAAACTTACTTTCCTCAGAGTAACTTCAGAGTTCATCTCCCTGCAGAGCTCCTCATCCTCATTAGCACATCCCACAACATTTGTCCTCAATCAGCCCAAAGGAGGCAAATCACCTCAAATACATGAGGATGGAGAGAATAGGAGCAACTCAATTTTTGCCCTACTTAAAACTCTTTCATGTTTTCAAAACTCAGCAGCTTGGGTTTCCAGTATTTACTGTGGCTCTGTGGATTATTTATCATTACTCCTTTCATATAATTCAAACAATCTGTCTTCCATGAATGAAGTTAACAGGCATTGCAAAGATGTCCTGCATGCTTTATAATGCCAGATTTCCACTACAGAGACTCAGCCCATTATGTTCATATGTTGCCCAGTTTACTTATGGAAATTCTTAATTTGTTACTGGGAGTTCAGCACAAGATCTGGCAGTCTTGTGTAAATCATTCAGTCATACAGG
>NW_009258312.1:73864-80568 GCF_000687185.1 Egretta garzetta
GTTCTCAATCTCACTAGAATCAGAGGCTTGCATGTGCACGGGTCCCCTTATGTGGCATCTATCATGATGCTACTTTCTGCAGAGGGCCCAATTCTGGAATCCGAGATTTGTTCATGCAAGATGCTTCTGACTAAAACATCACGTTTCACTGGCAAACATTCAGAAATGTCAAGGTGATAGTCTGTCGCAGCCCTGCACACAAATCCCCACAGGACAACTGAAGGGGAGACAGTTTTGTGTCAAGCCCTCTCAAAATATAGGACATTTCTGACTAGGCTGTATCTTCCACTTGAAGTGTATTAAAAAGTGGCATTCTTTCTGTCTTTTGAACATAATATTCTTTCACAAGAATGTCTTATTCTGAGCACAAAAGTATTTATGGTTCTTCCATAGCTTCACAATGGAGAAAAACACGTAAGAAATATGCTTATATGTTTAAGTGCAGAAAGATTATATAGAAAGGATTGGTAAACCCTCACACACAAGGACAACCTAATATTTAAATGCTTGAAAAGAACTTGTTTTGGACTTAAGGGTTGAACAGGCTGGGAACACAGTATAAACCCTCTCAGATATGACGTGATCAGATATGATTAACCTAGCTCAAATTATCCAAGTTATAAGTATAGTGAATTTATTACCTATTTGAAAAAATTACCATCTTTTGTCTCCCCCCACTCGCCACCTTTTAACAACTGAGAACTAAATTTCAAAAATTAAAAGTGTCCTTCCATTATTAATACTGAGTGCACAGCCCCGTCATATTGGGCATTTTTGCCTTCAGTTATATTAAATCATTGCCATTATCTAATCACATTAAAAGTCCCCATAATTTGTCTGATAGCCTGGTATGACAGAAATCACAGAATCACAGAATGGCAAGAGTTGGAAGGGACCTCTGGAGATCATCTAGTCCAACCTTCCTGAATGATAAATCTTTCCTGAATATTTTACTGTGTATTTTACATAAGAAATCAAAATTTGAACTTAAAATCAGAAATTTGTTTAAAAAGGTAATACCATTGAACTGGAAAAAAAGAAACTTACACTGAGTGATTTTACAAAACTTCTAAGGAACTCTTTGAGCATGCAAAGGCTGAAAGAAATTGATAGTAAGAACAATAACAGCAATGAACAGATGCACAAGGCAGACATATAGACATATCTATCTAGAAAACATTTTGTAAGACATCATATCTGTGACCCTCTATTTCACTCTCTGACAGAGGCTTTTTCCTACAAAGTTTGCACATGAAATGCAAATTTATAAGGTTCGCTCATTATCTTACCAACATCCAAGTAACAAGAACAGAGACCTAAAGAAAGAAAAGGGAAGCAAGAGGTTTTAACTTACTGATTCATAATAGATTTAAATTGGTGTTTTTAATAAAGATCTGCTTTTCCTTATAAAGCTAACAAGGCTCAATGCTGATGGGACTAAACGTTATTAGCCTGGCTGTAATAAAACTGCCACAAAAGTTAATGAGAGCTCTCAGCAAATAAGGAGAGTACAGCTGAATGCTAGGTTTTGTGGTCGGTTGCAGAGTCTTTTATTTCTTATCCAAGTTACCGGCTCAAATAGAGTCTCGCTCGGTGGAGGACAAAAGCCATTCCTCACTGCAGACTGTTTAGTGAGCTATGCAAGATGTTAGGGGTTTCAGTCTATGCTCTAAATGGGAAACATGCCTACTCTCACATGCAAAGACCACTGTTAGTATGGCTGGTTTAAAATAAACTGCCAAGATGACAATGGCAGTGGAGAACTCAGAAATTTCACTGACATGGAAGCTCATCTGAGACAGAACTGAGGTGTTGCTCACATTGCCAGTGACGATATGATCATCCTAGGACTTAGTGACAAGATCTTGCATTCTGTGACCATACCTGGAGATCCACTCTGTGGTCTCATAGTAGCTAGACCAAGAGATATAATTTGCTCTGAAAAAGCTGTGCACACAGGAGATCCAAGGATGAGAGATGCTTAAGACTGAAGTGTGTTTTCTGCAAAGGAAAAAAGGAAGTAGCAGGAGAATCCCAGGACAATATTTGTTTCATTAGCATTAGAAATGGCAAGCGATGTAGACGTATGTGCACAAAAACCCAATGTGGATATGTCCTGAGCTAACAGTGGGAGTAACACCATTTGATCTTCGAACCCTTGTAAGAGTATAACACTTGTCTGGCACAGCGTAACTCACAACACCATATAGCAACAATATTGCTGCAGAGGAAGCAATGCTTTAGAGATAGCATCTCAGTGTATTTTTAAGCAGTATATGTAATACATTGCTCCCTCCACTTCTCTGGAATCTAAGCAGAATGTTACATTGAAAGTAAAAAAAAAAAAAAAAAGAGAAAGAAGGAAAAAGAAAGAGACAAGTCTTTGGTCATTTATACATGTATTATGGCTTTTTAGGAAGCAGTGGGAGCTGTTCTGCAAGGGGGCTGAGTCAGGAGCTGCAAACAATCCCTTCACAGGCTGTGCCCTCACTAACAGGGTGCCATCCCCCCATCCTGCTCTCTCCAGGCTGAGTCAGAGCAGGGTTGTTGGCCAGAGGACCATCAGGCAAGGTGAGGTAACAGGCCAGGTGTGGAGACCATTCAGGAAGCCCAGCCAGCACAACCGGAGACAGGGCTGGGCACGAGCCTGCCTACAGGAGAGCTAAAGGCAGGACAGCATGACCGGTACCAGCTGCAATGGGCATGTGGGGTGAGGAGTGGATATGCTTGTGCTATTGGGCAATTAAGGCCTGACAGTGCTGTCACGGTCCTCAGCCTCTGCTGTACAAAAACTTATTGTCTGCTTGCCTGACCCATCCAGTCAAGCCTTTGAGCACTATTTCTTTAAACCCCAGACATCAAAGGAGACATTTACCAGTGACTCACCTACAGGTTTATTAAAAATCCAAATGGAAAGTGGCTGGTAGGGAAACAGCCAAGTAGAAGACTACCTCAGCTGTCCAGCTGATGCACAGAGTAATTTTAAATGGAAGAGGAAGAATTTGGATATCTTGTTAGACATGTGACAGAGACTTGGATATGATTTTTTTTTCTGTTACCTTTTATGGGGAGAAATACTTAAATGGGGGATTCTCAAAACCTAACAGAAAATATTTATAATACCATTTGCAAGGAGATTCTGTGCAAGCTTATATACATCTTAGAAAAAATTGTGCTTGACACAACATGTATTTTTCACTACTGGGAATTACATTTGTAAAGTGAGGGCCAAAACATCAAATGGTACACTATAATTTTTGACATCATTGCACCTGAAAAAAATTTATGAAATGTGTTTGGTTCCTTCATCTCATAGGAAAAGACTAAATGAAGGGTCTAATAAAGACAGATATGCATGGTAATAGGACCCAAACTTTAGTAGGATCCTTGGGAGTAAAGGATGTGAAAGAAAACTGATCACTGGAGGTTTCTTGGACACTCTGAATAAAAATTAACATGAGGAAAGCCCAAGTGGAATGAACACTTTTACTCACTCCTTCTTCAACAAGCCAGCAAACATTCTCTAGGCCTTTTGGATTCAAATAGATCATTCTGCTTTTTACTGCCCAGGAAGCTAGGATGTCCCTTCTGTTTTTCCTGAGAAACTTCAACTCTCCTTGAAAGACTGTTAAAATTTCGCCTTTCTTTGGGAAGTTGCACCTTTTTTTTTTTTGTTATTAAATTTACTCTTCCAATTTTAAGGAGAGTTCTCAAGGAACAGGATAGTTGTCACAACTTTGTCACTCTTGGATGCATTTCTGTTTCATTCTTCTTTTCTAAGGCAGAGCTATATCAACATAGAGTTAGGCTTTAAGCACAGGTCCCTGAAACTCTGCTCTGGTTTTGATGTTGAAGGTTGCATACTGTATGTGAAACACAAAACCAGTTTCTATCAACGTCATATTCTTAATGACATAAACCCAAGTCCCTTTTGGGCACAGGTAAGGGAACTCTAGCCTACAACTGATATTATTGACCATCAAGTTATTAGGCCTTTTCCACATTGACCTGAGAGTTAATCATCAAAAAGTGTGATATACTGAAGAAAAACTTTTTAATATGTTTACATTTCCTTAAACAGAGGTTCTGCTAGGTATAGCAAGGTCAGTGCTGCACTGGAAATTAAGGGGGCGGGGGGGAATTACTCTCTGTTACTTTATCTTTCAAATAGAGCAGAACAAGAAGAAGAAAGAAGGGAAGGGAAGGGAAGGGAAGGGAAGGGAAGGGAAGGGAAGGGAAGGGAAGGGAAGGGAAGTTGGAAAGGGCCTTCAATGACCATCTAGACCAACTGCCTGACCACTTCAGGGCTGACCAAAAGCTAGAGCATGGCATTGAGGGCATTGTCCAAATGCCTCTTAAACACTGACAGGCAGGAGGTCTCAAGCACCTCTCCAGGAAGCCTGTTCCAGGATTGGACCACCCTCTCTCTCAGTAAAAATATGTTTACTCATGTCAAGTCCAAACTCCCCTGGTGGATGCACCTTTGAGCCATTCCTACGCATCCTGACAGTGGGTACCAGGGAGAAGAGCTCAGCATCTCCCTCTCCATCTCCCCTCCTCAGGAAGCCATAGAGAGCAGGGAGGTCGCCCCTCAGCCTTCTTTTCTCCAGACAAACCTCATGCCCTCAGCTGCTCCTCAAGGAACGTGCCTTCCAGCCCCTTCCCCAGCTTTGTTCCTCTTCTCTGGATGCATTCAAGTACCTTAACATCCCTTTTAAATGGTGGGGCCCAATTTATGGAATTACATTCCCATACTCTGATCCACCACACTACAGGAATGCAATTAGTATAACAAAAGCTAATTATTTCAGGATGTGCTATTTCCACATTCATTGTGGAAGGACAAATGCCCTGTGGGGTCCTTTGCAAAGAGGAAATCAGGGTCTTAAAATGTGCTGGATGCCAGTTTGTTTTCAAGTGTAACTCAAAATATAGGTTTGAGCTGTTTTTCATAGTTTCTTTTATTATTAAAAAACCAACAAACAACCACAAACTTCCTTTGTATCTGAATAACATCAGTAATTTCATCACACCAACATTCTCAGGTGGTCATATAAAAATGAAAATATTCAGTCCTTATTTGCAGCTATCTTCAAGGTTCACAGGGACTCTTAAAGAGAGGCAGTTGTTTTTTAGTGTCAGGTGGAGCTTGGCCAGCCAACTCCTTACCCACACCAGCACTATCAGCAACAAACTTCCTCTTCACTAAATGCTTGAAGAATTCATTAAAAAAATCATCAGCAACCATTATTCACATTACTGGAGAGTAAAGCATATCCCCATAGACAGCAATGCTGCTAAAACGCATCGCACTGACTAACCAGTGTTTCATCTCTTGTAGTCTTTTCAGTGTCTGGGCTGATTTGGAATTTTCTCCAATGAAAAGTCCAAAATGGAAGCTCAGTTAATGCCAGCTGTGGTTATTTTCTTTCCTAGGAGGCAGACACCCATTTTGAAAGTGACTAGACAGACAGCACCACAGCTTCATGCTCAGAGCCCACCCACACAGCCTGTCCGTAGCTCACCAGGGCTGGTGGAGTGCTGGATCTGCTGGTGGTGACTACATTGAGCTAGACTCAGCAGGCTAGTGATGAGTGAAAGCCCCCTTAACACATCTCTCAGGCTTCACCCATCATGCTTTGATGCCATCAACTCTATGAAACAGTGAAGTTCACGGTCAGGTCTTTTGAATTTAGGTTTGCAGAAAACTATTGTTCAAGATAAGTAGGCTTCCTGTCTTCTCCCAAAGATACACTGATTATCCACATCATATTCTGGATTTCATGGCATCTGTGAACCAGAAAAATCTGTACCTCATTGTCTGTTTCTGTGGCCCCCATCCTCTGTACCAGCTGAAACTCTGACAGAAGAAATAGCCCCTACATCACTAAACCATGTGTGTGAAAAACTGCAGGTAACTCAACACCAGGTGGAGCTCCATGAATTTCTGTTCTAGTTTGGAAACATCGGAGTAGGCCAATGTTCCTGGAGGTGTGAGTAGATAGGGTGACTATGAGCCACCAGTGGGATATAGGTAAATGCATTCTTGTGTGTCAGCCAAGATATTTCCATAAGAAAGGCAAACATTGTTCAAAGGCGTGCTGAGAACTTCCCTGTACCACTAGAGACCTTTCTCATTCCTCATTCCTCGGGTCCAAGAAAGATCAGTTCCACCTGGGATGAAGCCAAACAAAGACTAAGCGGTTCATTAGAGGCATTGCGGGCCTACAGAAGACAGCGACTAGCAGGAGCAAGACAAAGACTGAGAGGGCTGCCATCACTTTCCAGGAAGATATCAAGGGTGAAGGCCAAAGGAGGAGAAGAGCCAAAGGCTTTCTTTCACCTCTGGCATCCCTACATCCAGAGGAATGTATAGGGTAGAAATACCCTTCTTTCCATAGCCTGAACGTTCCAATGGCTTGACAGGGAGGCCCAGCAGCTGTGCCCAGGGCATGGCCACCAAGGCGAGGGACAGCCCCTGAGCCCCCTGAGCACAGGGCCTGCCTCAGGGCCATCACCCCAAGGGCCATCCCCCAAAGGAGGCTGGGCAGAGGGGCAGCAGGCGGGGCTGCGCATGGGGGGCCCCATCACCCGCATGTCACAGCGCCAGCACCTGGCAACGCAGCAGTCACAATGCCCCGGGCCACTATAAAAGGGGGCATCCTCCCCTCTCCCGCTGCCAGAGATGGCCTGGGGGCAGCCCG
>NW_009258312.1:81555-112858 GCF_000687185.1 Egretta garzetta
TTACAAGGCTCCACGCCTGCCCTGGCGCTCTCTGCCTCTCTGGCCCACTGCAAGTTTGGAGCAGGAGCAAGCTCTGCTCTTCTCCTGGCTCCACCTCCCCAGGGGTTCTTGTTTCTTGTGCAAACAGCCTGCACCACCACCAGCTGCCACTTTTCAGCTTGCCCTGCGTGCAACACCAGCGCGGGACAGAGTGCTTTTTGGCCATCACTAGCCAAGATGCACAGCCCAGCAAGTTTTAGAAGGCTAAAGGCATGCTTGTCATCACTAGGTTTCCTACTTTGGGAAATACCCCACGGTACCACACACCCATTCCTTTTCTTCTTCTTCTTCTTCTTCTTCTTCTTCTTCTTCTTCTTCTTCTTCTTCTTCTTCTTCTTCTTCTTCTTCTTCAGCTCTTTTGGAGGTTCTAGCAGGGGGGCACATCTACCATATACCCATATTGGAGTTTCCTTCTTTTGAGATACTCAGAACACGTCTGGATCATGTCCTGCGCAACCTGCTCTAGGTGATCTTGCTTTAGTAGGGGGGTTGGAATAGATGATCTCCAGAGGTCCCTTCCAACCCCAGCCATTCTTTGATTCTGTGATTCTCCTTCTTCTTTTGTGGGTGGATGGTCCTGATTCTCAGACTTTAGGAAACAGGGACTGCTTGGCCTGGGACTGCTGCTGCTTTCTGTGGCTCTGGGCCTTGCCTTTGCCAGACTGCAAGGGCTGGTTTGTCAAGCTCAACTGAGGAATGCATCAGCTTGCTCCTGGCTACACATGTGCCTGGTGTTAATGCTTGTGAGCATTGGCTCTGAATCAGAGTCAGAATAAAATAAATTCCTGTTTCCACTTGTAATCTTTGTGGTTTGTGTCCCTGAAATGGTTTTGGAGCTGAAAAACCCTGGAATTGGAATGGAATGGTTTAGTTGGATGGGACCTGCACTGACTATGTAGTCCAACTGTCTGGACCATTCAAGGCTGATCAAAAGCTAGAGCATGGCATTAAGGGCATAGTCTAAATGCCTCTTAAACACTGATAAGCTTGGGACAACATCCAGGAAGCCTGTTCCAGGGTTTGAACACCTTCTTGGTAGAGAAGTTTTTCTCATGTCAAGTCCAAGATTTGAGCCATTCCCATGCGTCCTGACAGTGGGTACCAGGGAGAAGAGCTCAGCACCTCCCCCTCCACGGCCCCTCCTCAGGAAGCTGGAGAGAGCAGGGAGGTCACCCATCAGCTTCCTTTTCTCCAGACAAACCCCATGTCCTCAGACGCTCCTCAGAGGACGTGCCTTTCAGCCCCTTCCCCAGCTTCTTGGGATGCACTCATGGACATTAACATCCTTCTGAAGTGGTGGGGCCCAGAACTGCACACAACGCTCAAGGTGAGGCCACACCAGCACTAAATACAGTAGGATAAACACCACTTTTGATGGCTGGCTGTGCCCTGTTTTATGCCCTGCAGCATGTGGTTTTCCTTCTTGGCTGCCAGGGCACCCGTCTGTTCAGCCACTTCTTCACCCAGTGCATGATCTACCTGCTCATGTCATAGTTGGATAACTTGCACAGAAGGATGCTGTGAGGGACAGTATCAAAAGCCTTACTAAAATCCAGAAAAATTACATCCACTTCCTTCCCTTTATCCACTAGGCAGGTGACCTTATTGTAGAAGGATATTGGTTAGACAGGACTTTCCCTTTGTGAATCCCTGTTGACTGTGATTAATGGTTGCATTATCCTGTACATGCCTTTCACTAGCACCCAGCATGATACAAACCACTTTCATCTTGTCAGAGGGTAGAAACTTTGGAGGTTTTTTTCCTGTGTTTTGTCAATAATGACATTCCACGTTCGGATTATCTAGTGAAGATGATTATTCTGCTGCTGCCTTGAGGCACTCTGGCTGCCTGTAGGCTCTCTTGAGAATAATTAGCGCATTTACGTGTCCATAATTATACAAACTGATTCATGAGAACCTAAACAACCTTACCATTAGTGGACAGTCTGGCTTATTTTACTTAGATTAGGTTGAATGAGTAAGCCTGAATCACTGCTTATTTTTAATAGGAGCAGACACATTTTTATAAAAGTGGTTTTCTATTCTTTATTCTTACTTTCCCCTTCCATCTATTAAACTGTAAAAAAGGAAAAAGATTCCATACACATAGTCTGTGACTTGTTAAGACAGCTCTTTTTCCTGATCAAATAGTGCGTTAATATGCTTGTGAAACTGCAAGGCTTTTCTTTTCTAACAAATTTGTTTGAGATGACAAAGAATAACCATGTTATTCTCAGAACTCCCTCAGTCTCCAGTGAAGTGGAAAACCATACTTTGCTTGATTGAGTTGACTATACATCTGTACAGTTTCTTTTCTTTTTTTTCCTAAAGTAAAGTTCAGAGCATATTTTTGCCAAATTATGTATTTGCTTTCTCTCTGTGGAACTACTTCTGAAATTGCTGACAGGAAAATATCACTGCCAAGCCATCCTTTCTTATCTAGACTCTAAATGTAGAAAGTCCAGTATTTCAGGTGTTTCCTCATTTATGGAAATGCAGGAAAATCAGTTGATTGATGGAGGTCTTGCTGAAGATCACAGCCTATGCAGAATAGATTTGGTTTTCTGATTACTGATTTTGGCAATAATCAGGAATCCAAATTATCACTGCTTCTACAGTGTGTGTAACAAAGTATTTCTTACTTAAAGTTTTTTTCTAGATACTATTAAACTCATTATTAAAGCAATATTTCATTTAGGGAGAAGGTCAATATTCCTGGAAAAAAATATCAGTGCCCATTAGACTTCCAGTGACACTTAATGTATTTATCATTTCAAGAGAAGATTAGTGCTTTATTCCTCTTTAACTTTGAATCACATTCCAAAATATAGGGTAACATTTATTCACAACAATCTGAGGAGACAAAGCCAGAGAATTCATAGGTCAAGGCCTGTTATATTAACACTAAGAATCACTACATTGTTTCAAATACTTGTTTTGAAAACACAGCACATTGTCAATCTAAAAATATAAAATATAAAAATATAAAAGTTGTGTTATGTTCTTTCTCAACAGAGTTGCATTGTCTATATATTCTGATAAAATTAATACAAGAGTGTGTAAGATTGTATTATTTCTCCTACGGCTTTTACAGAACTAACAGGCAACATATTGTGCTGGATTGTGCATATTGAGCTGGATGTTAGTCCCTCCTATGGAGTAACTAAAGATTTATAAGCAAACAGTTTCCTAACCAATACTCTTGAAGGAATGGTGGCTGTACACCTGTAAATGTAAGGATAGTGTTTGTTTGAAGGTGAAATTAAAGAAGAATAGAACTTTGTCTCTCATTTGAGTAAAAATGGATATAATTAAGATTAATCTTCTAAGTGCAAATTGGACTTTTTTGCTACTGGCAATCATTAGGAGAAGGCAAATATGATCAAACTAGGTTCTTCTGGCTTTTTCCTAAATCTAACAAAGTTTGTGCAGGAGGTGGTGGGTAGATACATCATTGTCATGGTAAGCTCTGTCAATAAATCCTTTATTGTGTTTCTCTTACATGCAGATTCTAGAGAAAGCATGCATTGAGCTATATATTAAAAATCTGAGACAAAGAAGCTTGAATGATCATTATTTATCCTGATACACAATTTGTAAATTTATACCACTCTGTTTTAAAGAAGCTGTAGACTGCAGGAAACACATTAGAGCCTAAAACTAGATGTATAACTTGTGCAAAGTGCAGCAGAGTGGTGTTACGCAAAGATCATGATGGAGATGAGAAGTAATAAGGAAAATTAGCTCCTGTTCTCAAAGGCTCCAGGAACCATTTTCCCATAGACTCTGGAAAAATACTACTTTAAGCACTCTGCACAGCAGGTCAACCTTTTGTAGGCTGTAAAGGTTAATTAGTCGGGGATTAAAATATAGCTGATGCAATAAAGCTAGTAAGGATGATACTGTTAATTATAAACCTAATAATGAATTTAAAAATAATTTTGTAACTGTTTCATCACTGCAAATCATTATTTTTAAGTAAATATGTTCATTTATCTTTTAGTCTTATCTAAGGATAAAATCAGTGCTCTAGTCTGGTATTTGCCAGGCCACAGCATTCCACTGGGCACTGAGTATCTGTACACTGAAAGATATCTGGCAGATTTCTAGGGTATTTACCATACAATGAGAGATACAACTTTCCAGTATTTTTGGTTAATTCACCATTGAGCTCCAGGGACCAGTTGTAGCTGGATGAAACAAATTATTGTGGAGTAGAGATACCATCTTCTGTGAATGGAACTTAAGCCTCTGACAAGTAACAAGATAGTGAACACTGAGCTTGGAGATTTTGGGGTGTCTTTGAAAGATAAAGAGCCTTCTATCGTATTCTGAAAACCAAATTATTTAATGATCTTAAAATGGTAAATGTGTGTAATTTATTTACACAATTAGAGAGATAAGAATTAAGTCTGTTATTTCAGATTTATTTCAAATTTTTTCTTCTGTAGCTTTTTATTTTCAGTTTGCAGTTTCTGCTATGTCTCAGTCACAGAATACATATTTCTCCATCTCTCTAGACTGTTGCTTTCACTATCATACTATAAATATATTATGACCAGACCTGTGTGAAACAAAGCCAATTTGACTCATGAGGATATCATTCGAATATTTTTTTCTGTTTCACTTCAAGGAGTTCATTCCTTGAGTTTGTCTTTGAATTTCAGCTTCAAAGGAACCTAAACCTGAGATCTGAAATTCAGTCAAGCTTTGTCTTGTTTCAGGTCAAAAACTCAAGAAAGTGTTGAATTCCCAGACCAAAGCAAAATCAATTCACTGAAAAAAAGCCTTCAGTAACACAGATTTATCTTGTTCCTTTAAGTTCAGCAAAGCTCAAACTCATTAAAATTATCAGCTATGGAGTTACAATCCCCACTAATGTAGTCTTGACTCCAACCTCCTTGAGAAACGCCCTGTCATACCCACTGCACAAACATATATTGAGAAAAGAAATACATATTTTACTGTAGAGTATAATACCATTTGTTTTGTAAAATAATGTTATATTTAAGTAAATTGGTACTGAACACGTGCTGTCTGCACTTAAACACTTTCCTGCTCCACAGAATCATGGCATCTGCTAAATTTTACAGCCTTTCATACAACCCACAATGCTGTTTAAAGTTGTTTTCAGCTAATTTTATACCACATTCCAACTTCCCTCCTCCCCCAGCATCTCTTTTGTACCACTATTGCCACAAACATCAGAAGTCAAAAGTAAAAGGCAGCACAACAAGCATGTCCCAGTACACAGGCACACTGCACAAGTAGGAAAGGACCAGATAGGGTCAGTATCATTGTAGCAGAGCTGAGGGCCTAGACATCCGGACAGTATGACTACAACTTTTGACAAGCTTCAACCAATCCCCTCATTATTTGCAGCTATACCTAATACTGTGAATATGGCTGGAACATGCTCTTGAAATACTGATCACTATTGCCTGCTCAATAAAGGCAGAGTTAAGGTTGTCTCAATCTATAGCTTGATGCTATATTTTTTGGTTTTCGCTCACTTTTGTGCCATCAAACTCTATATTCCAGAAAGGCATAAGACTTCACATATTTTGACAGGATATCTATCAAGTGAATAATTTTCTGCTCACCCTCCTTTTGTAAGAAAGACGACTTCTAAAAGTATAGCAACACACATGGTAAAAACTAAAATTATGTTCTTTAAATACAAAAATGAAACAAAACAAACCCATAGACGTCTAAGTTAGAAACTTTGCCTGAATTAAAAAAGCAAAGGTTCTTGAACAATGTGTCTCCAAATGACCTGGACAGCTGTAATCCCATACACTTTATGCATTCCATAGCTGAATTTGGGACAATATACTCCAAATCCCCCTTTGCAGTCCCACAGTGCCTTGTACTTGCCTTATTGCACTGTTTTATCCATAAAAGGCAGGTGAAAATCCTATTAAGAGAAATGTTCACAGGTCCTTGGATTATTATTTCTTTCCTTTGTAACTAATGTAATTTCAGAAAACTGATGCCATCCGTTTGTCCTTGCTACTTCTCTTTGGGACTCATGAAGGAAGATAAACTATGCTAGGTTATGTCTTAAAAGCTTGTCTGCACACACACACAGGACCACAGACAGATAATGGTGGGAGGGGGAGCCTAAATAATACCCTGTCAGGCCATCCAGTGTTCAAGTATCAGCAGCTGTGGAGTCTGGGATCCAGGGCCAGCCACTGGGCTGACTGAGTGCCTGAGCTGAGCCACTGGAGGGATCCATCATGTGTGGATATGGATGGTCACTATTCTCGCTAGCGGACATGCATCCTGCGCAGCCTGAGAGGGGAGCAGGATGGGGCCATTGGTGCTGTGTTCATGTACATGCTCTGTCTATGATCTGTACGGCCAGCCATGCATATAAGTATATGTGCCGCATATGGGATCTGTGGGCGCATGCCTACTAGGAATACATTTATGGCCTTGCTGCTGGTTGGACCTGGGGTAATGCAGCTGCAGCAGTTTCACCTCTGGTGGGCTGTTGGATCGAGCATAATACATTTTCCTCTAGAAGACTATACTTCAGAGGCTCACTACATAAAATACGCTTACTTAACTGAGTTTCCATCCCTGCATTTCTGCAGTTAAACATCTTAACAGCCTATCACAAGGGTAGGAATCATATTTTCCAAGTGGCTGTAATAGATCAGCTGAAGCTCTAAAATACTATACTTTCAGAGAAATATATGATTTTTTTTTCCTTGTTTCATTGAAATACTACATCACTGTAAATTCCGTGTTTTCTTTCCCAAGACTAGATGTAACCACACTGTCACTATGCACATTCACTCTTGGTGGAAAAAGGGCTGCCCATGAAATTTCTTCTCCAAGCATTGGTACTTTAAATCTTTCTCTTTAATAAACATTCACTTGCCATCTAACTCTTTCAGTTCACCATCTCAGTAGCCAGACCATGGAGAACTTTGTTATTCAATTAATATTAATAGTTATTATATAAAATATATTGCCTCTTACATTAATAAAATATTTAAAAATAGAATGGGTTTTTGTTGAAATTCAGACAACTGTAAATTCTCAAAATTATCTTATTGGGATTTTTTGGTTAATTAAAAGAATTCTGCAATTACCTTCATAACATTTTACACAGCTGTAGTTAAAGTAATTAGTAAAGTAATATAAATCTATATAAATCCTGGCTTCAGTTTTAAATTTCCTCCTGTTCAGAAGCATTTTTAGTATCTCCTCAATATTAAGAGGTTGTTTGCTAAAGAAAAAAGGGAGAAAAGTAAGGATTGGATATGTTTGCTGCATCTGCTAGATATTCTAGAATACACTTTGCACATGAAAATCCCACTGTAGTGTACAATAGAAGGAACAGAAACCACATGCTGCTGACTCTGCATACATTGTTCAGAACCCATAAAAAGAGCAACTGTACCTTCTTCTCTTTTTTCTGTGCTTTAGTAGTGTAGGGCACGTGGAGCTCATAGGAAATATTCTCATTTCAGACACTCATAACAACAGAGTAAATAATCTGATTTTAGAATGGCCGATAATCAGTATATAAATGTGCTCTGGGATTAGCAACCTGAACGAGCATCTCTCTAGCAGTGGTCAGCAGCTTAGCGCAGATTCACTGTGCCCATCTGAAACTCTAGAGCACAATTGCTGGTAATGTGTTTGCCCAGTACACCCAGCTAAGACAGCTGTACTGCTTTGGTCCCTTGCACAGCGCAGCACAGTGCTATACAAACACATGACTATGTAGACAAGGTGGAGTATGATTAAGCCTACACCTTTCAAAAAAGGTTTTAGGATCTCTAACAACCAGAGACGAAGACTTTGACTTTTTATCTCAACCAGAAGACATCAGTGTCTTCCCTACTCCATTGCAATTGCGAAACTGCAGGATGGCTTACAGTTATGACAAGTGGCGCCACTGTATCCAGTTCCATCACAAGTGCACTTGAAGCTGTCCCACGTCTGGGTGCATTTGCCACCATGTTCACAGTGATTGGGCACACACCTGTCAGGACGAGATGCAAAGACAGAAAGAAAAACCTAGATGAGCATCAAGATCTACACACAGCTAAATTGTGAGCTGCCCAAGCAGTGTATCATGTCCTTGCCTGGTAATTAATCCTTGTTATTTTAGGCAGATTAACAGAATTTATATCTTAACGCACAAATGCACAAAAGATGATTCATCAAGGCTCTGCTGTAGCCCTTTTACAAATGGCAAAAAGCACACTAAAGGTGGAATACATTTACCCATCATAAATTAGGGTTCTAAGCTAAATATGACTGGTTTTTAGCTGTCAGAACAAAAAGAACATCAGAAGTCACACTTCCTCCTGCTGTGCAGGTGGTGTCATGCCTCAAGGACTCCAGTCCCACAACTGACTGAAAGTTAAATAAAGAATGCCAGTGAGTCATTGTTATTTATCTTTCTGTTGCCAGCAATGGGATAAAGTGGAGGCAGGCTGCCTGCTGGCTAGGATGGAAATTACTAATGCTGCATTATTAAAACAAACAATAGGCTTCAGAATAAAAGCTGTAAAAGTTTTTTCTTCACAGGGATTTGTGGCAAGTGTTGTTCAGCTTTCTCCCACCCACCTGCTTTTCTTCTCCAGCTACACTGTTGCTGGAGAGTGCAAGGAATGAAAAGAAAAAGTGAAACAGCAAAAAAAAAGTTACAGCAGAACATATATTGTTGTTCAAAATATTATCGAAATGTGATTTCAAAGATATGAGTTTGGCCACTTATTTTCTATCAAATATAGTTAAAAATGGGAATTACTGTGTACTTTCACCTTTCAAATTATTAAATTTCTCTTCTTTGAGAGGACTTTGAAATATCATTTCAAAGAACCTTATTTTTCCTTATTAAATTCATTACGGTCAGACTCAGTACAAGCTCTGCATTTTTGATCAAGAAGTAAAGGAGCTTCTCTTTCATGTTGAGTTGGCCAAATCTAATTTATGAACTACACTTTTTTATGATGGCATTAAAAATAAAATTTAGGAAACCTCTATTAGACAAACAAATTAAAATATTTTCATAAAGGCATTACAAATTAAGTATGCTTATCTCCAAGATAAATCTTAGTTCCTCATATTCCCATGATAGTTAACAATACTGTATTAAATAACACCCAAGGACAGCTTTTCTTCCCTATGTAGCAAATTATTGCAACTAAATGTATCTGGGTGAACCCCCTATAAGCTTACAGTCTCATATCTCCTCAAGTTCCAATTAATAGCATTGGCATATATGACCCAACTGCCAAGAATAACCTATGTCACGATATGCATTAGAGACTTAAACATTGTGTACTCACATTTATGAAAGGTTTTTGGGTTTATGTATGTAAATACAAGTATTCCAGAATATACACAATATAGATGTCTTACATTCCATATCAGCCTACAGTATTCAAGGCCACCCATTCTTTCTTTTTCAAAAAGATCTGAAAATACTGGCTTGGTTAAAAATAGTCCTTAAAGAAATGCTCTTCTAAAGCAAGAAACAAAGCATTTTAAGTTTTTGTTTTCACAGTAAAATACAGTGAAATTACCTGAGTCAATTATCACAGTTCAATAAATTATGATTTCAACATGGTTTAAGCAAATTCATTTAGTTTTGTGTGTCAGGCTAAATGCACAGATAGAGCTGATTACTCCTATTAAGCTAATAGGTGACGACTTTCTGTTGTGTTCTCAGCACCACGGAAGAAAAGCAAGAGCATATAATATCACATTTCCAAACATCCAAACAATTTACTGTTTATCTGAATCCATATCTCTTAAATGTAACTTTAAATCTTAAAAATAATCTCTTAAAAGTAACTTTTATTCATGGATATAAATATCTACAAAAGTTCCTAAAATCTGGATATGGTTTTGTATTTTTCCAGCCTTTCAAAATAACTGCTTTTGATGTATTTTCTCCTTCATTTACATTTGAACATGCATTACGTTACAACTATTCCAATGACCAAACTAAACATTTTTCTATGTGAATTTTTCCAGCTATTTATATGAAGTCTCACACGTAATGCTAGCAACTAGTTTCACATTTTAGTGCAGTATATCTTACTTTTATTGTAGCATAACTAGTAAAGATACTGCATTATTGACTATATAACTGAGGTAAACGACTTAATCTAAGGAAATATGAAAAACAGATATTTATCTGTATCATTTAATGGAGCATATGAAGTCATAAAAACAGAGATATTCAGCAAACTCCTTGATGTTAATTTTATACTTCTAGTACGATGGTTGGACTAGCCTAGCCTGCATCTGCAAAATTTCTTTTTTGCTAATCTGCCTTTCCCTGTTCTAAATATGATGTAGTCAGAAATAAGGAATTAATATTGGTGCTAACTGGAGTTTAAATCAGACTATAGGATCATTTCCTTAAGTCCTTCCTCTACTCTCAATTTCCTTTTAGTTTATTTTATCAGATAGAATTATAAGATTTATTTTCTATTAAATTCATTAGCAAATTTCCATAACATAATGCGCTGGTTATCCATCCACTTTTTGAACAAACCTTGCCCACTAAAATAGAGTTTACAGGAAATTTTAGGTAACCGGAATGTAAAAATTACAAAACCACGCTTTTGAATTCAGTAGAGGTATCAAGAGGGATATAATTTCAAACTTTAAACTCTATTATCTTTCAAACACTTTTCTTGCTATAGAGTGATGGTAAGATATGAATAAGAGAGAAGGTACCTTGCTTATGTATTTCAGTATACATCTTGCTAAGAAATTTGTATTTTTAAAATTATCTAAGCATATGCAATCAAATGGTTTATCTACTTTATGTTTATCATTTAGTATATACACAAAATATATACACTCAAAACCAACTCATGCTCTATTTGTAGTCAATTTGTATTAAAAGCTTATGTTTCTAGGCAATTTCGTTCTTTATAAACCTTTTAGGAATAAGGCTGCATTACATATAAAAAAAAAACCCCAAAAAACCAAACTTCAAAACCACACTTGCCTCCTGAACCAGGCTCTGAAGTTAAAAGCTGCCACAAAACAGAGAACTGGAAGTAAGTTCCTAGTCACTGAGTTGTGTCCCTTCCCGATATGAACACCTACATTTTAGGTACTGCTGCTTACAAACTCTTGCTGGCTCCATTTTGAGAACTTTCTTGCTCTACGGCTCCTTCTGAAAGGCAGGTCTAGAACTTCATCCCTTCAAGTGTGATACACTTTCTTTTTATCCAAAATTTATCCAAAGAGAGTTTACAGATGATGTTTTGTTTGGTATTTTATTTAGTAACATGGACTTGTGTCTTAATCAACTTTTGTTCTAGTTTGGGATTTACATCTGATGACTTTGTAGAGAGCAGTCATAATTTCTCGCAGTCTGTATTTTTATGAAAACAAGTCTCTTGTTGGAAAATAAATTTTCTATTTTTGTTCTTCCTTGTAGCTCTGTTCCCACTCGCACTTGTGATCTAATGAGTATTCTGGAGGATGTCTTCTCAATGTTTTGTGATTTCAGAGTTGATCAACTTTTTTGTATTTCTCCATTGAAATTATTTTGCTTGATATATAGCATTTTCCCGACTCCCTCAGAATAGTGGCTCAAAGTCACCCTGATATTGATCAATACATTAAATACCTTCGGTACTTTCCCATCCTTCTTCTCTTCAATCACTTCCAAGCAATGATCTCCATCTTTGTACTGAAATTCTTACTGTCATTAACAGCATTACTCTGTACCAGTAACTTCCATGGTGTCATCCAAATATGTCTACTTATTTTTCTAGGTTCACTCTGTATCATCAGCACATTTCATCAAGATATTCCTTATTTTGAACCAACGTCCAAGCATTAAACAGGATCAGCTCTGACACTGATCTCTGAGCAGTTCTAATCTCTCAGCCAGCTGTTAACCCATCAGTATAAATTGTGAGACAATTCCATTTGCCAGTTCACAACTCACTTTGCATTTCATCTCTCAAACCCCATCTTCCCTGGTTTAGCTAATATTTTCCATTATTACAGTATATCAAATATTTTATTGACATCTGACGAATTAGCTCTATTACATTTCTCCTGAGAAAAAAGAAACAAACTACTGTGCTTTATCAGAGAAGGAGATCATGTTAATCCTGAACAATCAACTGCTGATAAACATTTGCTGCATTTTACTCTACCTTCCATTTACTTTCAGGTATTTAATTAATTTCTTTCATTTATTCAAAAGCTTAGTAAGACTACTAAAGGCAGATTAATGGGCATCTAGTAATCTGTATATCTCTCTTTCCAGTTGTTAAATTACATGAGGTTAACTCTGTCACCTAATGATACAAAACCATACATTTTTGTTGGGGTTTTTTTTTGGATTTAGGACTGCAATATGACATGTTACTATTATGAAACAGGTCTGTCTTCCCAATTATTATCTAGTCTTGGTGTATTCTTGGTGCCTGCTTACTCTGTTATCATCCTAAATAATTGCTATTCCTTCATTTCTTTGTTATTTGCTGATTCATTAGCAACATTTAATCTGAGAAATATTCCTCAATAACTGGTATAGATATTGTTGCCTTGCTTTCAGCTCTGATAGGAGTCAGCTCACAGACTTTCACCTCCTTTTATCTTAAATATTGTTAACTGTATCCTCCAGAATATCTCTTTTTTCCAGTCCTCTGCAACACAGACCAAAGAAATAGACAAAATTTGCATTCCTAAATAAAACCCATGCCATTCCATTCCTTTCCTATTCATGTTCAACACTTCCCTCACTATTAAAAGGGTATATGGTATTTCTCCAAACCACCACTTGGAAAACTGGCCTCTTTTACTCTTCATCCATAGTTAATTCTGATCAAAGTAATTTGTAACAAATCCATTTCAATCAACTGTCTATGTTTTAAAAGTACAGATTGCAACTCTGATCTTCCAGCAGGATGAGGGAAAACTGTATGTTACACTTTCTTCTCCATTATCTGCCCAGACATACTTTACACAAGCAATACAAATGGTCTATCCATGCACTGAAGGTTTAACATTGCCTGAAGCTTTAACATTTCCTGAGAGATGCTATATGCAAACATCTACTAAACCACTAAGCTTCTTCCTACCCCTAGACTGTCCAAGACAGAAAACTGGGAACAGGATGCTCACACAGTCTGCAGCAAACGCTTTTTCCCAAAAGCGTCTTTGGAGCAACCAAGAACTGCACTGTAGTTCAGACATATTATTTTATTGTCAATCAGGCTACTTCTACTTGCCATCTTTACTAAGGGTCTTTCCCCCATCACATGAATCAATATACAGATGTCAGATCACAGGGAATGGTCTGTGAGTCCCAAGGAAATATGGCAACCAGGAGCAGAATGAGATACCTGGCTTAAGCCCCCCTGCATCTGCCGGAAATATATAGGTAACTGCCTGTGCCAAATGAATTTGGACTGATAAGAAGTGTTTCTTTTGCATGAAGATAGGAAACTGGGAGACTCTGCTCTTCTGAGGAGAAAATATTTTGAGAAACTAGGTTGAAGTACAAGACATTTAATACAATGAGAGCATGTGAGAAGTCTGACACCAAGGTAGGAATGACGGAGGTGTGGGATAAGAGTCTTTCCAGACAGCAATTCCGCAAAAAGGGATCTGGGGATTTCCACAAACATTACAGTGATCCTAAGTTAACCCGTCATACTATTGCCAACAAGACAAAAAAAAAAAAAAAAAGAAAAAAAAAAGAAGAAAAAGGGATCTCATAATGCGGGTATAAGCAGGAGAGTGATATGAAAGACCCATGAAGAAATCTTCATAGGATAGTTGGCAGAAGTGAGCAATGGTTGATTTTCAACTGTACAAAAAGTTGGTGGAAGCAGGAGGGTTACAAACTGTTATAAATTAGTATTTCCATGGGGAATGGGCAAAGAAACAATGAGGTTCATTAGTGGTAAAAGGTATTTTAAGAACAACTCAAAATAACATACATCAGGAATGACTTAAGTATGTTTGGTCCTGCCTGAAGGCAGGAGAATGGCCTCAGAGACCTCTCCAGACTCCTTTCCAGATCCAGATATTTTCATATCCCATAAGAAATAGAAAACATTTCTTTCACTCCCTTAATTTCTCATGATGTGACTCTATTTTCTTAGTGTTGTAACTGTGCTATTTAACCTCTGTAAGTCAACAGGTTTTGGTCACTACATCAGTCTTTTTAGAGGACTATATCCCCCAGGGCAAGGATATTTAATGCATTAACCAGCCCAAGATGTATAGTAATTGACTTCAACTCTTAGGTTTAGAGTTCATTTGAGCAGGAAGATAAAAAGTTATTTTGTGCAGGAAGCCAAGTGTCCAGATGGCCACACACAGACTGTTTATAAATAAAGTCCCTCAGGACTGAAGAACCATAACAAACCTCACTATTCTCCACTGTATAACACAGACCTTTCCCTTTTCCCCACTCCTTTTCCTTTCCTTTCCTGCTTCCTCTTCATACTTCCCATCTCTAGTGTTAAGTGCAAAATACAGCTAGCATGTAGATATAACCTAAATATAAACTAACTCTCTGTATATATAAATTAGAAACAACCAAGCCAAGTAACACCACCAAAACGTTCACCTGTGCAATTACTCCTCCTCCTGAGAGGTCAAAAGGAAGGAATGAACTACACAGAAGAGATATTTGACACACATTGCCCATTAACCGTACTGAAAAGAAATCAAATGTTACAGTGAAAATGACAGCATGAGAATTTCTATAGAGCAGGACAAAATGTTAAAGGCTTTTTGCAATGGAAAATAACCTGGGTTGAATTATTCTTAACATGAAATTCAATCTTTTCCTTCTCATCATCAAGTCTGTATCTAATCTTGCTCCTGCTAACACCTCACCTCTCATTTCTCTCCCAAATTGTTTCTGTTCTGCTTTTTTGTCCATTTCTCCAGCTCAGAACTAACCATTATCAGTTTGTTTTGAATGGTCCTACAGTATTTTCCCACTATTTGCCCTTTTTGTCACCTCCAAACCCCTCTTTAAAATCCATACCCTTTATCACCATTTCTTGCAAAGATCCTTCAGACTGCATACTGCTGTCCTTGTTGAGTATGATGTTCTGCCACTATCTACCTTCATTCACACCCACATAAAGACTGCAAAAATGTGTTTAAAATTCAATCTTTTTTTACTGTTCAGGGTTACCTGACTGCTCAAGACCATTAGGTCTATGAAACTACATACAAGAAAAATAATTTGTAAGACCTTCTGTAAACTAGTAACAAAATCACAAAAATAGTCTAAACATATGCATCTGTTTGCAGTGATATTGCTCTTTAATGAGCAATAGAATGCATTCCACTTGTCATGGCAAAAGTAGTACTGAACAACAAGCCAATTAAGGACACACTGCTATTTCAGAGTCATACTGTACCAACATCAGACTAAAATTACCAATTCCACAGAGAGTCCCTGATCTTCAGAGTGTTCTAAATAAGAGTAAAAACAGCTGATCTGACCTTTAAGATTCTTTCTTATTCCTTAGAATGTAACAAGTGTTTAAAGTGACTTTGAGATTTTCAGCAACAACATTTGAATCTCATATGCAAGGGTAGACAGGAGGGACTGTAAAATTAATTCAGATTCACAATAATTCCCAAACTAGCTTCATTTCTGCTGACTTCCAACCTAACTGTGCACAGATGTGTATATTTAACAATGGCAGAACTAAACAATCCTTCCTGAACCAAGAAGGACCAAGCCTTTCTTTATCACCTACTTTGCTATAAGGTCTTCCTCTTTCTTTGGTGGACATTATCAAATTTGTTCTGTCATGAGATCAAAAAAAAAATGCTTGGTGCTCTTAAAGACTGTGATTTACAAAGAGCAAATCAATATTAAAATATGCAGTGACATTTGGTTAAGCAAAGTTCCTTTAGGGCATATTCCTAGAAAAGGCTGCCAAACAGTTTTTCAGTGTTATCTTCAGACCAACAAGGTGCTTATTCTAAGCTGTTTGCATTGGAACAATTAATTAAAGACTAATGGATAAAGAAAAATACCACAGTTAAGTCATTTGGATTAAGCAATCCTCTTGGATTTATGCAGGCTTTTTTTGTATATGACAGTGTAAAGACTTACTATTCCTTTCTTTTCTACTGCTTTTAATTTTCTAAGCACTTCACAAATTAGCTTCTTGAAATGAAATCATGCTGGTTCCACTTCAGCAATCGCAGGAGCTGGATAACCCATTTTTCTGCATTTGTTGCAGAAAACCTCCTGCACCTGTTATGCAGAACCTAGGATCTATGGTGGCTGATGGCTGAATACCTAAGTCTGTCCAACCCAAACTGTAGCCACTTTTGCTGAAGCAAAACAGGGGAGCATGAATCTACTATAGCTGCTAACAAGAGGTAATTACCCAGCCCTGGTATCCCTTCTGTCAGTTCCTAGCAATCGCTTCATGTTTACAGGAGACCAGCTCTGTGTGGAGCTGTGGCAGGAAAAAATGGTCTATTGGGCAGCGCTTGTTTAGCTATTCTTCATCTCCTCTGGGTTGGGGCGGGGTGGGGAACAACAAGATAAACTAGGTGGAAATGGCATATGGATTATATCCAGTCCCCAAGCTGCAAACTGGACTATGCTGTGATAATCTTACAGAGGCAGAGGATAAACCCAAAATTCATAAATAAACAAATCAGGCTGAATTTCTGTTGCATAATGTTTTAGTCAGCAAACTCAGGAACAGGTCTTCAGCTGTTGTGAATAAGAACATCTGCATTTTTCTTAAATACTATCTTAAGTCTTTTAAATGGTTCAAAACAAGAGGAAGAATAAACTGTTATGAAAGGCCAACTAGTAAATATGATCTATCTCCAGTGGGGTTTTATTTAACTTTTTTCATTACCCTGTGAAGAGCTGTGCTTAGTTAGTAACCAGGTTAAGGATTTCTAAAGCAGATGAGAGCTACTCTGTGCAACAATTTTTAGATTGGTGTATCTGAGTTTATTATTTAGACAACCATATAGAAGAAGTGGCAGTTAGTCATTAACCTAACTGTGCCAATGAGGCACAATCCAGCCCTTCTGGGGATATGAGGAGATGAGTTAAGCACAGAGAATCCCCAGAAGAATCTCATGGATTTTACTCACTAGGTTTCTGAAGAAATCTTTAAACATTTTCAAGCATTGCCCCATTCACCACCTGACTGGATTAAGTTTGTATTCTTGTAATCACCTCTCTTTTACTATTTCAAACAAGTAAAAAAGAACATACTGGCTAGGCTTGAGAACAAACCATAAAATTGATTCTTTGGTGTCTTGTTAATTATTTATTACTTCTGCATTTTACAGCTTGAATCAAATACAGCTCCTGAGATTTTATGACATCAACTGCACTTTATAATCCATGTTGGACATTTGGAGAAAGTTTCTCTTGTTCTTTAGCAGATTATAATTATCAGAGCACATAGACCAGTGAGTGGCCTAAATAATACAGAATAGTGACTATTATATTCCTCTCTAATAAACACGAGTGATCATGCATTGAATCACCAGACAAATACAGAATTTTATAGCGCTTTGTTTTAAATGAGTTTACTCCTAAATTTATCTTTCAGGGAATAAAGAAATTGATAATTAGAAATCGTTATGTTTCTTCCCATAATGTAAAGAATTACTCAGTCATAAAGATGATTATAAAACTGATGGATGATTTTGTATTAAAAGCCCCTTGCTGCATCAATCAAAACCAGGCATGGGCTGTCATACCCCTTGGCTATGACGCTCCTCCACTCCTTGGTGTGCACCATAACAGATCTTATCTTTTGAATTACTTGTTTTGGTCCCTAGTGTCTTAATCAGGGAAAACAGCTATGTTGTGTTGATCTTCAAATAGGTGATAAAAATCCTGATGCATCATATGTGAAAAGCACAACTTATTAAATATGTCTTGCTTTGCAAATTTATAGCATATTAATCACCTTGATGGTCATGGAGATGTAAGATGCCATCAACTACTATTGCTATAAGAATGGTCTTGGCTCAGCATCCTGTTTTACTAAACTGGCTACGATATAATGAGATAAAGATGCTAAATTTTGAGTTGAATGTATTGAAAGTCAATGTCCCAACTGTTATTATGGAATTGTGGTTTAAAGGAAACCTGAGGTAAAATGTGTTTTAGCACTACTAAAGTGATGTTGATCTTCTAAAGCGCAGATTGCCTAAATTATTTTATTTAAAAATACTACAAAATGGTGGTACTCCTAAAAACTCACAACAGCAAGCAGTCTTTTATTTGCCTGGCATGAATTACTTTTCATTCACCTAAAACACCATCTTTTTATATTTTACTCTTTACCATCACTACTGTCAAGAATCTGGCCACTTTTTTCACTGTGATAGACACGATCCGGAAGATTCCCTGGGAGGTCAGTTATCTTACAAGCACTGTTTTGGAGGTAAAGCTAGGATGTCTTGACAGAAACTGTGGATCTTGCATTACACTTAGATTATAAATTGCTCATTCTGGTGGATGGTTCCAGTAACCACATGACCGAAAGAAGCTGCTTTGTAAGTGTTATAGAAAACACTTTCTGCCTAAACAGTGAAGGTTTTTCCCCTTCAAAACAAAAACATAATCTTGGCAGTAATGCAAAACACATAGTCTATGCAATGAAGCAAACATGAAATAGCAGCTAGTGATTTTGAGACATTTATTAATGACAACTGGTATACACGCCAGTTCCATAATTAAATCCCTAGGAGAACACATAAGCCAAGGATACTAATTTCTCCTGCCTTTGAGGGAAACTCAAATCTTCCTTATTTCTAGGTAGAGCAAAAATAAACCAATGAAGACTTTTAGTTATCTGACTGTACCACAGAGGAACATCTGATGTCAGCATCCTTTTCTTGCTGTACAGCCTCACAGACTCCTCGTCTGCTAAATATTGACAAGTACATATACACTAGATTCTCTGAGTCATGAATTGAAATTTGACTTAGATCAACCATGAATGAAGCAGATGTAGATGGCATTCACACATGGTGTATTTATTTCACATGGAACACTCTCCCTGAGCTGACCCATACAACCACAAACCTTAATGATGTGTGTTCACCATTCACTAGAGGCAAGGTAACATGCATATTCACTTGTAACACATTTCCCTCTCTCTGTTCACATTCCTCATCTTTTTAGTTTGCAAGATGTTTGGATCAAAAAAAGGATTTAAATTTCTATTTACACAGGTGTTATCACAGTGGAATTTCCTCCTTCTTATGATTGCAGTCATCAGGAGCAATGATAATAAATAGTAACAGAGAAATGACTTATATTTTTACACTACTCTACTATCCTCCAGATCATCATGGAGCATATTTATATCACTTGCTAAAATCTACACAATCTGATTTTTCTCCTTTACTGTGATGACTCTGCCATCTACCACAAACAGCAATATGCTCAGCTGAAATATCATGTGTAAAATATGAAGCATATAGGTTCAGCTGACTTATCCCCCTGTCCTTTGTGTGTGTCCTTAGTGCACATCAGTATTTTATTCTTTTATAGAAGCCCTAAAACATTTTTATAAATTGCAATATAATGAGTGTTGTACTCTACTCTGAAGACATCAAAAGCAAGGATGTGCCAATGAATTAGCAGCTCTGCTGCAGTGCAGTCACAGCTCTGTGATAAATATACTAATATAATGCTCTACTCACAACATATTATTCAATTCATTTTCAATTTCCTGAAAACAGATATGTACAGTAAGTAATAAACAACTCATTTACTACCTAGAACTTGTGCAATGACCTGTTTTGAAGCCAGAAGGCTTGCTGTTGAAGTAATAAATAGGTGTGAGTACGTGCACGTATGTGCATGTGTGTTCACATACCTATGTTCAATATGCATAAACACACACACATGCTTTTTCCAAAAATGGTGACAATTTCAAGCTTCTGAAAATGTGCAGCGCTTTCAAGAAAACAATTCATATTAAGAGAAAAACTGTTTTTAAGAAAAATGTAACAATGAGGATACAACTGTTTCAATAACATGTACTTGACTGTAAAAATGGTAATGACATGATCCCGGTATGCTTAATTTTAATTACAAATAGCTTATTCCTAGGGATCTATTATTATACTTAAATAGTCTTGTGATTGCCTTATAGAAAAATTGATAGACTATAATTTAGAGTAGTTTAGAGGCTCTTGATTCTATTTTTTCTGCTTTTCAAGCATTACAATTTGGACCCATAGTTCCGCTCTGTCAGTATTTCAGTTTATTATAAGCTTAGATTTCTCAAGGGTTTATATTTCAGTTACAAAAATTTACTCCAGAAATTCAGCACACAAAGCATAAGCCAGAAAGGAAATAAATAGTAGCATACTGCCAGCACTGTTTCTGAAATAGCTCATGCAACTGGCTTACCATTTAGTATTCCAGGAGAGTAAGTACAGGCTGGTAGATAGTTTTAGAGGTTTCATTTTAAACAGAAGAGCAAAAGAAGGGAAAATCCCTACACAATATTTTGCTTTTGCTTTCCAGACAGTTTGTCATGAAATTTTTGACACTTCCTTGAAACAGACTGTTCAGAGGAAAGGGCCAGGTTTGATTAATACCTCAACTCAATCAAATGTTGGAAAACATGTTGAAATTCTTGAAACATGTCATTTGACATGTTCAAAATGAAGAGTGTCTTTTTTTTTTTTAGTTTAAAATAATTTTTCATTTTGAAATGTAGGTTAAAATATACTATATGGATGACAGTCTACCAAGCCAAGTAATAACATCTTCCAACTCTCTATTTCAAATTGAAAGTGTAGTTCAAAATATTTTCCTGAGGGAGCAATGGGTTGGAGCAGTTGAGTGGGGTACTATGCAAGAAAATTGTTGAAGAAACCTGTACAGCTTTGATAGCTGCACTGATAGCTGAACTGGGAATAAGAAGGTAGCCTGAAAATCAGTAGATCTGATATGGGAGCAATCTAAACTGGTTGTGCACCATTGGGTGCATCAGTGTTAAGAAAGAAATTTAATAGGAAAAAAGAAAATCGGATACAGAGAGAAACTGTGTGTAGAAGACAAAACTGTGAGAGAAAAAAATGAGAAATTAAAAGATTAATCATAAGTGTGAGGACTGTTGGGGGAAACAAAGTGTTAGAAGAACAGAAACTGCAGGGCTGTTCAAAGCAAGACAATAAGGAAACAACACAGACTCCAAAGACAGAAAGGAGATGAACTGCTGCAACCTTAAGTGGCATTCTTCACATTGTGCTTCTGTCTTTGGATAAGATTAAAACAGATCGTCAATGCACTAACTTAAATAAAATGGTTTCTCAAAAGTCATTCAGGGGGTGCACCTAAAGACTAGATCTAAGAAGTCTATTCAGTATTAACTGAAATCTGATGGTTTTATTGGAGAGGAATTGTAAGATGATAGCTCTGCATAATAGCACAGAACACTCACTCTGTAAAGAGTGAAGGAGTGTAAAGAGAAATTTGTGACATGTCAGATTGAACTAACCTTTGGGACAGAGTGTACTTTTGTAAAAATATTTAAAGCAGAGGAGAATGACAAAGCCAGGATGGGGAAAGAAGACATCCTGGAAAAGGCTGTAAAATGCTTACAACTGCAATTACTGCACAAGGATCAAGCATACTAAAGCTCAAAAGAGGATGACACTGGTAATTTGAGAGACCTGTTGTCTGGACTGAAGAAATCACTGTAGTGGGAAGCATGAAACAGTATAACCAACTCCTTTCCCTCTCAGGATACTTGCACTTGCCTGCCAGCATGGAAAAAGATCTCTTTGTCTCTGTTTTGGGGGTTTGTTTGTTGGTTTTGGTTTTTTTTTTTTAATTCAATGTGTTTTGACTGTTTCATGTATATCTGCTAAAGCCTTCTGTTTACTGTATATCCAAAGAGATGTGGTGCCATATGTACAAAAGAAGAAGGAACTATGTTCACTGCTGCAAAAATGATAAATCTTTTCATTATTTAACTATTTACAAAGTGCCAGATATGATAAACATAGTGTGGGTCTTCCAGAAAATTTTTGTTTTTAGCCAACAATTCTGATAATGAAATATTACAGAATTAGCCATGAAAACAAAAACATATAGTGATTTTATTCCATTTACTTACCAGAAAAAGTTTCTGCTTTATGTTCAATATTTGTGAGATAAAACATGCCAATTACAAATTATTAATCACTACATGCACAGGAATTATAAAAATGCTGTCTTAATTTCTTTAGTTTTTTGCAAAGCATGTGACTGCTCAAGTAAAATTAAATCACTAACCATCACTATTTACATTTCAATAAAATACAGGAACAAATATCAAGATTAATGTAATGTAAGATTAAAGTAGCTAATGGTATGCATTACTAAGATAATAATCCAAGATTAATGATAAGCAAATAAGATTATTATATACACAGTGTGGACCTTGCAGCCATGGAAGGTTTATTAAATTCTTGAGGGGACAGCTGGTTATTTGCCTTTCAGTAGAAAAGTCTTCCTCAGTCTTTTGTTCATTATAAAACAGAATGGATAACTCTTTTAGCTCATTATCATTAAGCAAATAGGTTGTCCATTTCATTAATGGCTTTGCTTAACAAACACCTTATTTTTATCCTAAAATTTTGCTCTGTCTAGTTAATGCTTGCCCTTTAACTTTAGCTCAGTGAAAACATGTCAGCAATCCCTGCTACTTCATCTCCCTGTTATACAAGAGATTGGGAAGAAATGCTGAAATGACATCTTCCTGCGGTCAACCCTTTTCTTACCGAATGATGCTGATATCAAGAGCTTTGTAGCTCTTCCCTCTTTCCTGAATGATCTGCTTACATTTATGTGCAACAGGCAATGTAGGAGTGATCAATGCAGAGAAGGGGTATCCCAGATGTTCAGTCATGCCTATGCTGAGCTGTAGTTACAAAATAATAAATATGGTAAGCTTTAACAAAAAGTCTCAGTTGCAATAAAATCTGGTCAGGCGCCACAGGCATGCATACATGACGCTTGCTTCCCCCCTTACTTTACCTACAATGTTTTGACTCTGTACTTTCGGTGTCATGTGAAAATGTGCCCCACATTCTTTCCATTTTTTCCTCCTGACCTGACTTGATTTTAAGTCTTGATTTCCAAATACACTGCTCTGTTCCCATTCCCCAGATTCTGAACAAGTACTGTTTTCTCCTGCTCTTCTAGTTCAACTCTTGGTGAACATTAATAATACCAGCAGTGTATCTAGCTGACTTGGTATATTACTCCAGGTCTGCTATTACCATCAGATATACAGCTCTTCTTTTTACCTCTTACTGCTGTGAATATTCCTAATTGGACAAAAGAATCCTGAATAATATCATAAAATCTCTGTGGAACCCCAAATTTTATTAATGTCATTCAATGTTTTTATTTACAAGGTGTCCTCAGATGTGCATAATTTACTAATGTCCTTGCAATGAAGGAACAAGTGTATATAGGTGGATTAAGCTAATGCTTAAGACATAGCCAAAGTACTAATGCTCTGTTGTAGCCAGGAAAAGTGTTTCCGAATCAAGGACAAAGCAAACCCTATGAAACAGCATTTACAAATCTGACCTGGTGAAATTAAACTAGGGTTTTGTTATTTATGTGAATTTGTCCAACAGAAATAAGCCAGTAAAGCTTTGAAATCCTGTTGTGGAATTCACAGTCATTCTGTAAAGCTTTGCTAAAACAGGATTTCTGAGATAGGTTCCCTGGTAGGTGCTTGTGGTTCCTGTTTTTGTTGAACAAGGACCTACATCCAACTCTGCAAAACAAAGCTGAAAAAGCAAATAAGGAAAGCTTTTCTTTCTACAGAGGTAGCCAGTGTTCAGACATGGAGTATGGAAATCAAGGCCATACCGAGTAATTGCATACCATGGCATAGTACAGCCACTGTCCACATTTTTCAGTATAAAGTTATGAAATAATTATATTTAAAAATGGCATCAGATGAATCAATATCTGCTAAACAGTCAGCACTTAATTCTTTGTCTTTCCTAAACCCTGATTTTGGTGGATGCCTCTCCACCTTAGAAATCAGGGATTTGACCAAGCTACGTCAAATCCACTTAAGAAGGATTTATCATAGTTTAACTGAGCCCATCTACAATAGATGAGAAGTTTAAAGCTTCAATTCAGAAATACAGTAATCTAAGATTTAATAACTAGAGATTACTATTTCTCTAATACTTCAAAACAAAAAATAAAGGGCAATGAAAAGTGAAAGTGTGAAAGTGGTAACCTGTGTGGCTTTCTGTTCCATCAGATACCGCATCAAACTTGCTGAACAATACTTAAAATGTGAATCACATATACTCACAATTAACTTATCCTAATAATTATTAAGAGTTTGCTCATCTTTGACTTTTTCCCTAAAAATGAGAAGGCTCTTAAGGGTCTTAGACATTTATTCATGAATAATAATTCCCATCTTAATACTTTAAATAGACAGTGTGTTTCTTCAAGTTATATAATAAGTGAAGAAGTGTTATCTCTTATTTATACAGTATTCTATAGTGAAGAACTGAAGTGTGACTTCCTTCCACCATAGTGGAGCTGCCACACACGTGAGGGACATCCAAAGAAATCAGCGCAAAGGACTCACCTGGCAACATAAGGCCAGTGCACAACCAAGCTGAATTGATTCGTATTATACAAATGAAAGCACATTTTTAAGTTAAAGTTATAGAATAACAAAACAAAGATCAATCTGGTACTGTTTCCTTTAAAGCAAATGAGAGTTTTGCAGCAGTGTTTAGTGGCAACAGGGACAAACTGAAATTGCCTGAAAATTGCTGAAATTGTCTAGAAAAACTGGAAAGCATACTTCTACCGCTCTTGATGATGTAAAAAGTTTAATACTTAATGTTTTATTAAGAATAAAAAAAATGGAATGGGAATTATCAAAAAACGGAGAAAAAATTAAGTTTTGCTATGTGTATATGTTTTTTAATGAGGAGTACTACTGTGTATACTTTCAACAGTGAGTTACAATGTGACTGGGCTATTTGATACCTTGGAGGAGATATTTTACCAGACAAATGCTGAAAAATATGGGGGCTTAACTACTCTGTGAGAAGAAATGTTATATTATTTAGGCTTTGACAAAACTCCAGCTGTATACAGTTATCGCACAGATATCATGTTCAAGAGCAGATGTAGAGATAAAAACTTGAAGTGTGAATGTATGGGAAGAATAAATGCAATATTTGACCCACAGAATGCCTTTTGGTTCTTCATGAGAGCTTGTGAGGGCAGTGTACAGGTCATTTGAAAGCACTTAAACATATACATCCATGCTCTGGATTTACTGGATTTATAGTATGCTAAAAATAAAGATCCAGATATCTTAAAAAAAGGCTTAGTGTTTACCCTAAATTTATGTCTTCCTTCACAGGCCTTCTTCCTCCTTTCTTTAACTTTCCTTCTTTTACACTTTGCTGTCAGGGGGAAAGATGGAGAGAAGTGTTTCTCCTTTGAATGAGAAAGTGTTGCTGGATACACAGATTCACTGGTCTCATTTAGAGCTCTCAAGTGCTATCAATAGGATGCCATGGATGTGACTACCTTTCACTTGTCCCTTTGTGCAGTACTGTCTATCTGTGCAACATACCCGTTAAATGACAGTAGGGAATTAGGGTGACCTTATTGGCATTGTTTGGTAATAAATACAGTTTAAGAAATGTGTAGCTCTTTTCCTTTGCTCCTGCAATGGCTTTAACTCTACCTTTTTGTATCATTACTTTAAAACACAGTTTATTTCAACAATTAGTTTAAAGCTTGATACTTTACAAACTGTAAGAATCAACACGACTAGAACTGTGGAAGTGGAAATGAGCTTTGTCAATCAGCATTTCCACCAAAGAAAAACTATCTTGTAACTACAATGCTAAATTCCTGATTTTAGAGTATGATAATCTAGCAGAGAATGTGTTAGTCTGATTCTCTTGTGAGCAACTTCCTTTCATTATACTAAGAGACTCTTAGCAGTTTTGGGTCCTTACAGCACTGTCAAGCACATAAAAGCCAAATCCTCACAACATGTTATAGATAAATCAGCTACCAAAACCTGCTTGAAGTTCCATAAGCTGCTCAAAAAGATCTTTATAGTGAGTCACCAGCCTTGCAAAGATAAGTCACATTTAAATTATGAACTAATGCATTATTTATATTGGAGACCTTGCAACTCAGAAATCACAACTACAAACAGGAGAAAGGTCTATGCAAGAGCAGTGAAATTATACTGCAATTTGCTCAGCTGCAAAGATAAATTATTTCTAAGCAATATATATATCATAAATAGTGGTGTTATACAAATAAGATGTCCCTGAATTATAGTGGAATGGGATAAAATGCTACCAATTTCAGTGAAAAACTGAGTGTGGTTTACAAGATAATGACAATGCTCACAGACAGAAGAATACATGGTTCCCAGTGGGCTACAAGCTACAATTTAAGCCTGCAGTTCCATCGTCAAAACTGATTGCTAGTATTCTGAAGAGTCATAAAATCATGAAATAAAAATATTAGTTATTATTGGGTTTAAACTGGAAAAATCTATGATGTAGTAAAAGTAAGTTTATCATGAATGAGATGGACAAAGACTACGAGTAAACATGTGATCCAGAAAAAAGGCAGATAACAAAGTTAAAGAGAATTTTGCTCTAAAATAATCTTCTTATCCCCACCTCAAACCTTCTCTTCTCCAAGCTGAACTGGCTCAGCTTTCTCAGCCTTTCTTCATAGGAGAGATATTCCGGTCCCTTACTCACCTTTGCGGCCCTTTGTTGGACTCCTTCCAGTATGTCCATGTCTCTCTTGTACTGGGGAGCCCAGAAAGAGAACTGGACACAGTACTCCAGGTGTGGTCTCACCAGTGCTGAACAAAGGGGAAGGATCACCTCCCTCAACCTGCTGGCAATATTTCACCTAATGCAGCCCAGGACACTGATGGTCTACTTTGTCACAAGGGTGCACTGCTGTTTCATGGTCAGCTTGGTGTCCACCAGGACCCCCAGGACTTTTTCTGCAAAGCTGCTTTCCACCTGGTCAGCCTCCAGCTGGTACTGGTGCATGAGGGTAATCCTCCCCAGTTTCAGGACTTTTCATTTTTCTTTGTTGAATTTTATGAGGCTCCTGTCAGCTCACTTCTCCAGCCCGTTGAGGTCCCTCTGGATAGCAGTACGAATCTCTGGTATGTCAGCCACTCCTCCCGGTTTTGTATAATCTTCAAATGTGCTGAGAGTGCACTCTGACACAGCATACAGTTCATTAATGAAAAAGTTAAACAGTATTGGCCCCAGTATTGTTACTTGGAGTATCGATCAAGTGACCACTAGTCACTTGCTTTCAGCTGGACTTGTGCCATTGATCACAACCATCTGGGCCCATCCCTTAAATTAGTTTTCAACCAATCTCCTTATCCACTTATTTAACATGTACTTTTTCAGCTTGTCTATGAGGATCTTACAGGAGACAGTGTCAGAAGCTTTACTGAAGTCAAGGTAAACAACATCCACTCCTCTCCCCTTGTCTACCAAGCCAGTGACCTCATTGTAGAAGGCTATCAGGTTGGTGAAACATGACTTCCCCTTCATAAATCCATGCTGAGTACCCCCGGTGACCTTTTTGTTTGGAAATGGTTCCCAAGAGGATATTCTCTATCACCTGCCCAGGGACTGAGATGAGGCTCACTGGCCTGTAGTTCCCCGGATCTTCCTTCTTGACTTATCTTGAAGATAGGAGGGACATTTTCTGTCTTCTAGTCTTCTGGAACTTCCCCCAGTTTCCACAACCTTTCCAAGTTTATCGAGTGACCTTGCAGTGATATCAACCAGTTCTCTCAGCACTTGTGGGTGTAATCCAGCAGGCTTATGCTTCCACTTTGTTGGAACTGCTCCCTAACCTGGTTAGTTAGGGTAAGTCTTCCTTGCTCCAGACTTTACCTCTGGTCTGAGGGGCCTGCGATTCCCGAAGGCCAGTTTTACTGCCAAAGACTGAGGCAAAGAATGCATTCACTGTCTTGGCCTGTTCCATTTTATTTGTCCCCAGTTTTCCTGCCCCATTCGGCAGTGAGCCTGCATTTTCCCTAGTCTTCCTTTTGCTGTTCAAGTACTTGTACAATCCTTTCTTGTAGACCTTGTTTTTTACTTCCCTCCAAAATTTCACCTATGATTTTTAAAAAATACTAAGACTTATAGTTATTTTCCTCATAGGTTGGAAAAGAGGTTATTTCTTTTCTTTTAAATCCTGGGAGGCACTCAGATGAGGGTCTTCCAAGCTGACAGAATTTGTGAACCTTTTGCAATGTATGAGCCTTGTGAGCCAGGATTCCTACTAGATTAGAAGTAATGCATCATACAGTCATAAAAGGCTAGTATTTGAGAATCCTGGGGTTACCCAACAGTGAAACATGATAATACATAGTTTACGCCAAGGCTCTCAACAGGATTTAATTGAATGAAAACAATGTAGTATGTGCTGTCAAGCATTGACTGTATAGTAAAACCCAGGATGCATGATTAATTTTACCCGCAAAGAAAACTACAAATAAAGAAACTGAAAGCACAAGAAGTGCTGCAGACAACTGAAAGGCACATGGGGAAATAAGAATGGCAGATAAGAGTTACTGAAGTTAGGACACATAGCTTAATTATGCTCTCCTCATGAAAAATATCACAAGATCATTAGCAGCCAGAAGGGATAAGTATCTCAGTTTTATTACTCATAAGAAACATTCAAGATATGTGAACATATGCTTTAAAATGTCAGTGCCTCATTCTGACCTCTTCTTAGGCTGTCATAATTTGTTACTCTTATATCCCAATACATTTTAATTTCTGCCATGTTCTGGAAACTTCCTACAGCACAATATTCACAACAATGTCTTGAAGTGTAGATGGTGTCAAAGGACCTCACATTAATTCCCAAATACACTGTTCTAATAAAATTGAGGACTGTAACCTAATTAATAGGCATGGGTTTTATTTTCATCTGCAACTATGAACAGGGTCATGGATCATAGGATGCCCACTAGCCATGCTGGTGCTGCTGCTGCAGAAGCGAGGTCCTGTGGGGCTCTCCAGGAAGTTGTCCTGGGTGGGAGTGTTCAAACTAAGCTTTTTAAAATAGCTCCATTCCCCACTGATGTCTAAGGTGTGCCAATGCTGCACTCTTAACAGGGCCTCCTCTGTCACAACACTTAACCAACAAAACAGTGAGCAATATTTCCCTCACACTTGCCTTGTCTGAGACATACATCCCACTACAATACAGTCCTTTGAAGCAGTCAGCTAACCTTCATTTACCGCGGCAGCATGCTCTAACAAGCCGACAGTCATGGCGCACTGGCAGGGCAAAGGAGGAGCCTGGAGGAACAGAGGAATGATCAACAGCCATGTCATCAAGCACCCAGCTCATCTTACAGACTGTGATCACAGGTAGGGTCTGCTATATGCCCTGTATTCCTTTTTGGTCCACTGCAGGCATAACAAAGTGTCTGGAGAGAATCAGAGGATCTCATACCTTGTACACCTTGGTAGATCTAGGATCATACCATTTTCTAGACATAGGCTGATCAAGCCTGAGTTGCTAACATCAGGATACAAAAGTTTTCTTTTAAGATCCTGTGGAACAAAGTGATGTGGACAACAGAAAGCATGCAGATTTCCAGGATCTAATCTGCCCATTTGGTCCATATATAGGTAGTCAGTGCCTTCCAGGTGCTGACTGTGCAAACACTTCTAGAGTTCCTCTGAAAGGGTGAGCTTTCTCTCCTTTTCACTTCCTAGTGTATAGCATTTGCATGTATCCTGATTTTTATTTCAACAAAAGAGATCTAAATAGAAACTTCTGAAGTTAAAAGCTGCAACCTCGTTGCATGAACCTAAAAGGTTAAGTTTGCCTTTGACAAACTGGTAGATCCAGAATAACCTATTTTCATTTGAAGATACTCTGATAATATGCCACCTGCACATGATCCACCCTCCCCTCTTGCCCCCAGCCCCTCTCCCTCCACCCAGCCTTTTTTTATGCAGAAAGATTTATATCTTGATACACTACAAATAGGGTTAGCTATAGAAAAGGATGTATAAATCTAGTTCAGTGAGACATATCTCACTGTAAGGCATAGTCATTCTTTGTGCATAGCAATAAGAACAGCTTCACACACAAAAATTCATGTCTCTTCTTTCTATCTTTCAATGGAGAAAGAAAGAGCTCACCTGGCTACCATCTGCTGTGAAAAATACTGAGACTGCTACATTTGAGCATACCACATAGAACAAAGTGAACAGAGATAGATGAATGTCCTAAGGCCTCATTACTTTTTTTTGATTGTTAACATTTCCACTTACCACGGACCCTTTGCAACATTTGCTAGATTTAGGATAAGACAATGCAATGGAAGGTTTGAGAGTTAGCCACAGAACTTGAAAAAGGCAAAAACATATTAGAGTTTTCTGCATTAAACCCCCATAATACATAACTACAGTCCATTTCTATCTTTGCATTAATTTCTAGCCTTTCAAAAGAAGTAAGAAGCCGAATATGCATCATGCCTATAATTACCTTAAGCAAGTGAAATAATGCTAAATGCTGTACTTAGGGAAAATTAAACGAGCTGCTTAAAAATTCCTTTTTTTCACTGTAAAAGAAACTGTAATGTGGTGGGGCTGTTTCAGTGACATTTCAGAACTGTATTATGTACAAGACCCTGTAGAGAGGAGTAACCTCAAATAACTTCTCTCCTAGAGGCTGATTAGTTCAGACAGACCAAGGAAGCAATAGGAAACCTGAACTGACAGGCTCTGGTACCGTCCGCAACTCTGGAGGAGGAGGTGGAAAACAACTGATCCTCAGATAGACTCAGGTGTGGTGAAAAGCCACCTACCTGCAAGTGAATTTCTGTGGGGTGAAGCTGGGCAGGCAAGCTATCAGTATACAGACATACACAATCAATCATCCACCCAGCTCCAGCTCTATGAAGCTAGTTAGCCAGAGGACAATACAGCATAGCTCTTGGGAATGCCTAGTTTCTCTCATCACAAAGGATTCTCTTTTCCTGTGATGGAAGGATACTGATTAGATCCCAACTGATTTGGATAGTATTATGGGAACCAATGCCAGGACAACAGACAGCATCACCTCTAGTTAAATTGCATGTTCTTTCATTCAGATCTTCAGAGTGCTGCTGGGAAGTGGTTTCCTACTATGTATCAGCTGGACCTTGGCCTCTTTAGCTGA